>NC_091153.1:35661630-35839171 GCF_040958095.1 Procambarus clarkii
TCTAAATTACTTAACAATTATCAGTGAAGCATAGTAGTAGCTTAGGGATTTTTGGTGAATAACATAATTTAGATTCAATAAAATCTTGTCAATTTTCATTTTTACGTGTCACTAGTTTCCCCGTGTCATCTCCAGTATATATCATCAAGGATGTTGAACCTCCTTGAATAACATTCCAAAATTCTCCAGCATTAAATTATTTAACATAACTGTCAGTATCTGATTACATGAAAAGAATAAATCTCTCAGGAGGAATTAAAGTCATCAGGACATAGTGGTTTCCCCCATGAACCACTGGAAGAACCCCTAATTAATACACATCAATACTCCTGTAGCAACGAATTTAATGGGGGTGGTGACAGCCGGTTTCTCCTTTGAATTGAGATTAGTCATTACCTTGAACGTTCCCTTGGTTCAGTGTGAGACTAGTAGTGCCAGGTTACACTCAACTGTAAATATTGTTTTGACTGTATAAGAAAATATACTTAAGAGCGCCAGTGTGTAAACCAACAGTGCTACAGTGGCACCAAGTAGAGATTAGAATGGTAGAATGCTACACTCTACCTAACTTAGCTCTGCCTAACTTAGCTCTAACATAACGTAACTCTGCCTACCCTAGCTCTGCATATCTTAGCTCTGCCTAACTTAACTCTAGCATAATTTAGCTCTGCTAACTTCGCTCTGCCTAACTTAGCTCTGCCTAACTTAGCTCTGCCTAACTTAGCTCTGCTAACTTCGCTCTGCCTAACTTAGCTCTAGCATAACTTAGCTCTGCCTAGCCTAACTCTTCCTATCTTAGCTCTAGCATAACTTAGCTCTGAATAACTTAGCTCTGAATAACTTAGCTCTGCCAAACTTAGCTCTGCCTAACTTAGCTCTAGTATAATTTAGCTCTGCGTAGCCTAGCTCTGCATAACTTAGCTCTGCCTAACTTAACTCCAGCATAACTTAGCTCTGCCTAGCCTAGCTCTGCATAACTTAGCTCTGCCTAGCCTAGCTCTGCCTAACTTAGCTCTAACAAAACTTAGCTCTGCCTAGCCTAGGTCTGCATAACTTAGCTTTGCCAAACTTAGCTTTGCATAACTTAGCTCTGCTAACTTCGCTCTGCCTAACTTAGCTCTGCCTAATTTAGCTCTGCCTAGCCTTGGTCTTCATAACTTAGCTCTGCCTAACTTAACTCTACCATAACTTTCTAAGCTATTATTAGTTCTAACTATAATGGTCTGAATAAGATAACTGCAACAATTTCAATCAAATGATAGTTACTTAGTTATACATCATTATCATATCATCAGCATTATAATAATAAATAATAATTATCAAATCTATTGTCTTTAAGTCAATATTATTCAATGAAAAACATAACAAGAGATTAATTATTATAATCTTGATAACTTTTTCTTAACTTTGTTAACACTTGACGAGTTTTAAGTAAGAGTGATGATTATTTTATTAGATATGTTCAGGTGAGAATTTTTATTTTTTACTATAAACCACTATAGGAGGGATACTAAGTAAGTTATTGGGCTCTGGGCCACGTCGTAATGACCTCCAGCTGTTTAAAGGATTAGTTAATAACAGAAGCATATCGAATGGACCCAATTAATAACACGTGTTCCCTAATACTCATTCCTGTATGTAATCTGGGTGCCTAAGGGCCCAGCAATTGGACACTTGTGCTCACTCTTGACGTAATGTAAACCCTGTATTGTGTAGTGAAGTAGTAATTATGCAGTAATAGCACTGCTAGATTCAGATTAACAATGTGATGGAATTTACTAGTTTGCGTAGGGGAGCAGTGGCTCATTACTTCACTAGTATTTAATATAGATATAGTTCTTGTTCAAGATGGTGCTCTACACCTCAAGTAATAACTCAAGGGTGAAATTCCACTGAAAACACTGGAATTAAATTGTTGTGTTGCTGAATTTATCAATCTAACAGCTTAATTACACGCTCTGGCAACATGTAAAGACAAAGTACCCGCTCTGGCAGATGGTGCACCAGTGACCAGATGGTTCACTGGTGAGCTGATGGTACACCAGTGAGCTGATAGTGCACTAGTGAGCTGATAGTACACTAGTGAGCTGATGGTACACCAGTTAGTATATAGTACACTAATGAGCTGATGGTACACCAGTGAGTAGATGGTACACTATTGAGCTGATGGTACATTAGTGAGCTGATGGTACATCAGTGAGCAGATGGTACACTAGTGAGCTGACGGTACACCAGTGAGCTGATGGTACACAAGTGAGCAGATGGTTGGTGCACCAGTGAGCAGATAGTACACTAGTGAGCTGATGGTACTCCAGTGATCTGATGGTAGGTACACCAGTGAGCTGATGGTACACCAGTGAGATGATGGTACACCAGTGAGCTGATGGTACACCAGTGAGTAGATGGTACACTAGTGAGCTGATGGTACACCAGTGAGTAGATGGTACATTAGTGAGCTGATGGTACACTAGTGAGCTGATGGTAATCCAGTGAGTAGATGGTACACAACTGAGCTGATGGTACACTAGTGAGCTGATGGTACACTAGTGAGCTGATGGTAGGTACACCAGTAAGCTGATGGTACACTAGTGAGCTGATGGTACACAAGTGAGTAGACGGTACACCAGTGAGCTGATATTACACCAGCGAGTAGATGATACACCAGTGAGCTGATGGTATACTAGTGTGCTGATGGTACACTAGTGAGCTGATGGTACAATAGTGAGCTGATGGTTCACCAGTGAGCTGATGGTACACTAGTGAGCTGATGGTAGGTACACCAGTGAGCTGATGGTACACCAGTGAGCTGATGGTATACTAGTGTGCTGATGGTACACTAGTGAGCTGATGGTACAATAGTGAGCTGATGGTTCACCAGTGAGCTGATGGTACACTAGTGAGCTGATATTAGGTACACCAGTGAGCTGATGGCACAATAGTGAGCTGATGGAACACTTGTGAGCTGATGGTACACAAGGGCGCAGATGGTACACTGGGGAGCTGATGGTACACCAGTGAGATGATGGTACTCTATTGAGCTGACGGTACACCAGTGAGCTGTTGGTGCACCAGTGAGCTGATGGTTGGTGCACCAGTGAGCACATAGTACCCTAGTGAGCTGAAGGTACACTGGTGATATCATGGTAGGTACACCATTGAGCTGATGGTACACAAGTGACCTGATGTTACACCAGTGAGAAATTGGGACACTTGTGAGCTGATGGTACATCAGTGACCTTATGGTACACCAGTGTGCAGATGGTACACTCGCGAGCTGATGGTACATCAGTGAGGTAATTGTACACTAGTGAGCTGATGGTACATAAGTAAGCTGATAGTACACTAGTGAGCTGATAGTACACCAGTGAGTAGATGGTACACTAGTGAGCTGATGGTACACTAGTGAGCTGATGGTAATCCAGTGAGTAGATGGTACACTAGTGAGCTGATGGTACACTATTGAGCTGATGGTAGGTACACCAGTGAGCAGATGGTACACTAGTGAGCTGATGGTATACTGGTGAGCTGATGGTACAACAGTGAGCTGATAGTAGGTACACCAGTGAGCTGATAGTACACTAGTGACCTGATGGTACACCAGTGAGTAGATGGTGCACTAGTGAGCTGATGGTACACTAGTGAGTTGATGGGTAGGTACACCAGTGAGCTGATAGTACACCAGTGAGCTGATGGTACACTAGTGAGCTGATGGTAGGTACATCAGTGAGCTGATGGTACATTAGTGTGCTGATAGTACACTAGTGAACTGATGGTACACAAGTGAGCTGATAGTACACCAGTGAGCTGATTGAACACCAGTGAGCAGATGGTACACTAATGAGCTGATGGTACACCAGTAAGCTGATGATACACTAGTGAGCTGATCGTACACCAGTGAGTAGATGGTACACACGTGAGCTGATGGTACACCAGTGAGTAGATGGTACACCAGTGAGCTGATGGTACACAAGTGAGCTCATTGTACACTAGTGAGCTGAGGGTACACTAGTGGACTGATGGTACACTAGTGAGCTGATTGTACACAAGTGAGCTGATGGTAGGTACACCAGTGAGCTTAAGGTACACTAGTGAGTTGATGGTACACTAGTGAGCTGATGATACACCAGTGACCTGATGGTACACCAGTGAACTGATAATACACCAGTGAGCAGATGGTACACAAGTGAGCTGATGGTACACCAGCAAGCTGAAGGTACACTAGTGAGCTGATCGTACAAAAGTGAGTAGACGGTACACCAGTGAGCTGATATTACACCAGCGAGTAGATGATACACCAGTGTGCTGATGGAAGGTACACCAGTGAGCTGATGGTAGGTACACCAGTGAGCTGATGGTACACCAGTGAGCTGATGGTATACTAGTGTGCTGATGGTACATTAGTGAGCTGATGGTACAATAGTGAGCTGATGGTTCACCAGTGAACTGATGGTACACTAGTGAGCTGATAGTAGGTACACCAGTGAGCTGATGGCACACTAGTGAGCTGATGGTACACTAGTGAGCTGATGGTACACAAGTGCGCAGATGATACACTGGGGAGCTGATGGTACACCAGTGAGATGATGGTACACTAATGAGCTGACGGTACACCAGTGAGTTGTTGGTGCACCAGTGAGCTGATGGTTGGTGCACCAGTGAGCACATAGTACCCTAGTGAGCTGAAGGTACACTGGTGATATGATTGTAGGTACACCATTGAGCTGATGGTACACAATTGACCTGATGTTACACCAGTGAGAAGTTGGGACACTTGTGAGCTGATGGTACATCAGTGAGCTTATGGTACACCAGTGTGCAGATGGTACACTCGGGAGCTGATGGTACATCAGTGAGGTAATTGTACACTAGTGAGCTGATGGTAAATAAGTAAGCTGATAGTACACTAGTGAGCTGATAGTACATCAGTGAGTAGATGGTACACTAGTGAGTTGATAGCACACCGGTGAGTAGATGGTACACTAGTGAGTTGATAGCACACCGGTGAGTAGATGGTACACTAGTGAGCTGATGGTACACTAGTGAGCTGATGGTAATCCAGTGAGTAGATGGTACACTAGTGAGCTGATGGTACACTAGTGAGCTGATGGTACACTAGTGAGCTGATGGTAGGTACACCAGTGAGCAGATGGTACACTAGTGAGCTGATGGTATACTGGTGAGCTAATGGTACAAGAGTGAGCTGATGGTACACTAGTGAGCTGATTGTTCACCAGTGAGCAGATGGTAAACTAGTGAGCTGATGGTACACCAGTGAATAGATAATACACTAGAGAGATCATGGTACACTAGTGAGCTGACGGCACACTAGTGAGCTGATAGTACACTAGTGAGCTGATAGTAGGTACACCAGTGAGCTGATAGTACACCAGTGACCTGATGGTACACCAGTGAGTAGATGGTACACTAGTGAGCTGATGGTACACAAGTGAGTTGATGGTAGGTACACCAGTGAGCTGATGGTACACTAGTGTTCTGATAGTACGCTAGTGAACTGATGGTACACAAGTGAGCTGATAGTACACCAGTGAGCTGATTGAACACCAGTGAGCAGATGGGACACTAATGAGCTGATGGTACACCAGTAAGCTGATGATACACTAGTGAGCTGATCGTACACCAGTGAGTAGATGGTACACACGTGAGCTGATGGTACACCAGTGAGTAGATGGTACACCAGTGAGCTGATGGTACACAAGTGAGCTTATTGTACACTAGTGAGCTGAGGGTACACTAGTGGACTGATGGTACACTAGTGAGCTGATTGTACACAAGTGATCTGATGGTAGGTACACCAGTGAGCTTAAGGTACACTAGTGAGTTGATGGTACACTAGTGAGCTGATGATACATCAGTGACCTGATGGTACACCAGTGAACTGATAATACACCAGTGAGCAGATGGTACACTAGTGAGCTGATGGTACACCAGCAAGCTGAAGGTACACTAGTGAGCTGACCGTACACCATTGAGCAGATGGTACACCAGTGAGCTGATGGTACAACAGTGAGTAGATGGTACACCAGTAAGCTGATGGTACACTAGTGAGCTGATATTACAACAGCGAGCAGATGATACAACAGTGAGCTGATGGAAGGTACACCAGTGAGCTGATGGTAGGTACACCAGTGAGCTGATGGTACACCAGTGAGCTGATGGTATACTAGTGTGCTGATGGTACACTAGTGAGCTGATGGTACAATAGTGAGCTGATGGTTCACCAGTGAACTGATGGTACACTAGTGAGCTGATAGTAGGTACACCAGTGAGCTGATGGCACACTAGTGAGCTGATGGTACACTAGTGAGCTGATTGTAGGTACACCAGTGAGCTGATGGCACACTAGTGAGCTGACCGTACACCAGT
This sequence comes from Procambarus clarkii, assembly GCF_040958095.1. Lineage (NCBI taxonomy): Eukaryota > Metazoa > Arthropoda > Malacostraca > Decapoda > Cambaridae > Procambarus > Procambarus clarkii. The sequence goes on from NC_091153.1 coordinate 35,668,015, forward strand.
GAGCAGATGGTACACCAGTGAGCTGATGGTACAACAGTGAGTAGATGGTACACAAGTGAGTAGACGGTACACCAGTGAGCTGATATTACAACAGCGAGTAGATGATACAACAGTGAGCTGATGGAAGGTACAGCAGTGAGCTGATGGTAGGTACACCAGTGAGCTGATGGTACACCAGTGAGCTGATGGTATACTAGTGTGCTGATGGTACACTAGTGAGCTGATGGTACAATAGTGAGCTGATGGTTCACCAGTTAGCTGATGGTACACTAGTGAGCTGATAGTAGGTACACCAGTGAGCTGATGGCACACTAGTGAGCTGATGGTACACTAGTGAGCTGATGGTACACAATTGCGTAGATGGTACACTGGGGGGCTGATGGTACACCAGTGAGATGATGGTACACTATTGAGCTGACGGTACACCAGTGAGCTGTTGGTGCACCAGTGAGCTGATGGTTGGTGCACCAGTGAGCACATAGTTCCCTAGTGAGCTGAAGGTACACTGGTGATATGATGGTAGGTACACCATTGAGCTGATGTTACACAAGTGACCTGATGTTACACCAGTGAGAAGTTGGGACACTTGTGAGCTGATGGTACATCAGTTCGCTTATGGTACACCAGTGTGCAGATGGTACACTCGGGAGCTGATGGTACATCAGTGAGGTAATTGTACACTAGTGAGCTGATGGTACATAAGTATGCTGATAGTACACTAGTGAGCTGATAGTACATCAGTGAGTAGATGGTACACTAGTGAGTTGATAGCACACCGGTGAGTAGATGGTTCACTAGTGAGCTGATGGTACACTAGTGAGCTGAACGTAATCCAGTGAGTAGATGGTACACTAATGAGCTGATGGTGCACTAGTGAGCTGATGGTACACTAGTGAGCTGATGGTAGGTACACCAGTGAGCAGATGGTACACTAGTGAGCTGATGGTATACTGGTGAGCTGATGGTACAACAGTGAGCTGATGGTACACTAGTGAGCTGATGGTTCACCAGTGAGCAGATGATAAACTAGTGAGATGATGGTACACCAGTGAATAGATAATACACTAGTGACCTCATGGTACACTAGTGAGCTGACGGCACACTAGTGAGCTGATAGTACACTAGTGAGCTGATAGTAGGTACACCAGTGAGCTGATAGTACACCAGTGCGCTGATGGTACACCAGTGAGTAGATGGTACACTAGTGAGCTGATGGTACACAAGTGAGTTGATGGTAGGTACACCAGTGTGCTGATAGTACACCAGTGAGCTGATGGTACACTAGTGAGCTGATGGTAGGTACACCAGTGAGCTGATGGTACACTAGTGTGCTGATTGAACACCAGTGAGCAGATGGTACACTAATGAGCTGATGGTACACCAGTAAGCTGATGATACACTAGCGAGCTGATCGTACACCAGTGAGTAGATGGTACACACGTGAGCTGATGGTACACCAGTGAGTAGATGGTACACCAGTGAGCTGATGGTACACAAATGAGCTTATTGTACACTAGTGAGCTTAGGGTACACTAGTGGACTGATGGTACACTAGTGAGCTGATTGTACATAAGTGAGCTGATGGTAGGTACACCAGTGAGCTTAAGGTACACTAGTGAGTTGATGGTACACTAGTGAGCTGATGATTCATCAGTGACCTGATGGTACACCAGTGAACTGATAATACACTAGTGAGCGGATGGTACACCAGCAAGCTGAAGGTGCACTAGTGAGCTGACCGTACACCAGTGAGCAGATGGTACACCAGTGAGCTGATGGTACAACAGTGAGTAGATGGTACACCCGTAAGCTGATGGTACACTAGTGAGCTGATCGTACGCAAGTGAGTAGACGGTACACCAGTGAGCTGATATTACACCAGCGAGTAGATGATACACCAGTGAGCTGATGGAAGGTACACCAGTGAGCTGCTGGTAGGTACACCAGTGAGCTGATGGTACACCAGTGAGCTGATGGTATACTAGTGTGCTGATGGTACACTAGTGAGCTGATGGTACAATAGTGAGCTGATGGTTCACTAGTGAGCTGATGGTACACTAGTGAGCTGATAGTAGGTACACCAGTGAGCTGATGGCACACTAGTGAGCTGATGGTACACTAGTGAGCTGATGGTACACAAGTGCGCAGATGGTACACTGGGGAGCTGATGGTACAAAAGTGAGATGATGGTACACTATTGAGCTGACGGTACACCAGTGAGCTGTTGGTTCACCAGTGAGCTGATGGTTGGTGCACCAGTGAGCACATAGTACCCTAGTGAGCTGAAGATACACTGGTGATATGATGGTAGGTACACCATTGAGCTGATGGTACACAAGTGACCTGATGTTACACCAGTGAGAAGTTGGGACACTTGTGAGCTGATGGTACATCAGTGAGCTTATGGTACACCAGTGTGCAGATGGTACAGTCGGGAGCTGATGATACATCAGTGAAGTAATTGTACACTAGTGAGCTGATAGTACATAAGTAAGCTGATTGTACACTAGTGAGCTGATAGTACATCAGTGAGTAGATGGTTCACTAGTGAGCTGATAGTACACCAGTGAGTATATGGTACACTAGCGAACTAATGGTACACTAGTGAGCTTATGGCACACTAGTGAGGTTATGCTACACTAGTGAACTGATGGTAAACTAGTGAGTTGATGGCAGGTACACCAGTGAGGAAATGGTATACTAATGAACTGATGGTACACTAGTGAGCTGATGGTATACCAGTGATCTGACGTACACTAGTGAGCTCATGGTACACCAGTAAATAGATGGTACACTAGTGAGCTGATGGTACACTAGTGAGCTGATGGCACAATAGTGAGCTGACGGTACACTAGTGAGCTAATGGTAGGTACACCAATGAGCTGATGGTATTCCAGTGAGCAGATGATACTCCAGTGAGCTCGTGGTATACCAGTGAGCTGATGGTACACCAGTGAGCAGATGATACACCAGTGAGCTGATGGCACACTAGTGAGCTGATGGTACACTAGTGAGCTGATGGTACACAAGTGCGCAGATGGTACACTGGGGAACTGACGGTACACTAGTGAGCTGATGGTACACAAGTGCGCAGATGGTACACTGGGGAGCTGATGGTACACTAGTGAGATGATGGTACACTATTGAGCTGACGGTACACCAGTGAGCTGATGGTACACCAGTGAGCTGATGGTACACCAGTGAGCAGATGATACACCAATGAGCTGATCGTACATCAGTGAGCTGATGGTACACAATTCAACTGATGGTACATTAGTGAGCTGATGGTACACAAGTGAGCTGATGGTACACTAGTGAGTTGATGGGTAGGTACACCAGTGAGCTGATAGTACACCAGTGAGCTGATGGTACACTAGTGAGCTGATGAACACTAAAACAGGAACACATGTATTGTGTTCATCAGTGAGTACATCAGTGAGCTGATGGTACATTAGTGAGCTGATGGTACATCAGTGAGCTGATGGTACATCAGTGAGCTGATGGTACATTAGTGTGCTGATAGTACACTAGTGAACTGATGGTACACAAGTGAGCTGATAGTACACCAGTGAGCTGATTGAACACCAGTGAGCAGATGGTACACTAATGAGCTGATGGTACACCAGTAAGCTGATGATACACTAGTGAGCTGATCGTACACCAGTGAGTAGATGGTACACACGTGAGCTGATGGTACACCAGTGAGTAGATGGTACACCAGTGAGCTGATGGTACACAAGTGAGCTCATTGTACACTAGTGAGCTGAGGGTACACTAGTGGACTGATGGTACACTAGTGAGCTGATTGTACACAAGTGAGCTGATGGTAGGTACACCAGTGAGCTTAAGGTACACTAGTGAGTTGATGGTACACTAGTGAGCTGATGATACACCAGTGACCTGATGGTACACCAGTGAACTGATAATACACCAGTGAGCAGATGGTACACAAGTGAGCTGATGGTACACCAGCAAGCTGAAGGTACACTAGTGAGCTGATCGTACAAAAGTGAGTAGACGGTACACCAGTGAGCTGATATTACACCAGCGAGTAGATGATACACCAGTGTGCTGATGGAAGGTACACCAGTGAGCTGATGGTAGGTACACCAGTGAGCTGATGGTACACCAGTGAGCTGATGGTATACTAGTGTGCTGATGGTACATTAGTGAGCTGATGGTACAATAGTGAGCTGATGGTTCACCAGTGAACTGATGGTACACTAGTGAGCTGATAGTAGGTACACCAGTGAGCTGATGGCACACTAGTGAGCTGATGGTACACTAGTGAGCTGATGGTACACAAGTGCACAGATGATACACTGGGGAGCTGATGGTACACCAGTGAGATGATGGTACACTAATGAGCTGACGGTACACCAGTGAGTTGTTGGTGCACCAGTGAGCTGATGGTTGGTGCACCAGTGAGCACATAGTACCCTAGTGAGCTGAAGGTACACTGGTGATATGATTGTAGGTACACCATTGAGCTGATGGTACACAATTGACCTGATGTTACACCAGTGAGAAGTTGGGACACTTGTGAGCTGATGGTACATCAGTGAGCTTATGGTACACCAGTGTGCAGATGGTACACTCGGGAGCTGATGGTACATCAGTGAGGTAATTGTACACTAGTGAGCTGATGGTAAATAAGTAAGCTGATAGTACACTAGTGAGCTGATAGTACATCAGTGAGTAGATGGTACACTAGTGAGTTGATAGCACACCGGTGAGTAGATGGTACACTAGTGAGTTGATAGCACACCGGTGAGTAGATGGTACACTAGTGAGCTGATGGTACACTAGTGAGCTGATGGTAATCCAGTGAGTAGATGGTACACTAGTGAGCTGATGGTACACTAGTGAGCTGATGGTACACTAGTGAGCTGATGGTAGGTACACCAGTGAGCAGATGGTACACTAGTGAGCTGATGGTATACTGGTGAGCTAATGGTACAAGAGTGAGCTGATGGTACACTAGTGAGCTGATTGTTCACCAGTGAGCAGATGGTAAACTAGTGAGCTGATGGTACACCAGTGAATAGATAATACACTAGAGAGATCATGGTACACTAGTGAGCTGACGGCACACTAGTGAGCTGATAGTACACTAGTGAGCTGATAGTAGGTACACCAGTGAGCTGATAGTACACCAGTGACCTGATGGTACACCAGTGAGTAGATGGTACACTAGTGAGCTGATGGTACACAAGTGAGTTGATGGTAGGTACACCAGTGAGCTGATGGTACACTAGTGTTCTGATAGTACGCTAGTGAACTGATGGTACACAAGTGAGCTGATAGTACACCAGTGAGCTGATTGAACACCAGTGAGCAGATGGGACACTAATGAGCTGATGGTACACCAGTAAGCTGATGATACACTAGTGAGCTGATCGTACACCAGTGAGTAGATGGTACACACGTGAGCTGATGGTACACCAGTGAGTAGATGGTACACCAGTGAGCTGATGGTACACAAGTGAGCTTATTGTACACTAGTGAGCTGAGGGTACACTAGTGGACTGATGGTACACTAGTGAGCTGATTGTACACAAGTGATCTGATGGTAGGTACACCAGTGAGCTTAAGGTACACTAGTGAGTTGATGGTACACTAGTGAGCTGATGATACATCAGTGACCTGATGGTACACCAGTGAACTGATAATACACCAGTGAGCAGATGGTACACTAGTGAGCTGATGGTACACCAGCAAGCTGAAGGTACACTAGTGAGCTGACCGTACACCATTGAGCAGATGGTACACCAGTGAGCTGATGGTACAACAGTGAGTAGATGGTACACCAGTAAGCTGATGGTACACTAGTGAGCTGATATTACAACAGCGAGCAGATGATACAACAGTGAGCTGATGGAAGGTACACCAGTGAGCTGATGGTAGGTACACCAGTGAGCTGATGGTACACCAGTGAGCTGATGGTATACTAGAGTGCTGATGGTACACTAGTGAGCTGATGGTACAATAGTGAGCTGATGGTTCACCAGTGAACTGATGGTACACTAGTGAGCTGATAGTAGGTACACCAGTGAGCTGATGGCACACTAGTGAGCTGATGGTACACTAGTGAGCTGATTGTAGGTACACCAGTGAGCTGATGGCACACTAGTGAGCTGACCGTACACCAGTGAGCAGATGGTACACCAGTGAGCTGATGGTACAACAGTGAGTAGATGGTACACAAGTGAGTAGACGGTACACCAGTGAGCTGATATTACAACAGCGAGTAGATGATACAACAGTGAGCTGATGGAAGGTACAGCAGTGAGCTGATGGTAGGTACACCAGTGAGCTGATGGTACACCAGTGAGCTGATGGTATACTAGTGTGCTGATGGTACACTAGTGAGCTGATGGTACAATAGTGAGCTGATGGTTCACCAGTTAGCTGATGGTACACTAGTGAGCTGATAGTAGGTACACCAGTGAGCTGATGGCACACTAGTGAGCTGATGGTACACTAGTGAGCTGATGGTACACAATTGCGTAGATGGTACACTGGGGGGCTGATGGTACACCAGTGAGATGATGGTACACTATTGAGCTGACGGTACACCAGTGAGCTGTTGGTGCACCAGTGAGCTGATGGTTGGTGCACCAGTGAGCACATAGTTCCCTAGTGAGCTGAAGGTACACTGGTGATATGATGGTAGGTACACCATTGAGCTGATGTTACACAAGTGACCTGATGTTACACCAGTGAGAAGTTGGGACGCTTGTGAGCTGATGGTACATCAGTTCGCTTATGGTACACCAGTGTGCAGATGGTACACTCGGGAGCTGATGGTACATCAGTGAGGTAATTGTACACTAGTGAGCTGATGGTACATAAGTATGCTGATAGTACACTAGTGAGCTGATAGTACATCAGTGAGTAGATGGTACACTAGTGAGTTGATAGCACACCGGTGAGTAGATGGTTCACTAGTGAGCTGATGGTACACTAGTGAGCTGAACGTAATCCAGTGAGTAGATGGTACACTAATGAGCTGATGGTGCACTAGTGAGCTGATGGTACACTAGTGAGCTGATGGTAGGTACACCAGTGAGCAGATGGTACACTAGTGAGCTGATGGTATACTGGTGAGCTGATGGTACAACAGTGAGCTGATGGTACACTAGTGAGCTGATGGTTCACCAGTGAGCAGATGATAAACTAGTGAGATGATGGTACACCAGTGAATAGATAATACACTAGTGACCTCATGGTACACTAGTGAGCTGACGGCACACTAGTGAGCTGATAGTACACTAGTGAGCTGATAGTAGGTACACCAGTGAGCTGATAGTACACCAGTGCGCTGATGGTACACCAGTGAGTAGATGGTACACTAGTGAGCTGATGGTACACAAGTGAGTTGATGGTAGGTACACCAGTGTGCTGATAGTACACCAGTGAGCTGATGGTACACTAGTGAGCTGATGGTAGGTACACCAGTGAGCTGATGGTACACTAGTGTGCTGATTGAACACCAGTGAGCAGATGGTACACTAATGAGCTGATGGTACACCAGTAAGCTGATGATACACTAGCGAGCTGATCGTACACCAGTGAGTAGATGGTACACACGTGAGCTGATGGTACACCAGTGAGTAGATGGTACACCAGTGAGCTGATGGTACACAAGTGAGCTTATTGTACACTAGTGAGCTTAGGGTACACTAGTGGACTGATGGTACACTAGTGAGCTGATTGTACATAAGTGAGCTGATGGTAGGTACACCAGTGAGCTTAAGGTACACTAGTGAGTTGATGGTACACTAGTGAGCTGATGATTCATCAGTGACCTGATGGTACACCAGTGAACTGATAATACACTAGTGAGCGGATGGTACACCAGCAAGCTGAAGGTGCACTAGTGAGCTGACCGTACACCAGTGAGCAGATGGTACACCAGTGAGCTGATGGTACAACAGTGAGTAGATGGTACACCCGTAAGCTGATGGTACACTAGTGAGCTGATCGTACGCAAGTGAGTAGACGGTACACCAGTGAGCTGATATTACACCAGCGAGTAGATGATACACCAGTGAGCTGATGGAAGGTACACCAGTGAGCTGCTGGTAGGTACACCAGTGAGCTGATGGTACACCAGTGAGCTGATGGTATACTAGTGTGCTGATGGTACACTAGTGAGCTGATGGTACAATAGTGAGCTGATGGTTCACTAGTGAGCTGATGGTACACTAGTGAGCTGATAGTAGGTACACCAGTGAGCTGATGGCACACTAGTGAGCTGATGGTACACTAGTGAGCTGATGGTACACAAGTGCGCAGATGGTACACTGGGGAGCTGATGGTACAAAAGTGAGATGATGGTACACTATTGAGCTGACGGTACACCAGTGAGCTGTTGGTTCACCAGTGAGCTGATGGTTGGTGCACCAGTGAGCACATAGTACCCTAGTGAGCTGAAGATACACTGGTGATATGATGGTAGGTACACCATTGAGCTGATGGTACACAAGTGACCTGATGTTACACCAGTGAGAAGTTGGGACACTTGTGAGCTGATGGTACATCAGTGAGCTTATGGTACACCAGTGTGCAGATGGTACAGTCGGGAGCTGATGATACATCAGTGAAGTAATTGTACACTAGTGAGCTGATAGTACATAAGTAAGCTGATTGTACACTAGTGAGCTGATAGTACATCAGTGAGTAGATGGTTCACTAGTGAGCTGATAGTACACCAGTGAGTAGATGGTACACTAGCGAACTAATGGTACACTAGTGAGCTTATGGCACACTAGTGAGGTTATGCTACACTAGTGAACTGATGGTAAACTAGTGAGTTGATGGCAGGTACACCAGTGAGGAAATGGTATACTAATGAACTGATGGTACACTAGTGAGCTGATGGTATACCAGTGATCTGACGTACACTAGTGAGCTCATGGTACACCAGTAAATAGATGGTACACTAGTGAGCTGATGGTACACTAGTGAGCTGATGGCACAATAGTGAGCTGACGGTACACTAGTGAGCTAATGGTAGGTACACCAATGAGCTGATGGTATTCCAGTGAGCAGATGATACTCCAGTGAGCTCGTGGTATACCAGTGAGCTGATGGTACACCAGTGAGCAGATGATACACCAGTGAGCTGATGGCACACTAGTGAGCTGATGGTACACTAGTGAGCTGATGGTACACAAGTGCGCAGATGGTACACTGGGGAACTGACGGTACACTAGTGAGCTGATGGTACACAAGTGCGCAGATGGTACACTGGGGAGCTGATGGTACACTAGTGAGATGATGGTACACTATTGAGCTGACGGTACACCAGTGAGCTGATGGTACACCAGTGAGCTGATGGTACACCAGTGAGCAGATGATACACCAATGAGCTGATCGTACATCAGTGAGCTGATGGTACACAATTCAACTGATGGTACATTAGTGAGCTGATGGTACACAAGTGAGCTGATGGTACACAGGTGAGCAGATGTTACACTAGTGAGGTGAAGGTACACCAGTCAGTAAATGGTACACTAGTGAGGTCATGGTACACTAGTGAGCTGATGGTAAAGCAGTGAGCTGATAGTGCACCAGTGAGCTGATGGTACACTAGTGAGCTGATGGCTCACTAGTGAGCTGATGGAACCCCACTGAGTAGATGTTACACCAGTGAGTAGATGGTACACCAGTGAGTAGATGGTACACCAGTGAGCTGATTGTACACTAGTGAGCTGATGGTACACTAGTGAGGTGATGGTACACCAGTTACCTGATGGTACACCAGTTACCTGATGGTACACTAGTGAGCTGACGGAACACTAGAGAGTGGATGGTACACTAGTGAGCCGATGATAGGTACACCAGTGAGCATATGGTACACCAATGAGCTGATAGTGCACCATTGAGCAGATAGTACACTGGTGAGCTGATGGTACACCAGTGAGCTGATGGTACACTAGTGAGCTGATGGTACACAAGTAAGCTGATAGAAAACCAGTGAGTAGTTTGTACACTAGTGAGCTGAAGGTACACTAGTGAGCTGATTTTACACCAGTGAGCTGATAGTATAATAGTGGGCTGACGGTACACCAGTGAGCTGATGGCACACCAGTGAGCTGATGAGTGGTTCACCAGTGAGCAGATAGTACACTAGTGAGCTGATGGAACACTAGTGATCTGATGGTACACCAGTGAGCAGATGGGACACTAGTGAGTTGATGGTACACTTGTGAGCTGATGGTGTACCAGTGAGCTGATGATACACAAGTGCGCAGATGGTACATTGGGGAGCTGATGGTACACTAGTGAGATGATGGTACACAAGTGACCTTATGTTACACCAGTGAGAAGCGTGGACACTTGTAAGCTGATGATACACCAGTGAGCTGATGGTACACAGTGAGCTGCTGGTACACCAGTGAGATAATGGTACACTAGTGAGCTGATGGTACACAAGTAAGCTGATGATACACTAGAGAGCTGATAGTACATCAGTGAGTAGATGGTACACTAGTGAGCTGATAGTACTACAGTGAGTAGATGGTACACTAGTGAGCTAATGGTACACTAGTGAGCTAATGGTACACTAGTGAGCTGATGGTACACTCGTGAGCTGATGGCAGGTACACCAGTGAGTAGATGGTACAATAGTGAGCTGATGGTACACTAGTGAGCTGATGGTACACCAGTGATCTGTTGGTACACTAATGAGCTCATGGTACACCAGTGAATAGATGGTACCCTAGTGAGCTGATGGTACACTAGTGAGCTGATGGTACACAAGTGAGCTGATGGTACATCAGTGAGCAGATGTTACACTACGGTACACCAGTCAGTAGATGGTACACTAGTGAGCTCATGGTACACTAAATAGCTGATGGTACACTAGTGATCTGATGATACACCAGTGAGCTGATGGTACACTAGTGAGCTGACGGAACACTAGTGAGCTGATGGTACATTAGTGAGCTAATGACACACCAGTGTGTAGATGTTATTTCAGTGAGTAGATGGTACACCAGTGAGCTTATGGTACACTAGTGAGCTGATGGTACACAAGTGAGCTGATGGTACACCAGTGAGCTGATGGTACACAAGTGAGCTGACGGAACACTAGTGAGCTGATGGTACACTAGTAGGCCGATGATAGGTAAACCAGTGAGCCGATGATAGGTACACCAGTGAGCTGATAGTACACCAGTGAGCTGACGGTAGTAACACCTCTAAGCTGATGGTACACTAGTGATCTGATGTTTCACTAGTGAGCTGATGGTACATTAGTGAGTTGATGGTACAGTAGTGAGCTGATGGTACAGTAGTGAGCTGATGGTAAACTAGTTAACTAGCTGATGGGTACACTAGTGAGGGGAGGGTAAACCAGTTAGCTGATGGTACACTAGTAAGATAATAATACACCAGTGAACTGAGGGTAGGTACACCAGTGAGCTCATGGTACACCAGTGAACAGATGGAACACTGGTGAGCTGATGGTACAACAGTGAGCTGATAGTACACTTGTGAGCTGATGGTACACTAGTGAGCTGATGGTACACCAGGGAGTAGATGGTACACTAGTGAGCTGATGGTACACCAGTGAGTCGATTGTACACTAGTGAGCTGATGGTACACAAGTGCACAGATGATACACTGGGGAGCTGATGGTACACCAGTGAGATGATGGTACACTAATGAGCTGACGGTACACCAGTGAGTTGTTGGTGCACCAGTGAGCTGATGGTTGGTGCACCAGTGAGCACATAGTACCCTAGTGAGCTGAAGGTACACTGGTGATATGATTGTAGGTACACCATTGAGCTGATGGTACACAATTGACCTGATGTTACACCAGTGAGAAGTTGGGACACTTGTGAGCTGATGGTACATCAGTGAGCTTATGGTACACCAGTGTGCAGATGGTACACTCGGGAGCTGATGGTACATCAGTGAGGTAATTGTACACTAGTGAGCTGATGGTAAATAAGTAAGCTGATAGTACACTAGTGAGCTGATAGTACATCAGTGAGTAGATGGTACACTAGTGAGTTGATAGCACACCGGTGAGTAGATGGTACACTAGTGAGTTGATAGCACACCGGTGAGTAGATGGTACACTAGTGAGCTGATGGTACACTAGTGAGCTGATGGTAATCCAGTGAGTAGATGGTACACTAGTGAGCTGATGGTACACTAGTGAGCTGATGGTACACTAGTGAGCTGATGGTAGGTACACCAGTGAGCAGATGGTACACTAGTGAGCTGATGGTATACTGGTGAGCTAATGGTACAAGAGTGAGCTGATGGTACACTAGTGAGCTGATTGTTCACCAGTGAGCAGATGGTAAACTAGTGAGCTGATGGTACACCAGTGAATAGATAATACACTAGAGAGATCATGGTACACTAGTGAGCTGACGGCACACTAGTGAGCTGATAGTACACTAGTGAGCTGATAGTAGGTACACCAGTGAGCTGATAGTACACCAGTGACCTGATGGTACACCAGTGAGTAGATGGTACACTAGTGAGCTGATGGTACACAAGTGAGTTGATGGTAGGTACACCAGTGAGCTGATGGTACACTAGTGTTCTGATAGTACGCTAGTGAACTGATGGTACACAAGTGAGCTGATAGTACACCAGTGAGCTGATTGAACACCAGTGAGCAGATGGGACACTAATGAGCTGATGGTACACCAGTAAGCTGATGATACACTAGTGAGCTGATCGTACACCAGTGAGTAGATGGTACACACGTGAGCTGATGGTACACCAGTGAGTAGATGGTACACCAGTGAGCTGATGGTACACAAGTGAGCTTATTGTACACTAGTGAGCTGAGGGTACACTAGTGGACTGATGGTACACTAGTGAGCTGATTGTACACAAGTGATCTGATGGTAGGTACACCAGTGAGCTTAAGGTACACTAGTGAGTTGATGGTACACTAGTGAGCTGATGATACATCAGTGACCTGATGGTACACCAGTGAACTGATAATACACCAGTGAGCAGATGGTACACTAGTGAGCTGATGGTACACCAGCAAGCTGAAGGTACACTAGTGAGCTGACCGTACACCATTGAGCAGATGGTACACCAGTGAGCTGATGGTACAACAGTGAGTAGATGGTACACCAGTAAGCTGATGGTACACTAGTGAGCTGATATTACAACAGCGAGCAGATGATACAACAGTGAGCTGATGGAAGGTACACCAGTGAGCTGATGGTAGGTACACCAGTGAGCTGATGGTACACCAGTGAGCTGATGGTATACTAGAGTGCTGATGGTACACTAGTGAGCTGATGGTACAATAGTGAGCTGATGGTTCACCAGTGAACTGATGGTACACTAGTGAGCTGATAGTAGGTACACCAGTGAGCTGATGGCACACTAGTGAGCTGATGGTACACTAGTGAGCTGATTGTAGGTACACCAGTGAGCTGATGGCACACTAGTGAGCTGACCGTACACCAGTGAGCAGATGGTACACCAGTGAGCTGATGGTACAACAGTGAGTAGATGGTACACAAGTGAGTAGACGGTACACCAGTGTGGGAACCGACCTGTGAGATTTATATTTATTTAATTTATATGAATTTATATTTACGTTAATTTATATACTTCGATAGCAATTTGTATAATGATAAGTGGACTGTATTTCTGCAATAATCTCTTAATCTCACAAATCGATCCTCTACACATTAGGGGGGGTTTATATTTATATATATGCAGCCAATCAAACTACTGTATTAACTACATACATTGAAAAGGTTCCTTATCTTATAGTACAGCAGGTTAGTCCACCAGGTATAACTAGGGTGTAGACACCAAATTATCCTCTTTGAGGTAGCTTCCATATCACCCAGTAACTGGTGCACAATCTTGCATCCTCGTCTTGACCTGTCAAAAGTGCGCTAGCTGTGAAGCCAGATACCTATATATGACAAGTATATCAGAGAAAACAGTACATGGAACATTAAGACCTGGCTTAATTACCTTTAGTATGAGGCGATTTCGCGTTCTAACCGGGTCACCCTATATAATGACATTAATGGCCACTAATGATAGATAATGGGTTTCGGATAGACACTTAACTTGATTTGTTGACAGCGTGTTGACAGATGGTACACCTTTGGTATCCATAACACTACGTCCAAGTAAAATTAACAGGAGCCGAATTTGCTCCCGTGTGAGCCTCTGGTCTCTATAACAACAATGGCTGCCCTCCTTCCCCACTGACGCCTGGCCTACTTTGTCCAGATTTCAGAAAGTGATAGAAGGGTCACATTTACTCTACTTTAATATTGATAATTAAGTTAATTTATATAAGATGTTTTTATGATGGTAAAGTCCAAAGACTAATGTATTTAAAAACAATTCCCAGCAGAATAGCTGGTGAATTATAATAGTATGTGGTGATGATATCCCGTTTTCTATAGACGGTAATTCCACTACAAGTTACGTTTTCTATGGGTAACTTGTTGGTAATACAGCAGCAAATATTATCTGTCTGTATGATATATTAAATGGTGTCGGATTTTCCGACATAATTCCCCAGGGGCTGCTCACGGGTCGAAGTCCTAATTAGAACAGACGAACACCGATACTCCTCCTTCGAATTATTAGATTAATTTGATGTTAGTAGTTAGTAATCACACATTTGTGTGTCTGTTCGTACAGGACGGATGTCCCGTACTAGAGTTGCAGGGGTTAGAAGTCTAATGCGATTTCATTTCCCTGTCAACTCTTGAAAGGCTAATATTCAAGCCTTATTACATATTATTTAACCCAGAAGACTGGATGTGATCAAGTACTACAGTCAAGTATGATTCAGGGACTGCAGTGAGATCAGTGACATTAGATATAACTTGAAGTTTCTTCAGGTAACTGGTCACTGATATATAAACACTGAGGCCCATGGAATACATCTTGATTAAATAATAAATGTATCAAATCAGTCATCAGATTTATTGGGGTTTAATTTAGTTAATTGATTCAGAGGATTGAATAGCTCATCATTAAAGTAAAGTATGGTTCTGAGACTGCAGTGGGTTCAGTGACATTGGTCGCAGTGACTTGTAGCTGTTTTAGGCTACTGTTCACTGATTTGCCACTGAGGCCTCATGAACTCATCTTCAGCTTCAAATGATGATACTAACATCAACCTCTGTTACTATAGTCAGCTGTAATCTCCTTAGTATAATGCTACTGGAGAAATATAATCAGCTGACAAATTTAGATCTCTACTGGTATTGTTTATCTGCAGGCATAGGTCTCCTCAGGCTTGACACTGGGCCTGAGAGTAATTTACCTCCTGCAGAGTTTAACATGGTTATACCCTGATATTTAGTAGGGCTACCGATGAATCGATGGCAATAGTCTGTCCCAACAAGGAGACCGAAGTCAGTGAGGTGATCAGACTTAATATTATCTGCCAATTTTATTCCTCTATTTCTCAGGAATTTGGCTGTTGCTCTCAGACCTTGAACTTGTAGGTCTACTGGTATTTTGTCCACCACAATGGCTTGTACTCGACAGACGTACCTGCCTAAGCGTACTGATGGTTGTACCACCTGGTAGACTTGAGGTCCTGCATCTGTTACAAACCCTGAGATGTTGAATGACATCTGGGCTACAGGCCTTAATTGTAATTCATCTGCCAGCCTTTTAGTAATATATGTTCTCTGGGATCCTTGGTCAAACAACCCACGGGTATGGACCTTGGCCCTCTTATTCAGGATGGTAATTTGGGCAGTTGGCAAAGTCGTATTACCTTTAGACTTTGCCGAATGGACACTCTTTGTTGGTTGCACCTTGCAGTACTGTACTGAGGTGGGAATGCTATCTTCCACCTTGGGGTTTGGAGACGTTGTTTTGGTGTCTCTGCATAATGCTGCATGGTGCTGACCTTTGTTACACCTATTACAGGTGTGTAATTGGGTCTCACAGTCGTTGATGTTATGTTTCCTGAGGCACCTCGTGCAATGTTGCAAATCTTTGAGTCGCTCAACACGGGCGTCACTATCAGGAAAATTAGGGCAGTGGTACATTGAATGTTTCTCATTGCAGAACAAACATGTTCCATAGCTTCCAGTACCCTTTGGTGTCACGTTCTTGGGTGACACAGTAACTATAGGCTTGGAGGGTCCAACTGCATATACGCCCACACTGCCACTGTTCCACTTTGGTGTTGAATTATATTGTCTAGATTGATTTGGAGTACCTTTGGTACTCTGTGGTTTACTATTATTGGTTTCTGAGGGTTTACTTGGTGGTTTTAATTTGTCATGTGTTCGTAATTGATGAACTACTGACTTTAAACCTTCAGATATTTCATTCATGGATAAGATACTTTTATTGTAATGAGCACTCATTTGTCTCAATATGTCCCTAGGTATTTTCTCCTGGACAATTATTTTCAAGACCCACTCAGCCCCGTTTGTATCTGCTGTCAGGCTGAGGGCATTGATCAATGATTCTACCTCCAGCTTGAAGACTTGGAGTGAATCAGCTGAAGCCTCCGGTGGGGGTAAATGCAACAGCTCATGAACTAAATGTGATGTTCTTACTTCTGGATCAGCATAATTATCCTTGAGGAGTTTTACTGCCAGATCATAGCCGTCATTAGTTAATCTCAGATGGGATACTACTGTTTTAGCCTCACCTGATAATTGGCCTTGCAAATAAGAGAATTTACTACTCTTTGGTAAAGATTGTTTTGAGTCTACAAGGTCAACGAATTTGTTCCAAAATTCGTCCCAATCTTCCTCATCTTTTCCTGAGAAAGTGGGTAAATTAATTGGAGGGAGTCGAGCTTCTGCTTGACTCGTATTAGATGCAACTGTTGTTGTTGTTGCTGTTGCCTTGTTCTGGGCAATTAATTTGACATAAGGCTGTAACGTGGCCTGAGTGTGATCTTCATAATTCGCAAGATCAACCATAATGTCGTCTATTTCTGTTTCTGATAAATTGGTGTTGGCAAGTTCAGCCACATATGTTGCTATTTGACATTTGATTTGCTCAAATTTACCTGCAGCTGCTTGATAATAGCTTTCCAGGTCAGCATAATCAACTTGAGATTGTTGTGACAAATCTTCACATTTCTTGATCTGTCTTGTTAAGTGGCCTTTAAGACCTGCAAGGGTTCTTTTTATTCTCCCTGCATTATCCATACTGGCTAGTTGGTGAAGCCTTGTGGGACTTGTACTTGGGCTGCTCATAATACTGAACAAACACTGATGGTAGCCTAGGGTAAATTCTGAACTCACTAGGCAATAATCCTACCTCTACTAGAGGTTAGCACTTAAAATTAATACACATTATATATATACAATCATACACACTAATGATTTGAGTGATAAACCAGTGTCACCGGAAGTACCTTTAGGTTAGCTCTTCTATATCACCCTAGGATGGTAGAGACACTAATTAATCACTCAAAGGTGTAATGATCATAAGTAAATTATTATATATACAACTCAACTCGAGTTGATAAAAATTACACCCAAAATAGGGTCTGCACCATTCATTAATGGTGTTAGGTTATTCAATATAGTACAACTGACTATGGTAATAATGGGACTAGGATGAACAATAATAGTTCAACTAGTCAATGGTTAATATCCTACCCTGTTGTGGGTTGGCACTTAGTAAATATTATACTGTGATCACTAGTGCAATATATATTAAATAATTCTCTATTTGGAGAAATAATATACACAATTATTGATAATAGCCTCTTAATTAGCCTATATGAAACTTCTAGTATTATCAAGAAGTATTAAATATTATTAGTGACCTCGCGAAATAAAGTCCACAAAATTCGTAGATAATCTCTCGCGAAATGTAACACCACGAAATCCGTGAACAATCTCGCGAAGACACAGTCACTAATTTGGCTGGATTCTATATTAGCGCTGTCATTTCACGAAATAACACGCCACCAAATATCTGTGGGTGTGCATGAAACCGCTGACGAAGCTGAACTGGGCTGAGGGAGGCTCCTGAGCTCCCACGAGGCAACGCTGCTGTCTATGACTGGCTGGCTTTGTTTAAATAACACTGCACTAGTATATTTAATGAATCCACTGGTTAACTGGTTCATCCGGTACTAAGATGACCAAATGTGGGTTCAAAGGACCGAATATTCCGGTTCCGAAGGTCCAAATAATGTGGGAACCGACCTGTGAGATTTATATTTATTTAATTTATATGAATTTATATTTACGTTAATTTATATACTTCGATAGCAATTTGTATAATGATAAGTGGACTGTATTTCTGCAATAATCTCTTAATCTCACAAATCGATCCTCTACACATTAGGGGGGGTTTATATTTATATATATGCAGCCAATCAAACTACTGTATTAACTACATACATTGAAAAGGTTCCTTATCTTATAGTACAGCAGGTTAGTCCACCAGGTATAACTAGGGTGTAGACACCAAATTATCCTCTTTGAGGTAGCTTCCATATCACCCAGTAACTGGTGCACAATCTTGCATCCTCGTCTTGACCTGTCAAAAGTGCGCTAGCTGTGAAGCCAGATACCTATATATGACAAGTATATCAGAGAAAACAGTACATGGAACATTAAGACCTGGCTTAATTACCTTTAGTATGAGGCGATTTCGCGTTCTAACCGGGTCACCCTATATAATGACATTAATGGCCACTAATGATAGATAATGGGTTTCGGATAGACACTTAACTTGATTTGTTGACAGCGTGTTGACAGATGGTACACCTTTGGTATCCATAACACTACGTCCAAGTAAAATTAACAGGAGCCGAATTTGCTCCCGTGTGAGCCTCTGGTCTCTATAACAACAATGGCTGCCCTCCTTCCCCACTGACGCCTGGCCTACTTTGTCCAGATTTCAGAAAGTGATAGAAGGGTCACATTTACTCTACTTTAATATTGATAATTAAGTTAATTTATATAAGATGTTTTTATGATGGTAAAGTCCAAAGACTAATGTATTTAAAAACAATTCCCAGCAGAATAGCTGGTGAATTATAATAGTATGTGGTGATGATATCCCGTTTTCTATAGACGGTAATTCCACTACAAGTTACGTTTTCTATGGGTAACTTGTTGGTAATACAGCAGCAAATATTATCTGTCTGTATGATATATTAAATGGTGTCGGATTTTCCGACAACCAGTGAGCTGATATTACAACAGCGAGTAGATGATACAACAGTGAGCTGATGGAAGGTACAGCAGTGAGCTGATGGTAGGTACACCAGTGAGCTGATGGTACACCAGTGAGCTGATGGTATACTAGTGTGCTGATGGTACACTAGTGAGCTGATGGTACAATAGTGAGCTGATGGTTCACCAGTTAGCTGATGGTACACTAGTGAGCTGATAGTAGGTACACCAGTGAGCTGATGGCACACTAGTGAGCTGATGGTACACTAGTGAGCTGATGGTACACAATTGCGTAGATGGTACACTGGGGGGCTGATGGTACACCAGTGAGATGATGGTACACTATTGAGCTGACGGTACACCAGTGAGCTGTTGGTGCACCAGTGAGCTGATGGTTGGTGCACCAGTGAGCACATAGTTCCCTAGTGAGCTGAAGGTACACTGGTGATATGATGGTAGGTACACCATTGAGCTGATGTTACACAAGTGACCTGATGTTACACCAGTGAGAAGTTGGGACACTTGTGAGCTGATGGTACATCAGTTCGCTTATGGTACACCAGTGTGCAGATGGTACACTCGGGAGCTGATGGTACATCAGTGAGGTAATTGTACACTAGTGAGCTGATGGTACATAAGTATGCTGATAGTACACTAGTGAGCTGATAGTACATCAGTGAGTAGATGGTACACTAGTGAGTTGATAGCACACCGGTGAGTAGATGGTTCACTAGTGAGCTGATGGTACACTAGTGAGCTGAACGTAATCCAGTGAGTAGATGGTACACTAATGAGCTGATGGTGCACTAGTGAGCTGATGGTACACTAGTGAGCTGATGGTAGGTACACCAGTGAGCAGATGGTACACTAGTGAGCTGATGGTATACTGGTGAGCTGATGGTACAACAGTGAGCTGATGGTACACTAGTGAGCTGATGGTTCACCAGTGAGCAGATGATAAACTAGTGAGATGATGGTACACCAGTGAATAGATAATACACTAGTGACCTCATGGTACACTAGTGAGCTGACGGCACACTAGTGAGCTGATAGTACACTAGTGAGCTGATAGTAGGTACACCAGTGAGCTGATAGTACACCAGTGCGCTGATGGTACACCAGTGAGTAGATGGTACACTAGTGAGCTGATGGTACACAAGTGAGTTGATGGTAGGTACACCAGTGTGCTGATAGTACACCAGTGAGCTGATGGTACACTAGTGAGCTGATGGTAGGTACACCAGTGAGCTGATGGTACACTAGTGTGCTGATTGAACACCAGTGAGCAGATGGTACACTAATGAGCTGATGGTACACCAGTAAGCTGATGATACACTAGCGAGCTGATCGTACACCAGTGAGTAGATGGTACACACGTGAGCTGATGGTACACCAGTGAGTAGATGGTACACCAGTGAGCTGATGGTACACAAGTGAGCTTATTGTACACTAGTGAGCTTAGGGTACACTAGTGGACTGATGGTACACTAGTGAGCTGATTGTACATAAGTGAGCTGATGGTAGGTACACCAGTGAGCTTAAGGTACACTAGTGAGTTGATGGTACACTAGTGAGCTGATGATTCATCAGTGACCTGATGGTACACCAGTGAACTGATAATACACTAGTGAGCGGATGGTACACCAGCAAGCTGAAGGTGCACTAGTGAGCTGACCGTACACCAGTGAGCAGATGGTACACCAGTGAGCTGATGGTACAACAGTGAGTAGATGGTACACCCGTAAGCTGATGGTACACTAGTGAGCTGATCGTACGCAAGTGAGTAGACGGTACACCAGTGAGCTGATATTACACCAGCGAGTAGATGATACACCAGTGAGCTGATGGAAGGTACACCAGTGAGCTGCTGGTAGGTACACCAGTGAGCTGATGGTACACCAGTGAGCTGATGGTATACTAGTGTGCTGATGGTACACTAGTGAGCTGATGGTACAATAGTGAGCTGATGGTTCACTAGTGAGCTGATGGTACACTAGTGAGCTGATAGTAGGTACACCAGTGAGCTGATGGCACACTAGTGAGCTGATGGTACACTAGTGAGCTGATGGTACACAAGTGCGCAGATGGTACACTGGGGAGCTGATGGTACAAAAGTGAGGTGATGGTACACTATTGAGCTGACGGTACACCAGTGAGCTGTTGGTTCACCAGTGAGCTGATGGTTGGTGCACCAGTGAGCACATAGTACCCTAGTGAGCTGAAGATACACTGGTGATATGATGGTAGGTACACCATTGAGCTGATGGTACACAAGTGACCTGATGTTACACCAGTGAGAAGTTGGGACACTTGTGAGCTGATGGTACATCAGTGAGCTTATGGTACACCAGTGTGCAGATGGTACAGTCGGGAGCTGATGATACATCAGTGAAGTAATTGTACACTAGTGAGCTGATAGTACATAAGTAAGCTGATTGTACACTAGTGAGCTGATAGTACATCAGTGAGTAGATGGTTCACTAGTGAGCTGATAGTACACCAGTGAGTAGATGGTACACTAGCGAACTAATGGTACACTAGTGAGCTTATGGCACACTAGTGAGGTTATGCTACACTAGTGAACTGATGGTAAACTAGTGAGGTGATGGCAGGTACACCAGTGAGGAAATGGTATACTAATGAACTGATGGTACACTAGTGAGCTGATGGTATACCAGTGATCTGACGTACACTAGTGAGCTCATGGTACACCAGTAAATAGATGGTACACTAGTGAGCTGATGGTACACTAGTGAGCTGATGGCACAATAGTGAGCTGACGGTACACTAGTGAGCTAATGGTAGGTACACCAATGAGCTGATGGTATTCCAGTGAGCAGATGATACTCCAGTGAGCTCGTGGTATACCAGTGAGCTGATGGTACACCAGTGAGCAGATGATACACCAGTGAGCTGATGGCACACTAGTGAGCTGATGGTACACTAGTGAGCTGATGGTACACAAGTGCGCAGATGGTACACTGGGGAACTGACGGTACACTAGTGAGCTGATGGTACACAAGTGCGCAGATGGTACACTGGGGAGCTGATGGTACACTAGTGAGATGATGGTACACTATTGAGCTGACGGTACACCAGTGAGCTGATGGTACACCAGTGAGCTGATGGTACACCAGTGAGCAGATGATACACCAATGAGCTGATCGTACATCAGTGAGCTGATGGTACACAATTCAACTGATGGTACATTAGTGAGCTGATGGTACACAAGTGAGCTGATGGTACACAGGTGAGCAGATGTTACACTAGTGAGGTGAAGGTACACCAGTCAGTAAATGGTACACTAGTGAGGTCATGGTACACTAGTGAGCTGATGGTAAAGCAGTGAGCTGATAGTGCACCAGTGAGCTGATGGTACACTAGTGAGCTGATGGCTCACTAGTGAGCTGATGGAACCCCACTGAGTAGATGTTACACCAGTGAGTAGATGGTACACCAGTGAGTAGATGGTACACCAGTGAGCTGATTGTACACTAGTGAGCTGATGGTACACTAGTGAGGTGATGGTACACCAGTTACCTGATGGTACACCAGTTACCTGATGGTACACTAGTGAGCTGACGGAACACTAGAGAGTGGATGGTACACTAGTGAGCCGATGATAGGTACACCAGTGAGCATATGGTACACCAATGAGCTGATAGTGCACCATTGAGCAGATAGTACACTGGTGAGCTGATGGTACACCAGTGAGCTGATGGTACACTAGTGAGCTGATGGTACACAAGTAAGCTGATAGAAAACCAGTGAGTAGTTTGTACACTAGTGAGCTGAAGGTACACTAGTGAGCTGATTTTACACCAGTGAGCTGATAGTATAATAGTGGGCTGACGGTACACCAGTGAGCTGATGGCACACCAGTGAGCTGATGAGTGGTTCACCAGTGAGCAGATAGTACACTAGTGAGCTGATGGAACACTAGTGATCTGATGGTACACCAGTGAGCAGATGGGACACTAGTGAGTTGATGGTACACTTGTGAGCTGATGGTGTACCAGTGAGCTGATGATACACAAGTGCGCAGATGGTACATTGGGGAGCTGATGGTACACTAGTGAGATGATGGTACACAAGTGACCTTATGTTACACCAGTGAGAAGCGTGGACACTTGTAAGCTGATGATACACCAGTGAGCTGATGGTACACAGTGAGCTGCTGGTACACCAGTGAGATAATGGTACACTAGTGAGCTGATGGTACACAAGTAAGCTGATGATACACTAGAGAGCTGATAGTACATCAGTGAGTAGATGGTACACTAGTGAGCTGATAGTACTACAGTGAGTAGATGGTACACTAGTGAGCTAATGGTACACTAGTGAGCTAATGGTACACTAGTGAGCTGATGGTACACTCGTGAGCTGATGGCAGGTACACCAGTGAGTAGATGGTACAATAGTGAGCTGATGGTACACTAGTGAGCTGATGGTACACCAGTGATCTGTTGGTACACTAATGAGCTCATGGTACACCAGTGAATAGATGGTACCCTAGTGAGCTGATGGTACACTAGTGAGCTGATGGTACACAAGTGAGCTGATGGTACATCAGTGAGCAGATGTTACACTACGGTACACCAGTCAGTAGATGGTACACTAGTGAGCTCATGGTACACTAAATAGCTGATGGTACACTAGTGATCTGATGATACACCAGTGAGCTGATGGTACACTAGTGAGCTGACGGAACACTAGTGAGCTGATGGTACATTAGTGAGCTAATGACACACCAGTGTGTAGATGTTATTTCAGTGAGTAGATGGTACACCAGTGAGCTTATGGTACACTAGTGAGCTGATGGTACACAAGTGAGCTGATGGTACACCAGTGAGCTGATGGTACACAAGTGAGCTGACGGAACACTAGTGAGCTGATGGTACACTAGTAGGCCGATGATAGGTAAACCAGTGAGCCGATGATAGGTACACCAGTGAGCTGATAGTACACCAGTGAGCTGACGGTAGTAACACCTCTAAGCTGATGGTACACTAGTGATCTGATGTTTCACTAGTGAGCTGATGGTACATTAGTGAGTTGATGGTACAGTAGTGAGCTGATGGTACAGTAGTGAGCTGATGGTAAACTAGTTAACTAGCTGATGGGTACACTAGTGAGGGGAGGGTAAACCAGTTAGCTGATGGTACACTAGTAAGATAATAATACACCAGTGAACTGAGGGAAGGTACACCAGTGAGCTCATGGTACACCAGTGAACAGATGGAACACTGGTGAGCTGATGGTACAACAGTGAGCTGATAGTACACTTGTGAGCTGATGGTACACTAGTGAGCTGATGGTACACCAGGGAGTAGATGGTACACTAGTGAGCTGATGGTACACCAGTGAGTCGATTGTACACTAGTGAGCTGATGGTACACTAGTGACACTGATGGTACACCAGTGAGCTGATGGTACACTAGTGAGTGATGATACACAAGTGAGCTGATGGTGCACCAGTGAGCAGCTAGTACACTAGTGAACTGATGGTACACTGGTGATATGATGGTAGGTACACTGTTGAGCTGATGGTACATCAGTGAGCTGATAGTACACTAGTGAGCTGATGGTACACTAGTGAGCTGATAGTACACTAGTCGTCTGACGGTTCACCAGTGAGCTGATGGTACACTAGTGAGCTGATGCTTGGTGCACCAGTGAGTAGATCGTACAATAGCGAACTGATGGAACACTAGTGATCTGATGGTACACTACTCAGCTGATGGTACACTAGTCAGCTGATGGTACACTAGTGAGCTGATGGTACATCAGTGAGCTAGCTGATGGTACAATAGTAATCTGATGGTACAATAGTAATCTGATAGTACACCAGTGAGCTGATGGTAGGTACGCCAGTAAGCTGATGGTAGGTACACCAGTTAGCTGATGGTTCACTAGTGAGCTAATGGTATACATGTGAGCTGATGGTAGGTACATCAGTGAGCTGATGGAACACTAGTGAGCTGATGGTACACTAGTGAGCTGATGGTACACTAGTGAGCTGATGGAACACTAGTGAGCAGATGGTACACTTGTGAGCTAGCTGATGGTATACCAGTTAGATGATGGTACACTAGTGAGCTGATGGTACACCAGTGAGCTGATGGTAGGTACACAGGTGAGCTGATGGTACACTAATAAACTGATGGTACACTAGTGAGCAGATGGTACACCAGTCAGCTGATGGTACATCAGTGAGCTGATGGTACATCAGTGAGCTGATGGTAGATACACCAGTGAGCTCATGGTACACCAAGTGAGCTGATGGTACACCAGTGAGCTGATGGTACACCAGTGAGCAGATTGGACACTAGTGAGCTGATGGTAGATACACCAGTGAGCTGATAGTACACTAGTGAACTGATGATACACTAGTTAGCTGATGGTACACCAGTCAGCTGAAGGTAGGTATACCAGTGAGCTGGTGGTAAACTAGTGAGCTGATGGTTCTCTATTGAGCTGATAGTACACCAGTGAGCTGTTGGTTGGTACACCAGTGAGCTGATGGTACACCAGTAAGCTGATAGTGCACCATTGAGCAGATGGTACACTGGTGAGCTGATGGTACACCAATGAGCTGATGGTACACCAATGAGCTGATGGTACATTAGTGAGCTGATGGTACATCAGTGAGCTGATTGAACACTAGTGAGCTGATGGTACACTAGTGAGCTGATGGTACACTAGTGAGCTGATGGTACACTAGTGAGCAGATGGTACACTTGTGAGCTAGCTGATGGTATACTAGTTAGATAGTTAGATGATGGTACACTAGTGAGCTGATGGTACTCCAGTGAGCTGATGGTAGGTACACAAGTGAGCTGATGGTACACTAATAAACTGATGGTACACTAGTGAACAGATGGTACACCAGTCAGCTGATGGTACACCAGTGAGCTCGTGGTAGATACACCAGTGAGCTGATAGTACACAAGTGAGCTGATAGTACACAAGTGAGCCGATGGTACAGCAGCAAACAGATGGTACAATAGTGAGCTTATGGTACACTAGCGAGCTGATGGTACACCAGTGAGCTGATGGTAGATACACCAGTGAGCTCATGGTACACAAGTAAGCTCATGGTACACCAGTGAACAGATTGGACACTAGTGAGCTAATGGTACACTTGTGAGCTGATGGCACACTAGTGAACTGATACTACACTAATGAGTTGAAGGTAGGTACACCAGTCAGCTAATCGTTCACATATCATCTGATGGTACACTAGTGAGCTGATGGTACACTAGTCTGCTGATTCTACACTAGTGAGCTGATGGTACACCAGTGAGCTGATGGTAGATACACAAGTGAGCTGATCGTACACTAATAAACTGATGGTATACTAGTGAGCTGATGGTACACCAGTCAGCTGATGGTACATCAGTGAGCTGATGGTAGATACACCAGTGAGCTGATAGTACACCAGTGAGCTGATGGTACACCAGTGAGCAAATTGGACACTAGTGAGCTGATGGTAGATACACCAGTGAGCTGATGGTACACTAGTGAACTGATGGTACACTAGTGAGCTGATGGTACACCAGTCAGCTGATGGTAGGTATACCAGTGAGCTGGTGGTACACTATTGAGCTGATGGTTCTCAATTGAGCTGATGGTAGATACACCAGTGAGCTGATGGTACACTAGTGAACTGATGGTACACTAGTGAGCTGATGGTACACCAGTCAGCTGATGGTAGGTATACCAGTGAGTTGGTGGTAAACTAGTGAGCTGATGGTACACCAGTAAGCTGATAGTGCACCATTGAGCAGATGGTACATTGGTGAGCTGATGGTACACCAGTGAGCTGATGGTACACCAATGAGCTGATGGTACACTAGTGAGCTGATAGTACACTAGAGAGCTGATAGTATACCAGTGAGTAGTTGGTAAACTAGTGAGCTGACAGTACACAAGTGAGCTGATGGTACACCAGTGAGCTGATAGTACACTAGTCGGCTGACGGTACACCAGTGAGATGATGGTACACTAGTGACCTGATGGTACACTAGTGAGCTGATAGTATACCAGTGAGTAGTTGGTAAACTAGTGAGCTGATTGTACACAAGTGAGATGATGGTACACCAGTGAGCTGATAGTACACCAGTGAGATGATGGTACACCAGTGAGCAGATTGGACACTAGTGAGCTGATGGTAGATACACCAGTGAGCTGATGGTACACTAGTGAACTGATGGTACACTAGTGAGCTGATGGTATACCGGTCAGCTGATGGTTGGTATACCAGTGAGCTGGTGGTACACTAGTGAGCTGATGGTTCTCTATTGAGCTGATGGTAGATACACCAGTGAGCCGATGGTACACTAGTGAACTAATGGTACACTAGTGAGCTGATGGTATACCAGTCAGCTGATGGTTGGTATACCAGTGAGCTGGTGGTACACTAGTGAGCTGATGGTTCTCTATTGAGCTGATGGTACACCAGTGAGCTGTTGGTTGGTACACCAGTGAGCTGATGGTACACCAGTAAGCTGATAGTGAACCATTGAGCAGATGGTACACTGGTGAGCTGATGGTACACCAGGGAGCTGATGGTACACCAATGAGCTGATGGTACACTAGTGAGCTGATGGTACACTAGTGAGCTAATGGTATACAAGTGAGCTGATGGTCCACCAGTCAGCTGATGGTAGGTACATCAGTGAGATGATGGAACACTAGTGAGCTGATGGTACACTAGTGAGCTGATGGTACACTAGTGAGCTGATGGAACACTAGTGAGCAGATGGTACACTTGTGAGCTACCTGATAGTATACCAGTTAGATGATGGTACACTAGTGAGCTGTTGGTACACCAGTGAGCTGATGGTAGGTACACAAGTGAGCTCATGGTACACTAATAAACTGATGGTACACTAGGGAGCAGATGGTACACCAGTCAGCTGATGGTACATCAGTGAGCTCGTGGTAGATACACCAGTGAGCTGATAGTACACAAGTGAGCCGATGGTACACCAGCAAACAGATAGTACAATAGTGAACTTATGGTACACTAGCGAGCTGATGGTACATCAGTGAGCTGATGGTAGATACACCAGTGAGCTCATGGTACACCAGTAAGCTCATGGTACACCAGCGAGCAGATTGGACACTAGTGAGCTAATGATACACTTGTCAGCTGATGGCACACTAGTGAGCTGATACTACACTAGTGAGCTGAAGGAAGGTACACCAGTCAGCTAATCGTTCACATATCATCTGATGGTACACTAGTGAGCTGATGGTACACTAGTCTGCTGATTCTACACTAGTGAGCTGATGGTACACCAGTGAGCTGACGGTACATCAGTGAGCTAGCTGATGGTACAATAGTGAGCTGATAGTACACCAGTGAGCTGATGGTAGGTACACCAGTGAGCTGATGGAACACTAGTGAGCTGATGGTACACTAGTGAGCTTATGGTACACTAGTGAGCTGATGGTACACTAGTGAGCAGATGGTACACTAGTGAGTTAGCTGACGGTACACCAGCAAGATGATGGTACACTAGTGAGCTGATGGTACACCAGTGAGCTGATGGTAGGTTCACAAGTGAGATGACGGTACACTAGTAAACTTATGGTACACTAGTGAGCAGATGGTACACCAGTCAGCTGATGGTACATCAGTGGTCTGATGGTAGATACACCAGTGAGCTGATAGTACACCAGTAAGCTGATGATACATCAGTAAACAGATGGTACACTAGTGAGCTTATGGTACACTAGTGAGCTGATGGTACATCAGTGAGCTGATGGTAGATACACTAGTGAGCTGATAGTACACTAGTCGGCTGACGATACACCAGTGAGCTGATGGTACACCAGTGAGCTGATGCTTGGTGCACCAGTGAGTAGATAGTACACATGTGAGCTGATGGAACACTAGTGATCTGATGGTAGGTACACGAGTGAGCCGATCGTTCACATATGATCTGATGGTACACTAGTGAGCTGATGGTACACTACTCAGCTGATGGTACACTAGGGAGCTGATGGTACATCAGTGAGCTAGCTGATGGTACAATAGTGTTCTGATGGTACAACAGTGAGCTGATGGTAGGTACACCAGTAAGCTGATGGTAGGTACACCAGTTAGCTGATGGTTCACTAGTGAGCTAATGGTATACAAGTGAGCTGATGGTCCACCAGTGAGCTGATGATAGGTACACCAGTGAGCTGATGGAATAGTAGTGAGCTGATTGTACACTAGTGAGCTGATGGTACACTAGTGAGCTGATGGTACACTAGTGAGCAGATGGTACACTAGTGAGCTGGCTGATGGTACACCAGTAAGATGATGGTACACTAGTGAGCTGATAGTACACCAGTGAGCTGATGGTAGGTTCACAAGTGAGATGACGGTACACTAGTAAACTTATGGTACACTAGTGAGCAGATGGTACACTAGTGAGCAGATGGTACACCAGTCAGCTGATGGTACATCAGTGAGCTGATGGTAGATACACCAGTGAGCTGATAGTACACCAGTGAGCTGATGATACATCAGTAAACAGATGGTACACTAGTGAGCTCATGGTACACCAAGTGAGCTGATGGTACACCAGTGAGCTGATGGTACACCAGTGAGCAGATTGGAAACTAGTGAGCTGATGGTAGATACACCAGTGAGCTGATGGTACACTAGTGAACTGATGGTACACTAGTGTGCTGATGATACACCTGTCAGCTGATGGTAGGTATACCAGTGAGCTGGTGGTACACCAGTGAGCTGATAGTACACAAGTGAGCCGATGGTACACCAGCAAACAGATGGTACAATAGTGAACTTATGGTACACTAGCGAGCTGATGGTACATCAGTGAGCTGATGGTACACTAGTGAGTGATGATACACAAGTGAGCTGATGGTGCACCAGTGAGCAGCTAGTACACTTGTGAACTGATGGTACACTGGTGATATGATGGTAGGTACACTGTTGAGCTGATGGTACATCAGTGAGCTGATAGTACACTAGTGAGCTGATGGTACACTAGTGAGCTGATAGTACACTAGTCGGCTGACGGTTCACCAGTGAGCTGATGGTACACTAGTGAGCTGATGCTTGGTGCACCAGTGAGTAGATCGTACAATAGCGAACTGATGGAACACTAGTGATCTGATGGTACACTACTCAGCTGATGGTACACTAGTCAGCTGATGGTACACTAGTGAGCTGATGGTACATCAGTGAGCTAGCTGATGGTACAATAGTAATCTGATGGTACAATAGTAATCTGATAGTACACCAGTGAGCTGATGGTAGGTACGCCAGTAAGCTGATGGTAGGTACACCAGTTAGCTGATGGTTCACTAGTGAGCTAATGGTATACATGTGAGCTGATGGTAGGTACATCAGTGAGCTGATGGAACACTAGTGAGCTGATGGTACACTAGTGAGCTGATGGTACACTAGTGAGCTGATGGAACACTAGTGAGCAGATGGTACACTTGTGAGCTAGCTGATGGTATACCAGTTAGATGATGGTACACTAGTGAGCTGATGGTACACCAGTGAGCTGATGGTAGGTACACAGGTGAGCTGATGGTACACTAATAAACTGATGGTACACTAGTGAGCAGATGGTACACCAGTCAGGTGATGGTACATCAGTGAGCTGATGGTACATCAGTGAGCTGATGGTAGATACACCAGTGAGCTCATGGTACACCAAGTGAGCTGATGGTACACCAGTGAGCTGATGGTACACCAGTGAGCAGATTGGACACTAGTGAGCTGATGGTAGATACACCAGTGAGCTGATAGTACACTAGTGAACTGATGATACACTAGTTAGCTGATGGTACACCAGTCAGCTGAAGGTAGGTATACCAGTGAGCTGGTGGTAAACTAGTGAGCTGATGGTTCTCTATTGAGCTGATAGTACACCAGTGAGCTGTTGGTTGGTACACCAGTGAGCTGATGGTACACCAGTAAGCTGATAGTGCACCATTGAGCAGATGGTACACTGGTGAGCTGATGGTACACCAATGAGCTGATGGTACACCAATGAGCTGATGGTACATTAGTGAGCTGATGGTACACTAGTGAGCAGATGGTACACTTGTGAGCTAGCTGATGGTATACTAGTTAGATAGTTAGATGATGGTACACTAGTGAGCTGATGGTACTCCAGTGAGCTGATGGTAGGTACACAAGTGAGCTGATGGTACACTAATAAACTGATGGTACACTAGTGAACAGATGGTACACCAGTCAGCTGATGGTACACCAGTGAGCTCGTGGTAGATACACCAGTGAGCTGATAGTACACAAGTGAGCTGATAGTACACAAGTGAGCCGATGGTACAGCAGCAAACAGATGGTACAATAGTGAGCTTATGGTACACTAGTGAGCTGATGGTACATCAGTGAGCTGATGGTAGATACACCAGTGAGCTCATGGTACACAAGTAAGCTCATGGTACACCAGTGAACAGATTGGACACTAGTGAGCTAATGGTACACTTGTGAGCTGATGGCACACTAGTGAACTGATACTACACTAATGAGTTGAAGGTAGGTACACCAGTCAGCTAATCGTTCACATATCATCTGATGGTACACTAGTGAGCTGATGGTACACTAGTCTGCTGATTCTACACTAGTGAGCTGATGGTACACCAGTGAGCTGACGGTACATCAGTGAGCTAGCTGATGGTACAATAGTGAGCTGATAGTACACCCGTGAGCTGATGGTAGGTACACCAGTGAGCTGATGGTAGGTACACCAGTGAGCTGATTGAACAGTAGTGAGCTGATGGTACACTAGTGACCTGATGGTACACTAGTGAGCTGATGGTACACTAGTGAGCAGATGGTACACTAGTGAGCTAGCTGATGGTACACCAGTAAGATGATGGTACACTAGTGAGCTGATGGTACACCAGTGAGCTGATGTTAGGTTCACAAGTGAGATGACGGTACACTAGTAAACTTATGGTACACTAGTGAGCAGATGGTACACCAGTCAGCTGATGGTACATCAGTGAGCTGATGGTAGATACACCAGTGAGCTGATAGTACACCAGTGAGCTGATGATACATCAGTAAACAGATGGTACACTAGTGAGCTTATGGTACACTAGTGAGCTGATGGTACATCAGTGAGCTGATGGTAGATACACTAGTGAGCTCATGGTACACCAATTGAGCTGATGGTACAACAGTGAGCTGATGGTACACCAGTGAGCAGATTGGAAACTAGTGAGCTGATGGTTGATACACCAGTGAGCTGATGGTACACTAGTGAACTGATGGTACACTAGTGTGCTGATGGTACAGCTGTCAGCTGATGGTAGGTATACCAGTGAGCTGGTGGTACACTAGTGAGCTGATGGTTCTCTATTGAGCTGATGGTACACCAGTGAGCTGTTGGTTCGTACACCAGTGAGCTGATGGTACACAAGTAAGATGATAGTGCACCATTGAGCAGATGGTACACTGGTAAGCTGATGGTACACCAGTGAGCTGATGGTACACCAATGAACTGATGGTACACTAGTGAGATGATGGTACACTAGTGAGCTGATAGTATACCAGTGAGTAGTTGGTAAACTAGTGAGCTGATTGTACACAAGTGAGCTGATGGTACACCAGTGAGCTGAGAGTACACTAGTCGGCTGACGGTACACCAGTGAGCTGATGGTACACCAGTGACCTGATGCTTGGTGCACCAGTCAGTAGATAGTACACTAGTGAGCTGATGGAACACTAGTGATCTGATGGTAGGTACACGAGTGAGCTGATGGTTCACATATGATCTGATGGTACAATAGTGTTCTGATGGTACACCAGTGAGCTGATGGTAGGTACACCAGAAAGCTGATGGTAGGTGCACCAGTTAGCTGATGGTTCACTAGTGAGCTAATGGTTTACAAGTGAGCTGATGGTCCAACATTCAGCTGATGGTACGTACACCAGTGAGCTGATGGAACACTAGTGAGCTGATGGTACACTAGTGAGCTGATGGTACAATAGTGAGCTGATGGAACACTAGTGAGCAGATGGTACTCTTGTGAGCTAGCTGATGGTATACCAGTTAGATGATGGTACACTAGTGAGGTGATGGTACACCAGTGAGCTGATGGTAGGTACACTAGTGAGCTGATGGTAGGTACACTAGTGAGCTGATCGTACACTAATAAACTGATGGTACACTAGTGTTCTGATGGTACACCAGTGAGCTGATGGTAGGTGCACCAGTAAGCTGATGGTAGGTACACCAGTTAGCTGATGGTTCACTAGTGAGCTAATGGTTTACAAGTGAGCTGATGGTCCACCAGTCAGCTGATGGTACGTACACCAGTGAGCTGATGGAACACTAGTGAGCTGATGGTACACTAGTGAGCTGATGGTACAATATTGAGCTGATGGAACACTAGTGAGCAGATGGTACACTTGTGAGCTAGCTGATGGTATACCAGTTAGATGATGGTACACTAGTGAGCTGATGGTACACCAGTGAGCTGATGGTAGGTACACAAGTGAGCTGATCGTACACTAATAAACTGATGGTATACTAGTGAGCTGATGGTACACCAGTCAGCTGATGGTACATCAGTGAGCTGATGGTAGATACACCAGTGAGCTGATAGTACACCAGTGAGCTGATGGTACACCAGTGAGCAAATTGGACACTAGTGAGCTGATGGTAGATACACCAGTGAGCTGATGGTACACTAGTGAACTGATGGTACACTAGTGAGCTGATGGTACACCAGTCAGCTGATGGTAGGTATGCCAGTGAGTTGGTGGTAAACTAGTGAGCTGATGGTACACCAGTAAGCTGATAGTGCACCATTGAGCAGATGGTACATTGGTGAGCTGATGGTACACCAGTGAGCTGATGGTACACCAATGAGCTGATGGTACACTAGTAAGCTGATAGTACACTAGAGAGCTGATAGTATACCAGTGAGTAGTTGGTAAACTAGTGAGCTGACAGTACACAAGTGAGCTGATGGTACACCAGTGAGCTGATAGTACACTAGTCGGCTGACGGTACACCAGTGAGATGATGGTACACTAGTGACCTGATGGTACACTAGTGAGCTGATAGTATACCAGTGAGTAGTTGGTAAACTAGTGAGCTGATTGTACACAAGTGAGATGATGGTACACCAGTGAGCTGATAGTACACCAGTGAGATGATGGTACACCAGTGAGCAGATTGGACACTAGTGAGCTGATGGTAGATACACCAGTGAGCTGATGGTACACTAGTGAACTGATGGTACACTAGTGAGCTGATGGTATACCGGTCAGCTGATGGTTGGTATACCAGTGAGCTGGTGGTACACTAGTGAGCTGATGGTTCTCTATTGAGCTGATGGTAGATACACCAGTGAGCCGATGGTACACTAGTGAACTAATGGTACACTAGTGAGCTGATGGTATACCAGTCAGCTGATGGTTGGTATACCAGTGAGCTGGTGGTACACTAGTGAGCTGATGGTTCTCTATTGAGCTGATGGTACACCAGTGAGCTGTTGGTTGGTACACCAGTGAGCTGATGGTACACCAGTAAGCTGATAGTGAACCATTGAGCAGATGGTACACTGGTGAGCTGATGGTACACCAGGGAGCTGATGGTACACCAATGAGCTGATGGTACGCTAGTGAGCTGATGGTACACTAGTGAGCTAATGGTATACAAGTGAGCTGATGGTCCACCAGTCAGCTGATGGTAGGTACATCAGTGAGATGATGGAACACTAGTGAGCTGATGGTACACTAGTGAGCTGATGGTACACTAGTGAGCTGATGGAACACTAGTGAGCAGATGGTACACTTGTGAGCTACCTGATAGTATACCAGTTAGATGATGGTACACTAGTGAGCTGTTGGTACACCAGTGAGCTGATGGTAGGTACACAAGTGAGCTCATGGTACACTAATAAACTGATGGTACACTAGGGAGCAGATGGTACACCAGTCAGCTGATGGTACATCAGTGAGCTCGTGGTAGATACACCAGTGAGCTGATAGTACACAAGTGAGCCGATGGTACACCAGCAAACAGATAGTACAATAGTGAACTTATGGTACACTAGCGAGCTGATGGTACATCAGTGAGCTGATGGTAGATACACCAGTGAGCTCATGGTACACCAGTAAGCTCATGGTACACCAGCGAGCAGATTGGACACTAGTGAGCTAATGATACACTTGTCAGCTGATGGCACACTAGTGAGCTGATACTACACTAGTGAGCTGAAGGAAGGTACACCAGTCAGCTAATCGTTCACATATCATCTGATGGTACACTAGTGAGCTGATGGTACACTAGTCTGCTGATTCTACACTAGTGAGCTGATGGTACACCAGTGAGCTGACGGTACATCAGTGAGCTAGCTGATGGTACAATAGTGAGCTGATAGTACACCAGTGAGCTGATGGTAGGTACACCAGTGAGCTGATGGAACACTAGTGAGCTGATGGTACACTAGTGAGCTTATGGTACACTAGTGAGCTGATGGTACACTAGTGAGCAGATGGTACACTAGTGAGTTAGCTGACGGTACACCAGCAAGATGATGGTACACTAGTGAGCTGATGGTACACCAGTGAGCTGATGGTAGGTTCACAAGTGAGATGACGGTACACTAGTAAACTTATGGTACACTAGTGAGCAGATGGTACACCAGTCAGCTGATGGTACATCAGTGGTCTGATGGTAGATACACCAGTGAGCTGATAGTACACCAGTAAGCTGATGATACATCAGTAAACAGATGGTACACTAGTGAGCTTATGGTACACTAGTGAGCTGATGGTACATCAGTGAGCTGATGGTAGATACACTAGTGAGCTGATAGTACACTAGTCGGCTGACGATACACCAGTGAGCTGATGGTACACCAGTGAGCTGATGCTTGGTGCACCAGTGAGTAGATAGTACACATGTGAGCTGATGGAACACTAGTGATCTGATGGTAGGTACACGAGTGAGCCGATCGTTCACATATGATCTGATGGTACACTAGTGAGCTGATGGTACACTACTCAGCTGATGGTACACTAGGGAGCTGATGGTACATCAGTGAGCTAGCTGATGGTACAATAGTGTTCTGATGGTACACCAGTGAGCTGATGGTAGGTACACCAGTAAGCTGATGGTAGGTACACCAGTTAGCTGATGGTTCACTAGTGAGCTAATGGTATACAAGTGAGCTGATGGTCCACCAGTGAGCTGATGATAGGTACACCAGTGAGCTGATGGAATAGTAGTGAGCTGATTGTACACTAGTGAGCTGATGGTACACTAGTGAGCTGATGGTACACTAGTGAGCAGATGGTACACTAGTGAGCTGGCTGATGGTACACCAGTAAGATGATGGTACACTAGTGAGCTGATAGTACACCAGTGAGCTGATGGTAGGTTCACAAGTGAGATGACGGTACACTAGTAAACTTATGGTACACTAGTGAGCAGATGGTACACTAGTGAGCAGATG
Source organism: Procambarus clarkii (assembly GCF_040958095.1). Lineage (NCBI taxonomy): Eukaryota > Metazoa > Arthropoda > Malacostraca > Decapoda > Cambaridae > Procambarus > Procambarus clarkii. The sequence goes on from NC_091153.1 coordinate 35,704,644, forward strand.
GTACACCAGTCAGCTGATGGTACATCAGTGAGCTGATGGTAGATACACCAGTGAGCTGATAGTACACCAGTGAGCTGATGATACATCAGTAAACAGATGGTACACTAGTGAGCTCATGGTACACCAAGTGAGCTGATGGTACACCAGTGAGCTGATGGTACACCAGTGAGCAGATTGGAAACTAGTGAGCTGATGGTAGATACACCAGTGAGCTGATGGTACACTAGTGAACTGATGGTACACTAGTGTGCTGATGATACACCTGTCAGCTGATGGTAGGTATACCAGTGAGCTGGTGGTACACCAGTGAGCTGATAGTACACAAGTGAGCCGATGGTACACCAGCAAACAGATGGTACAATAGTGAACTTATGGTACACTAGCGAGCTGATGGTACATCAGTGAGTTGATGGTAGATACACCAGTGAGCTCATGGTACACCAGTAAGCTCATGGTACACTTGTCAGCTGATGGCACACTAGAGACCTGATACTACACTAGTGAGCTGAAGGTAGGTACACCAGTCAGCTAATCGTTCACATATCATCTGATGGTACACAAGTCTGCTGATTCTACACTAGTGAGCTGATGGTACACCAGTGAGCTGACGGTACATCAGTGAGCTAGCTGATGGTACAATAGTGAGCAGATAGTACACCAGTGAGCTGATGGTAGGTACTCCAGTGAGCTGATGGTAGGTACACCAGTGAGCTGATGGAACACTCGTAAGCTGATGGTACACTAGTGAGCTGATGGTACAGTAGTGATCTGATGGTACACTTGTGAACTGATGGTACACTAGTGAGCTGATGGTATACCAGTCCGCTGATGGTTGGTATACCAGTGAGCTGGTGGTACACTAGTGAGCTGATGGTTCTCTATTGAGCTGATGGTAGATACACCAGTGAGCCGATGGTACACTAGTGAACTAATGGTACACTAGTGAGCTGATGGTATACCAGTCAGCTGATGGTTGGTATACCAGTGAGCTGGTGGTACACTAGTGAGCTGATGGTTCTCTATTGAGCTGATGGTACACCAGTGAGCTGTTGGTTGGTACACCAGTGAGCTGATGGTACACCAGTAAGCTGATAGTGAACCATTGAGCAGATGGTACACTGGTGAGCTGATGGTACACCAGGGAGCTGATGGTACACCAATGAGCTGATGGTACACTAGTGAGCTGATAGTACACTAGTAAGCTGATAGTATAACAGTGAGTAATTGGTAAACTAGTGAGCTGATAGTACACAAGTGAGCTGATGGTACACCAGTGAGCTGATTCTTCGTGCACCAGTGAGTAGATAGTACAATAGCGAACTGATGGAACACTAGTGATCTGATGGTAGGTACACCAGTGAGCTGATCGTTCACATATGATCTGATGGTACACTAGTGAGCTGATGGTACACTAGTCAGCTGATGGTACACTAGTGAGCTGATAGTACACAAGTGAGCTAATGGTATACAAGTGAGCTGATGGTCCACCAGTCAGCTGATGGTAGGTACATCAGTGAGATGATGGAACACTAGTGAGCTGATGGTACACTAGTGAGCTGATGGTACACTAGTGAGCTGATGGAACACTAGTGAGCAGATGGTACACTTGTGAGCTAGCTGATAGTATACCAGTTAGATGATGGTACACTAGTGAGCTGTTGATACACCAGTGAGCTGATGGTAGGTACACAAGTGAGCTCATGGTACACTAATAAACTGATGGTACACTAGGGAGCAGATGGTACACCAGTCAGCTGATGGTACATCAGTGAGTTCGTGGTAGATACACCAGTGAGCTGATAGTACACAAGTGAGCCGATGGTACACCAGCAAACAGATAGTACAATAGTGAACTTATGGTACACTAGCGAGCTGATGGTACATCAGTGAGCTGATGGTAGATACACCAGTGAGCTCATGGTACACCAGTAAGTTCATGGTACACCAGTGAGCAGATTGGACACTAGTGAGCTAATGATACACTTGTCAGCTGATGGCACACTAGTGAGCTGATACTACACTAGTGAGCTGAAGGAAGGTACACCAGTCAGCTAATCGTTCACATATCATCTGATGGTACACTAGTGATCTGATGGTACACTAGTCTGCTGATTCTACACTAGTGAGCTGATGGTACACCAGTGAGCTGACGGTACATCAGTGAGCTAGCTGATGGTACAATAGTGAGCTGATAGTACACCAGTGAGCTGATGGTAGGTACACCAGTGAGCTGATGGTAGGTACACCAGTGAGCTGATGGAACACTAGTGAGCTGATGGTAATCTAGTGAGCTGATGGTACACTAGTGAGCTGATGGTACACTAGTGAGCAGATGGTACACTAGTGAGTTAGCTGACGGTACACCAGCAAGATGATGGTACACTAGTGAGCTGATGGTACATCAGTGAGCTGATGGTAGGTTCACAAGTGAGATGACGGTACACTAGTAAACTTATGGTACACTAGTGAGCAGATGGTACACCAGTCAGCTGATGGTACATCAGTGGTCTGATGGTAGATACACCAGTGAGCTGATAGTACACCAGTAAGCTGATGATACATCAGTAAACAGATGGTACACTAGTGAGCTTATGGTACACTAGTGAGCTGATGGTACATCAGTGAGCTGATGGTAGATACACTAGTGAGCTGATAGTACACTAGTCGGCTGACGATACACCAGTGAGCTGATGGTACACCAGTGAGCTGATGCTTGGTGCACCAGTGAGTAGATAGTACACTAGTGAGCTGATGGAACACTAGTGATCTGATGGTAGGTACACGAGTGAGCCGATCGTTCACATATGATCTGATGGTACCCTAGTGAGCTGATGGTACACTAGTCAGCTGATGGTACACTAGGGAGCTGATGATACATCAGTGAGCTAGCTGATGGTACAATAGTGTTCTGATGGTACACCAGTGAGCTGATGGTAGGTACACCAGTAAGCTGATGGTAGGTACACCAGTTAGCTGATGGTTCACTAGTGAGCTAATGGTATGCAAGTGAGCTGATGGTCCACCAGTCAGCTGATGGTAGGTACACCAGGGAGCTGATGGAAAACTAGTGAGCTGATGGTACACTAGTGAGCTGATGGTACAATAGTGAGCTGATAGAACACTAGTGAGCAGATGGTACACTTATAAACTGATGGTACACTAGTGAGCAGATGGTACACCAGTCAGCTGATGGTACATCAGTGAGCTGATGGTAGATACACCAGTGAGCTGATGATTCATCAGTAAACAGATGGTACACAAGTCAGCTTATGGTACACTAGTGAGCTGATAGTACATCAGTGAGCTGATGGTAGATACACCAGTGAGCTTATGGTACACCAAGTGAGCTGATGGTACACCAGTGAGCTGATGGTACACCAGTGAGCAGATTGAACACTAGTGAGCTGATGGTAGATACACCAGTGAGCTGATGGTACACTAGTGAACTGATGGTACACTAGTGAGCTGATGGTACACCAGTCAGCTGATGGTAGGTATACCAGTGAGCTGGTGGTGCACTAGTGAGCTGATGGTTCTCTATTGAACTGATGGTAGATACACCAGTGAGCTGATGGTACTCAAGTGAACTGATGGTACACTAGTGATCTGAAGGTACACCAGTCAGCTGATGGTAGGTATACCAGTGAGTTGGTGGTAAACATGTGAGCTGATGGTTCTCTATTGAGTTGATGGTACACCAGTGAGCTGTTGGTACACTAGTGAGCTGATAGTACACTAGTGAGCTGATAGTATACCAGTGAGTAGTTGGTAAACTAGTGAGCTGATAGTACACATGTGAGCTGATGGTACACCAGTGAGCTGATAGTACACTAGTCGGCTGACGGTACACCAGTGAGCTGATGGTACACCAGTGAGCTGATGCTTGGTGCACCAGTGAGTAGATAGTACAATAGCGAACTGATGGAACACTAGTGATCTGATGGTAGGTACACCAGTAAGCTGATCGTTCACATATGATCTGATGGTACACTAGTGAGCTGATGGTACACTAGTCAGCTGATGGTACACTAGTGAGCTGATGGTACACTAGTGAGCTAATGGTATACAAGTGAGCTGATAGTATACCAGTGAGTAGTTGGTAAACTAGTGAGCTGATAGTACACAAGTGAGCTGATGGTACATCAGTGAGCTGATAGTACACTAGTCGGCTGACGGTACACCAGTGAGCTGATGGTACACCAGTGAGCTGATGGTACACCAGTGAGCTGATGCTTTATGTACCAGTGAGTAGATAGTACAATAGCGAACTGATGCAACACTAGTGATCTGATGGTAGGTACACCAGTGAGCTGATCGTTCACATATGATCTGATGGTACACTTGTGAGCTGATGGTACACTAGTCAGCTGATGGTACACTAGTCAGCTGATGGTACACTAGTGAGCTAATGGTAGGTACATCAGTGAGATGATGGAACACTAGTGAGCTGATGGTACACTAGTGAGCTGATGGTACACTAGTGAGCTGATGGAACACTAGTGTGCTGATGGTACACCTGTCAGCTGATGGTAGGTATACCAGTGAGTGGTGGTACACTAGTGAGCTAATGGTTCTCTATTGAGCTGATGGTAGATACACCAGTGAGCTGATGGTACACTAGTGAACTGATGGTACACTAGTGAGCTGATGGTGCACCGGTCAGCTGATTGTAGGTATACCAGTGAGTTGGTGGTAAACTAGTGAGCTGATGGTTCTCTATTGAGCTGATGGTACACCAGTGAGCTGTATGTTGGTACACCAGTGAGATGATGGTATACCAGTAAGCTGATAGTGCACCATTGAGCAGATGGTACACTGGCCAGCTGATGGTACACCAGTGAGCTGATGGTACACCAGTGAGCTGATGGTACACCAATGAGCTGATGGTACACTAGTGAGCTGAAAGTACACTAGTGAGCTGATAGTATACCAGTGAGAAGTTGGTAAACTAGTGAGCTGATAGTACACAAGTGAGCTGATGGTACACCAATGAGCTGATAGTACACTAGTCGGCTGACGGTACACCAGTGAGCTGATGGTACACCAGTGAGCTGATGATTGGTGCACCAGTGAGTAGATAGTACAATAGCGAACTGATGGAACACTAGTGATCTGATGGTAGGTACACCAGTGAGTTGATCGTTCACATATGATCTGATGGTACACTAGTGAGCTGATGGTACACTAGTCAGCTGATGGTACACTAGTGAGCTGATGGTACACTAGTGAGCTGATGGTACATCAGTGAGCTAGATGATGGTACAATAGTAATCTGATGGTACACCAGTGAGCTGATGGTAGGTACACCAGTAAGCTGATGGTTGGTACACCAGTTAGCTGATGGTTCACTAGTGAGCTAATGGTATTCAAGTGAGCTGATGGTCCACCAGTCAGCTGATGGTAGGTACATCAGTGAGATGATGGAACACTAGTGAGCTGATGGTACACTAGTGAGCTGATGGTACACTAGTGAGCTGATAGAACACTAGTGAGTAGATGGTACACTTGTGAGCTAGCTGATAGTATACCAGTTAGATGATGGTAGGTACACAAGTGAGCTCATGGTACACTAATAAATTGATGGTACACTAGGGAGCAGATGGTACACCAGTCAGCTGATGGTACATCAGTGAGCTCGTGGTAGATACACCAGTGAGCTGATAGTACACAAGTGAGCCGATGGTTCACCAGCAAACAGATGGTACAATAGTGAACTTATGGTACACTAGCGAGCTGTTGGTACATCAGTGAGCTGATGGTAGATACACCAGTGAGCTCATGGTACACCAATAAGCTCATGGTACACCAGTGAGCAGATTGGACACTAGTGAGCTAATGGTACACTTGTCAGCTGATGGCACACTAGTGAGCTGATACTACACTAGTGAGCTGAAGGTAGGTACACCAGTCAGCTAATCGTTCACATATCATCTGATGGTACACTAGTGAGCTGATGGTACACTAGTCTGCTGATTCTACACTAGTGAGCTGATGGTACACCAGTGAGCTGACGGTACATCAGTGAGCTAGCTGATGGTACAATAGTGAGCTGATAGTACACCAGTGAGCTGATGGTAGGTACACCAGTGAGCTGATGGTAGGTACACCAGTGAGCTGATGGAACACTAGTGAGCTGATGGTACACTATTGAGCTGATGGTACACTAGTGAGCTGATGGTACACTAGTGAGCAGATGGTACACTAATGAGCTAGCTGATGGTACACCAGTAAGATGATGATACACTAGTGAGCTGATCGTAGGTTCACAAGTGAGATGACGGTACACTAGTAAACTTATTGTACACTAGTGAACAGATGGTACACCAGTCAGCTGATGGTACATCAGTGAGCTGATGGTAGATACACCAGTGAGCTGATAGTACACAAGTGAGCTGATGATATATCAGTAAACAGATGGTACATTAGTGAGCTTATGGTACACTAGTGAGCTGATGGTACATCAGTGAGCTGATGGTAGATACACCAGTGAGCTCATGGAACACCAAGAGAGCTGATGATACACCAGTGAGTTGATGGTACACCAGTGAGCAGACTGGACACTAGTGAGCTAATGGTAGATACACCTGTGAGCTGATGGTACACTAGTGAACTGATGGTACACTAGTGAGCTGATGGTACACCTGTCAGCTGATGGTAGGTATACCAGTGAGCTGGTGGTTCACTAGTGAGCTGATGGTTCTCTATTGAGTTGATGGTTCATTAGTGAGCTGATAGAAAACTAGTGAGCTGATAGTACACTAGTTAGCTGATGGTACACTAGTAAGCTGATAATACTCCAGTGAACTGATTGTAGGTACACCAATGAGCTGATGGTACACCAGTGAGCTGATGGTACACTAGTAAACTGATGGTACACTAGTGAGCTGATGGTACAAAAGTCAGCTGACTGTAGGTACACCAGTAAGCTGATGGTACACTAGGGAGCTGATGGTACACTAGTAAGCTGATTGTATATCAGTGAGCTGATTGTACACCAGTGAACAGATGGTACAGTGGTGAGCAGATGGTACAACAGTGAGCTGATGGTACACTTGTGAGCTGATGGTACACTAGTGAGCTGATGGTACACCAGTGAGTAGATGGTACCTTAGTGAGCTGATGGTACACCAGTGAGTAGATTGTACACTAGTGAGCTAACGGTACTCTAGTGACCTGATGGTACACCAGTGAGCTGATGGTACACTAGTGAGCTGACGGTACACCAGTGAGCTGATGGTGCACCAATGAGTAGATAGTACACTAGTGAGCTGATGGTACACTGGTGATCTGATGGTAGGTACACTATTAAGCTGATGGTACACAAAAGAGCTGATGTTCCACCAGTGAGAAGTTGGGACACTAGTGAGCTAATAGTACATCAGTGAGCTGATGGTACTCTAGTGAGCTGACGGTACACCAGTGAGCTGATGGGTGGTGCCCCAGTGAGCAGATAGTACAATAGTGAGCTGATGGTACACTAGTGATCTGATGGTAGGTACACCATTGAGCTGATGACACTCAAGTGAGATGATGTTACAAGTGAGAAGTTGGGACACTATAGTGAGCTGATGGTACACCAGTGAGCTGATGGTACACTAGTGAGCTGATGGTACACCTGTGAGCTGATGGTACACCAGTGAGCTGATGGTACACTAGGGAGCTGATGGTACACTAGTGAGCTGATTGTATATCAGTGAGCTGATTGTACACCAGTGAACAGATGGTACAGTGGTGAGCAGATGGTACACTAGTGATCTGATAGTACACCAGTGAGTAGATAGTACACTAGTGAACTGATAATACACCAGTGAGTAGATGGTACACTTGTGAGCTGATGGTACACTAGTTAGCTGATGGTATACTAGTGAGCTGATGGTACACCAGTGAGCTGATGACAGGTACACCAGATAGCAGATGGTACACTAGTGAGCTAGTAGTACACTGGTGAGTTAATAGTACACTAGTGAGCTGATGGAACACTAATGAGCTGATTGTACACCAGTGAATAGATGGTACACAAGTGAGCTGATGGTACACTAGTGGGCTGATGGTACACCAGTGAGCTGATGGTTGGTACATCAGTGAGCAGATCGTGCACCAGTGAACTGATAGTACACTAGTGAGCTGATAATACACTAGTGAGCTGATGTTACACTAGTGAGCTGATGGTACACTAGTGAGCTGATGGTACACTAGTGAGCTGATAGTACACCAGTGAGTAGTTTGTACACTAGTGAGCTGATGGTACAGTAGTGAGCTGATTGTGCACTAGTGAGCTGATGGTACACTAGTGAGCTGGTGGTACACCAGTGAGCAGATGGGACACTAGTGAGCTGATGGTACACTAGTGAGCAGATGTATATCAGTAAGCTGATGTTACACCAGTGAGCAGATGGTACACTTGTGAGCTGATTGTGCATCAGTAAGCAGATGGTACACCAGTAAGCTGATGGTACACTAGTGTGCTGATAGTATACCAGTATGCTGATGTTAAACCAGTGAGCAGATGGTACACTTGGGAGCTTATGGTACACTAGTGAGTAGATTGTACCCTAGTGAACTGATGGTTCACTAGTTAGTAGATGGTTCACTAGTGAGCTGATGGTACACTTGGGAGCTGATGGTACACCAGTCAGCTGATGGTACACTAGTGAGCTGATGGTACACCAGTGAGTAGATGGTACTCTATTTAGCTGATGGTTTACCAGTGAGTAGATGGTACACTAGTGAGCTGATGGTACACTAGTGAGCTGATGGTAAGTACACCAGTGAGCTAATCGTACAATAGTGATCTGATGGTACACAAGTGAGCTGATGGTACACTAGTCAGCTGATGGTACACTAATGAGCTGATGGTACACTCGTGAGCGGACGGTACATCAGTGAACTTGCTGATGGTACAATAGTGAACTGATGGTACACCAGTGAGCTGATGGTAGGTACACCAGTTAGCCGATGTTACACTAATGAGCTAATGGTAAACTAGTGAGCTGATGGTACACCAGTCAGCTGATGGTAAGTACACCAGTGAGCTGATGGAACACTAGTGAGCTGATGGTACACTAGCGAGCTGATGGTACACTTGTGAGTTGATGGTACACTAGTGAGCTGATGGTACACTAGTGAGCTGATTGTACACTAGTGAACTTGCTGATGGTACTCCAGTTAGATGATGGTACACTAGTGAGCTCATTGTACACCAGTGAGCTGATGGTAGGTACACCAGTGAACTGATGGTAGGTACACCAGTGAGGTGATGGTTCACGAATAAACTGTTGGTACACTAGCGAGCTGACGGTTCACTAGTAAGATGATGGTACACCAGTGAGCTGATGGTAGGTACACCAGTCAGCTGATTTTTCACTAATAAACCGATGGTACACAAGTGAGCTCATGGTACACTAGTGAGCTGAGGGTACACTAGTGAACTGATGGTACACTAGTGAGCTGATGGTACAAACGTGAGCTGACAGTAGGTACACCAGTAAGCTGATGGTACACTAGTGAGCTGCTGGTACACTAGTGAGCTGATTGTATACCAGTAAGCTGATGGTACACCAGTGAACAGATGGTACAGTGGTGAGCAGAAGGTACAACAGTGAACTGACGGTACACTTGTGAGCTAATGGTACACTAGTGAGCTGATGGGACACCAGTGAGTAGATGGTACAGTAGTGAGCTGATAGTACACCAGTGAGCTGATGGTACACTAGTGAGCTGACGGTACACCAGTGAGCTCATGGTGCACCAGTGAGCAGATAGTACACTAGTGAGCTGAAGGTACACTGGTGATCTGATGGTAGGTACACTATTGAGCTGATGGTACACAAGAGAGCTGATGTTACACCAGTGAGAAGTTGGGACACAAGTGAGCTGATGGTACATCAGTGAGCTGATGGTACACTAGTGAGCTGATGGTGCACTAGTGACCTGATGGTACACCAGTCAACTGATGGTACACTTTTGAGCTGACCGTACACTAGTGAGCTGATGGTACACCAGTGAGCAGATGGTGTACTGATGAGCTGATGATACACTAGTAAGCTGATGGTACACTAGTGAGCTGATAGTACACCAGTGAGTAGATAGTACACTAGTGAACTGATGGTACAGCAGTGAGTAGATGGTACACTGCTGAGCTGTTGGTACACTAGTGAGCTGATGGTACACTAATGAGCTGATGGTACACTAGTGAACAGATGGTACAATAGTGAACTGATAGTACACTAGTGAGCTGACGGTACATCAGTGAGCTGATGGTAGATACAGCAGTGAGCTCATGGTACACTTGTGAACTGATGGTACACCAGTGAACAGATGGTACACTGATGAGCTGATGGAACACCAATGAGCAGATGGGACAAAAGTGAGCTGATGGTACACTAGTGAGCTGATAGTACACTAATGAGCTGATGGTATACTAGAGAGCTGACGTTAGGTACACCAGTGAGCTGATAGTACACCAGTGAGCTTATGGTACACTAGTTAGCTGATGGTACACTAGTTAGCTGATGATACACTAGTCAGCGGATGGTAGGTACACCAGTGAGCTGTTGGTACTCTAGCGAACTGATGGTTTTCTAGTGAGCTGATGGTACACCAGTGAGCTGATGGTAGGTACACCAGTGAGCTGATGGTTCACTAATAAACTGATGGTACACTAGCGAGCTGATGGTTCACTAGTGAGATGATGGTACACCAGTGAGCTGACAGTAGGTACACCAGTGAGCTGATGGTATACTAGTGAGCTGATGGTACACTAGTGAACTGATGGTACACTAGTGAGATGATGGTACACTAGTGAACTGATGGTACACTAGTGAGATGATGGTACAAAAGTGAGCTGACAGTAGGTACATCAGTGAGCTGATGGTATACCAGTGAGCTGATGGTACACAAGTGAACAGATGGTATAGTAGTGAGCTGATGGTACACCAGTGAGTAGATTGTACACTAGTGAGCTGATGGTACTCTAGTGACCTGATGGTTCACCAGTGAGCTGATGGTAAACTATTGAGCTGACGGTACACCAGTGAGCTGATGGTGTACCAGTGAGCAGATAGTACACTAGTGAGCTGTTGGTACACTAGTGAGCTGATGGTACACCAGTGAGTAGATGGTACAGTAGTGAGCTGATGGTACACCAGTGAGTAGATTGTACACTAGTGAGCTGATGGTACTCTAGTGACCTGATGGTACACCAGTGAGCTGATGGTAAACTAGTGAGCTGACGGTACACCAGTGAGCTGATGGTGCACCAGTGAGTTGATGGTTGGTGCCCCAGTGAGCAGATAGTACACTAGTGAGCTGATGGTACACTGGTGATCTGATGGTAGGTACACCATTGAGCTGATGACACACAAGTGAGCTGATGTTACACCAGTGAGATGTTGGGACACTATAGTGAGCTGATGGTACACCAGTGAGCTGATGGTACACTAGTGAGCTGATGGTACACCAGTGAGCTGAAGGTACACCAGTGAGCAGATGATACACTGATGAGCTGATGATACAATAGTAACGGATGGTACACTAGTGAGCTCATAGTACACCAGTGAGTAGATAGTACACTAGTGAACTGATGGTACACCAGTGAGTAGATGGTACACTAGTAAGCTGATGGTACACTAGTGAGCTGATGGTACACTAGTGAGCTGATGGTACACTAGTGAGCTGATGGCAGGTACTCCAGTGAGCAGATGGTACACCAATGAGCTAATAATACACTATTGAGCTGATAGTACACCAGTGAGCTTATGGAACACTAGTGAGCTGATTGTGCACCAGTGAATAGATGGTACACGAGTGAGCTGATGGTACACTAGTGAGCTGATGGTACAACAGTGAGCTGATGGTTAGTACACCAGTGAGCTAATCGTACATCATTGAGCTGATAGTACACAAGTGAGCTGATAGTACACTAGTGAGCTAATAGTACACCAGTGAGTAGTTTATACACTAGTGAGCTGATGGTACACTAGTGAGCTGATAGTACACTATTGAGCTGATGGTACACTAGTGAGCTGATGGTTCACTAGAGAGCTGATGGTACACTAGTGAGCTGATAGTACACCAGTGAGTAGTTGGTACACTAGTGAGCTGATGGTACACCATTGAGCTGATAGTACACTAGTGGGCTAATGGAACACTAGTGATCTGATGGTAGGTACACCAGTGAGCATATGGTACACTAGTGAGCTGAGAGTACGCCAGTGAGTAGTTTGTACACTAGTGAGCTGATGGTACACTAGTGAGCTGATTGTGCACTAGTGAGCTGATGGTACACTAGTGAGCTGGTGGTACACCAGTGAGCAGATGGGACACTAGTGAGCTGATGGTACACTAGTGAGCAGATGGTATACCAGTGAGCTGATGTTACACCAGTGAGCAGATGGTACACTTTGGAGCTGATGGTACACCAGTGAGATGATGGTACACTTGTGAGCTGATGGTGCACAAGTACGCTGATGGTACACCAGTGAGATGATGGTACACTTGTGAGCTGATGGTGCACCAGTACGCTGATGGTACACCAGTAAGCTGATGGTACACTAGTGACCTGATGGCAGATACTCCAGTGAGCAGATGGTACACTAGTGAGCTGATAGTACACTAGTGAGCTGATAGTACACCAGTGAGCAGATGGAACACTAGTGAGCTGATTATACACTAGTGAATAGATTGTACACTAGTGAGCTGATAGTACACTAGTGAGCTGATGGTACACTAGTAAGGTGAAGCAACACCAGTGAGCTGATCGTACACTAATGATCTGATGGTACACTTGCGAGCTGATGGTACACCAGTGAGCTGATGGAACACTAGTGAGCAGAAGATACAGCAGTGAGCTGATGGTACCCCAGTGAGTAGATGGTACACTAGTGAGCTGATGGTACACCAGTGAGTAGATGGTACTCTATTGAGCTGATGGTTCACCAGTGAGTAGATGGTACACTAGTGAGCTGATGGTACACTAGTGAGCTGATGGTAGGTACACCAGTGAGCTGATGGTACACCAGTGAGCAGATGATACACCAGTGAGCTGATGGTCCACAAGTGAGCTGAAGTTACACTAGTGAGCTGATGGGAGGTATACCAGTGAGCTGATCGTACACTAGTGATCTGATGGTACACAAGTGAGCTGATGGTACACTAGTCAGCTGATGGTACACTAGTCAGCTGATGGTACACTAGTCAGCTGATAGTACACTCGTGAGCGGACGGTAAATCAGTGAGCTAGCTGATGGTACAATTGTGAGCTGATGGTACACCAGTGAGCTGATGGTAGGTACATCAGTTAGCCGATGTTACACTAATGAGCTAATGGTAAACTAGTGAGCTGATGGTACACCAGTCAGCTGATGGTAAGTACAGCAGTGAGCTGATGGAACACTAGAGAGTTGATGGTACACTAGTTAGCTGATGGTACACTTGTGAGTTGATGGTACGCTAGTGAGCTGATGGTACACTAGTGAGCTGATGGTACACTAGTGAGCTTGCTGATGGTACTCCAGTTAGATGATGGTACACTAGTGAGCTCATGGCGCACCAGTGAGCTGATGGTAGGTACACCAGTGAGCTGATGGTTCACTAATAAACTGATGGTACACTAGTGAGCTGATGGTACAGCAGTCAGCTGATAGTACACCAGTGAGCTGATGGTAGATACACCAGTGAGCTGATAGTACACCAGTGAGCTGATGGTACACCAGTGAACAGATGGTACAATAGTGAACTGATGGTACACTAGTGAGCTGATGGTACGTCAGTGAGCTGGTGGTAGATACAGCAGTGAGCTCATGGTACACTTGTTATCTGATGGTACACTAGTGAACAGATGGTACACTGGTGAGCTGATGGTATACCAATGAGCAGATGGGACAATAGTGAGCTGATGGTACACTAATGAGCTGATAGCACACAAGTGAGCTGATGGTAGGTACACCAGTGAGCTGATTGTACACCAGTGAGCTGATGGTACACTAGATAGCTGATGGTACACCAGTGAGCTGTTGGTACTCTAGCGAACCGATGGTAGGTACACCAGTAAGCTGATAGTACACAAGTGAGCTGATGGTACACCAGTGAACAGATGGTACAATAGCGAACTGATGGTTCTCTAGTGAGCTGATGGTACACCAGTGAGCTGATGGTTCACTAATAAACTGTTGGTACACTAGCGAGCTTATGGTTCACTAGTGAGATGATGGTACACCAGTGAGCTGATGGTAGGTACTCCAGTGAGCTGATGGTTCACTAATAAACTGATGGTACACAAATGAGCTGATGGTACACTAGTGAGCTGCTGGTACACTAGTGAACTGATGGTACACTAGTGAGCTGATGGTACAAAACTGAGCTGACAGTAGGTACACCAGTAAGCTGATAGTACACTAGTGAGCTGATGGTACACTAGTGAGCTGATTGTATACCAGTGAGCTGATGGTTCACCAGTGAACAGATGGTACAGTGGTGAGCAGATGGTACAACAGTGAGCTGATGGTACACTTGTGAGCTGATGGTACACTAGTGAGCTGATGGTACACCAGTGAGTAGATAGTACAGTAGTGAGCTGATGGTACACCAGTGAGTAGATTGTACACTAGTGAGCTCATGGTACTCTAGTGACCTGATGGTACACCAGTGAGCTGATGGTAAATTAGTGAGCTGACGGTACACCAGGGAGCTGATGGTGCACCAGTGAGCAGATAGTACACTAGTGAACTGATGGTACACTGGTGATCTGATTGTAGTTACACTATTGAGCTGATGGTACACAAGAGAGCTGATGTTACACCAGTGAGAAGTTGGGACACTAGTGAGCTGATGGTACACCAGTGAGCTGATGGTACATCAGTGAGCTGATGGTACACTAGTGACCTGATGGTGCACTAGTGACCTGATGGTACACCTGTGAACTGATAATACACTAGTGAGCTGATGGTACACCAGTGAGCTGATGGTGCACCAGTGAGTTGATGGTTGGTGCCCCAGTGAGCAGATAGTACACTAGTGAGCTGATGGTACACTGGTGATCTGATGGTAGGTACACCATTGAGCTGATGACACACAATTGAGCTGATGTTACACCAGTGAGAAGTTGGGACACTATAGTGATCTGATGGTACACCTGTGAGCTGATGGTACACTAGTGAGCTGATGGTACACCAGTGAGCTGATGGTACTCCAGTGAGCAGATGATACACTGATGAGCTGATGACACACTAGTAACGGATGGTACACTAGTGAGCTCATAGTACACCAGTGAGTAGATAGTACACTAGTGAACTAATGGTACACCAGTGAGTAGATGGTACACTAGAAAGCTGATGGTAAACTAGTGAGCTGATGGTACACTAGTGAGCTGATGGAACACTAGTGAGCTGATATCAGGTACACCAGTGAGCAGATGGTACTCTAATGAGCTAATAATACACTATTGAGCTGATAGTACACCAGTGAGCAGATGGAACACTAGTGAGCTGATTGTACACCAGTGAATAGATGGTACAATAGTGAGCTGATGGTACACTAGTGAGCTGATGGTACACCAGTGAGCTGATGGTTGGTACACCAGTGAGCTAATCGTACATCAGTGAGCTGATAATACACTAGTGAGCTGATAATACACTAGTTAGCTGATAGTACGCCAGTGAGTAGTTTGTACACTAGTGAGCTGATGGTACACTAGTGAGTTGATAGTACACCAGTGAGCTGATGGTACACTAGTGAGCTGATAATACACTAGTGAGCTGATGGTACACTACTGAGCTGATAGTACACTAGTGAGCTGATAGTACACCAGTGAGTAGTTTGTACACTAGTGAGCTGATGGTACACTAGTGAGCTGATAGTACACTAGTGAGCTGATGGTACACTAGTGAGCTGATGGTACACTAGTGAGCTGAGGGTACACTAGTGAGCTGATAGAACACCAGTGAGTAGTTGGTACACTAGTGAGCTGATGGTACACGTTTGAGCTGATAGTACACTAGTGGGCTGACGGTACACCAGTGAGCTGATGGTACACCAGTGAGCTGATGGTTGGTGTGCCAGTGAGCAGGTAGTACACTAGTGAGCTGATGGAACACTAGTGATCTGATGGTAGGTACACCAGTGAGCTGATGGTACCCTAGTGAGCTGAGAGTACGCCAGTGAGTAGTTTGTACACTAGTGAGCTGATGGTACACTAGTGAGCTGATTGTGCACTAGTGAGCTGATGGTACACTAGTGAGCTGGTGGTACACCAGTGAGCAGATGGGACACTAGTGAGCTGATGGTACACTAGTGATCAGATGGTATACCAGTGAGCTGATGTTACACCAGTGAGCAGATGGTACACTTGGGAGCTGATGGTACACCAGTGAGATGATGGTACACTTGTGAGCTGATGGTGCGCCAGTAAGCTGTTGGTACACCAGTAAGCTGATGGTACACTAGTTACCTGATGGCAGATACTCCAGTGAGCAGATGGTACACTAGTGAGCTGATAGTACACTAGTGAGCTGATAGTACACCAGTGAGCAGATGGAACACTAGTGAGCTGATTGTACACTAGTGAATAGATTGTACACTAGTGAGCTGATAGTACACTAGTGAGCTGATGGTACACTAGTAAGGTGAAGTAACACCAGTGAGCTGATCGTACACTAATGATCTGATGGTACACTTGTGAGCTGATGCTACACCAGTGAGCTGATGGAACACTAGTGAGCAGAAGATACAGCAGTGAGCTGATGGTACACTAGTGAGTAGATGGTACACTAGTGAGCTGATGGTACACCAATGAGCAGATGGTACTCTATTGAGCTGATGGTTCACCAGTGAGTAGATGGTACACTAGTGAGCTGATGGTACACTAGTGAGCTGATGGTAGGTACACCAGTGAGCTGATGGTACACCAGTGAGCAGATGATACACCAGTGAGCTGATGGTCCACCAATAAGCTGAAGTTACACTAGTGAGCTGATGGGAGGTACACCAGTGAGCTGATCGTACACTAGTGATCTGATGGTACTCAAGTGAGCTGATGGCACACTAGTCAGCTGATGGTACACTAGTCAGCTGATGGTACACTCGTGAGCGGACGGTAAATCAGTGAGCTAGCTGATGGTACAATAGTGAGCTGATGGTACACCAGTGAGCTGATGGTAGGTACACCAGTTAGCCGATGTTACACTAAAGAGCTAATGGTAAACTAGTGAGCTGATGGTACACCAGTCAGCTGATGGTAAGTACACCAGTGAGCTGATGGAACACTAGTGAGCTGATGGTACACTAGTGAGCTGATGGTACACTTGTGAGTTGATGGTACACTAGTGAGCTGATGGTACACTAGTGAGCTGATGGTACACTAGTGAGCTTGCTGATGGTACTCCAGTTAGATGATGGTACACTAGTGAGCTCATGGTACACCAGTGAGCTGATGGTAGGTACACCAGTGAGCTGATGGTCGGTACACCAGTGAGCTGATGGTAGGTACACCAGTGAGCTGACGGTTCACTAATAAACTGATGGTACACTAGTGAGCTGATGGTACACCAGTCAGCTGATGGTACATCAGTGAGCTGATGGTACATCAGTGAGCTGATGGTAGATACACCAGTGAGCTGATAGTACACCAGTGAGCTGATGGTACACCAGTGAACAGATGGTACAATAGTGAACTGATGGTACACTAGTGAGCTGATGGTACGTCAATGAGCTGGTGGTAGATACAGCAGTGAGCTCATGCTACACTTGTGAGCTGATGGTACACTAGTGAACAGATGGTACACTGGTGAGCTGATGGTATACCAATGAGCAGATGGAACAATAGTGAGCTGATGGTACACTAATGAGCTGATTGCACACTAGTGAGCTGATGGTACACTAGTGAGCTGAAGGTAGGTACACCAGTGAGCTGATTGTACACCAGTGAGCTGATGGTACACTAGTTAGCTGATGGTACACCAGTGAGCTGTTGGTACTCTAGCGAACCGATGGTAGGTACACCAGTAAGCTGATAGTACACAAGTGAGCTGATGGTACACCAGTGAACAGATGGTACAATAGCGAACTGATGGTTCTCTAGTGAGCTGATAGTACACCAGTGAGCTGATGGTTCACTAATAAACTGTTGGTACACTAGCGAGCTGATGGTTCACTAGTGAGATGATGGTACACCAGTGAGCTGATGGTAGGTACTCCAGTGAGCTGATGGTTCACTAATAAACTGATGGTACACAAATGAGCAGATGGTACACTAGTGAGCTGATGGTACACTAGTGAACTGATGGTACACTAGTGAGTTGATGGTACAAAAGTGAGCTGACAGTAGGTACACCAGTAAGCTGATAGTACACTAGTGAGCTGATGGTACACTAGTGAGCTGATTGTATACCAGTGAGCTGATGGTACACCAGTGAACAGATAGTACAGTGGTGAGCAGATGGTACAACAGTGAGCTGATGGTACACTTGTGAGCTGATGGTACACTAGTGAGCTGATGGTACACCAGTGAGTAGATAGTACAGTAGTGAGCTGATGGTACACCAGTGAGTAGATTGTACACTAGTGAGCTCATGGTACTCTAGTGACCTGATGGTTCACCAGTGAGCTGATGGTAAACTAGTGAGCTGACGGTACACCAGGGAGCTGATGGTGCACCAGTGAGCAGATAGTACACAAGTGAGCTGATGGTACTCTGGTAATCTGATTGTAGGTACACTATTGAGCTGATGGTACACAAGAGAGCTGATGTTACACCAGTGAGAAGTTGGGACACTAGTAAGCTGATGGTACACCAGTGAGCTGATGGTACACTAGTAAGCTGATGGTACACCAGTGAGCTGATGGTACATCAGTGAGCTGATGGTACACTAGTGACCTGATGGTGCACTAGTGACCTGATGGTACACATGTGAACTGATAGTACACTAGTGAGCTGACGGTACACCAGTGAGCTGATGGTGCACCAGTGAGTTGATGGTGTTGATGGTTGGTGCCCCAGTGAGCAGATAGTACACTATCTGATGGTACACTGGTGATCTGATGGTAGGTACACCATTGAGCTGATGACACACAAGTGAGCTGATGTTACACCAGTGAGAAGTTGGGTCACTATAGTGAGCTGATGGTACACCAGTGAGCTGATGGTACACTAGTGAGCTGATGGTACACCAGTGAACTGATGGTACACTAGTGAGCAGATGATACACTGATGAGCTGATGATACACGAGTAACGGATGGTACACTAGTGAGCTCATAGTACACCAGTGAGTAGATAGTACACTAGTGAACTGATGGTACACCAGTGAGTAGATGGTACACTAGTAAGCTGATGGTACACTACTGAGCTGATGGTACACTAGTGAGCTGATAGTACACTAGTGAGCTGATGGCAGGTACACCAGTGAGCAGATGGTACACTAGTGAGCTGATTGTACACCAGTGAATAGATGGTACACTAGTGAGCTGATGGTACACTAGTGAGCTGATGGTACACCAATGAGCTGATGGTTGGTACACCAGTGAGCTAATCGTACATCAGTGAGCTGATAGTACACTAGTGAGCTGATAGTACACTAGTGAGCTGATAGTACACCAGTGAGTAGTTTGTACACTAGTGAGCTGATGGTACACTAGTGAGTTGATAGTACACCAGTGAGCTGATGGTACACTAGTGAACTGATGGTACACTAGTAAGCTGATGGTACAAAAGTGAGCTGACAGTAGGTACACCAGTAAGCTGGTAGTACACTAGTGAGCTGATGGTACACTAGTGAGCTGATTGTATACCAGTGAGCTGATGGTACACCAGTGAACAGATGGTACAGTGGTGAGCAGATGGTACAACAGTGAGCTGATGGTACACTTGTGAGCTGATGGTACACTAGTGAGCTGATGGTACACCAGTGAGTAGATAGTACAGTAGTGAGCTGATGGTACACCAGTGAGTAGATTGTACACTAGTGAGCTCATGGTACTCTAGTGACCTGATGGTACACCAGTGAGCTGATGGTAAACTAGTGAGCTGACGGTACACCAGGGAGCTGATGGTGCACCAGTGAGCAGATAGTACACTAGTGAGCTGATGGTACACTGGTGATCTGATTGTAGGTACACTATTGATCTGATGGTACAGAAGAGAGCTGATGTTACACCAGTAAGAAGTTGGGACACTAGTGAGCTGATGGTACACCAGTAAGCTGATGGTACATCAGTGAGCTGATGGTACACTAGTGACCTGATGGTGCACTAGTGACCTGATGGTACACCTGTGAACTGATAGTACACTAGTAACGGATGGTACACTAGTGAGCTCATAGTACACCAGTGAGTAGATAGTACACTAGTGAACTGATGGTACACCAGTGAGTAGATGGTACACTAGTAAGCTGATGGTACACTAGTGAGCTGATGGTACACTAGTGAGCTGATGGTTGACTAGTGAGCTGATGGCAGGTACACCAGTGAGCAGATGGTACACTAACGAGCTAATAATACACTATTGAGCTGATAGTACACCAATGAGCAGATGGAACACTAGTGAGCTGATTGTACACCAGTGAATAGATGGTACACTAGTGAGCTGATGGTACACTAGTGAGCTGATGGTATACCAGTGAGCTGATGGTTGGTACACCAGTGAGCTAATCGTACATCAGTGAGCTGATAGTACACTAGTGAGCTGATAGTACACTAGTGAGCTGATAGTACACCAGTGAGTAGTTTGTACACTAGTGAGCTGATGGTACACTAGTGCGTTGATAGTACACCAGTGAGCTGATGGTACACTAGTGAGCTGATGGTACACTAGTGATCTGATGGTACACTAGTGAGCTGATAGTACACTAGTGAGCTGATAGTACACCAGTGAGTAGTTTGTACAATAGTGAGCTGATGGTACACTAGTGAGCTGATAGTACACTAGTGAGCTGATGGTACACTAGTGAGATGATGGTACACTAGTGAGCTAGCTGATGGTACACTAGTGAGCTTGCTGATGGTACTCCAGTTAGATGATGATACACTAGTGAGCTGATGGTACACCAGTGAGGTGATGGTAGGTACACCAGTGTGCTGATGGTTCACTAATAAACTGTTGGTACACTAGTGAGCTGATGGTTCACTAATAAACTGATGGTACACTAGTGAGCTGATGGTAAACCAGTCAGCTGATGGTACATCAGTGAGCTGATGATAGATACACCAGTGAGCTGATAGTACACCACTGGTGTACCATCAGCTTACTGAACAGATGGTACAATAGTGAAGTGATGGTACACTAGTGAGCTGATGGTACATCAGTGAGCTGATGGTAGATACAGCAGTGAGCTGATGGTATATACAGCAGTGAGCTGATGGTACACTTGTGAGCTGATGGTACACCAGTGAACAGATGGTACACTGGTGAGCTGATGGTACACCAATGAGCAGATGGGACAATAGTGAGCATATGGTACACTAGTGAGCTGATAGCACACTAGTGAGCTGATGGTACACTAGTGAGCAGATGGTACACTATTGAACTGATGGTACACTAGTGAGCTGATGGTACATCAGTGAGCTGATGGTAGATACTCCAGTGAGCTCATGGTACACTAGTGAGCTGATGGTACACCAGTGAACAGATGGTACACTGGTGAGCTGATGGTACACAAATGAGCAGGTGGGACACTAGTGAGCTGATGGTACACTTGTGAGCTGATGGCACACTAGGGAGCTGATGGTACACTAGTGAGCTGATGGTACACCAATGAGCAGGGGGGACACTAGTGAGCTGATGGTACACTAGTGAGCTGATGGTACACCAATGAGCAGGTGGGACACTAGTGAGCTGATGGTACACTAGTGAGCTGATGGCACAATAGTGAGCTGATGGTACACTAGTGAGCGGAAGGTAGGTACACTAGTTAGCTGATGGTAGGTATACCAGTGAGTAGATGGTACACCAGTAAGTAGATGGTACACCAGTGAGCTAATGGTAGGTACACCAGTGAGCTGATGGTGCACCAGTGAGCTGATGGTAGGTTCACCAGTGAACTGCTGGTACACCAGTGAGCTGATGGTAGGTACACCAGTGAGCTGATGGTACACCAGTGAGCTGATGGTACACAAGTGAGCTGATGGTACACTAGTGAGCTCATGGTAGGTACACCAGTGAGCTCATGGTAGGTATGCCAGTGAGCTGATGGTACACCAGTGAGCTGATGGTACACCAGTGAGCTGATGGTACACTAGTAAGCTGATGGTACACCAGTGAGCTGATGGTACATCAGTGAGCTGATGGTACACTAGTGACCTGATGGTGCACTAGTGACCTGATGGTACACATGTGAACTGATAGTACACTAGTGAGCTGACGGTACACCAGTGAGCTGATGGTGCACCAGTGAGTTGATGGTGTTGATGGTTGGTGCCCCAGTGAGCAGATAGTACACTATCTGATGGAACACTGGTGATCTGATGGTAGGTACACCATTGAGCTGATGACGCACAAGTGAGCTGATGTTACACCAGTGAGAAGTTGGGTCACTATAGTGAGCTGATGGTACACCAGTGAGCTGATGGTACACTAGTGAGCTGATGGTACACCAGTGAACTGATGGTACACCAGTGAGCAGATGATACACTGATGAGCTGATGATACACGAGTAACGGATGGTACACTAGTGAGCTCATAGTACACCAGTGAGTAGATAGTACACTAGTGAACTGATGGTACACCAGTGAGTAGATGGTACACTAGTAAGCTGATGGTACACTACTGAGCTGATGGTACACTAGTGAGCTGATAGTACACTAGTGAGCTGATGGCAGGTACACCAGTGAACAGATGGTACACTAATGAGCTAATAATACACTATTGAGCTGATAGTACACCAGTGAGCAGATGGAACACTAGTGAGCTGATTGTACACCAGTGAATAGATGGTACACTAGTGAGCTGATGGTACACTAGTGAGCTGATGGTACACCAGTGAGCTGATGGTTGGTACACCAGTGAGCTAATCGTACATCAGTGAGCTGATAGTACACTAGTGAGCTGATAGTACACTAGTGAGCTGATAGTACACCAGTGAGTAGTTTGTACACTAGTGAGCTGATGGTACACTAGTGAGTTGATAGTACACCAGTGAGCTGATGGTACACTAGTGATCTGATGGTACACTAGTAAGCTGATGGTACAAAAGTGAGCTGACAGTAGGTACACCAGTAAGCTGGGAGTACACTAGTGAGCTGATGGTACACTAGTGAGCTGATTGTATACCAGTGAGCTGATGGTACACCAGTGAACAGATGGTACAGTGGTGAGCAGATGGTACAACAGTGAGCTGATGGTACACTTGTGAGCTGATGGTACACTAGTGAGCTGATGGTACACCAGTGAGTAGATAGTACAGTAGTGAGCTGATGGTACACCAGTGAGTAGATTGTACACTAGTGAGCTCATGGTACTCTAGTGACCTGATGGTACACCAGTGAGCTGATGGTAAACTAGTGAGCTGACGGTACACCAGGGAGCTGATGGTGCACCAGTGAGCAGATAGTACACTAGTGAGCTGATGGTACACTGGTGATCTGATTGTAGGTACACTATTGATCTGATGGTACACAAGAGAGCTGATGTTACACCAGTAAGAAGTTGGGACACTAGTGAGCTGATGGTACACCAGTAAGCTGATGGTACATCAGTGAGCTGATGGTACACTAGTGACCTGATGGTGCACTAGTGACCTGATGGTACACTTGTGAACTGATAGTACACTAGTAACGGATGGTACACTAGTGAGCTCATAGTACACCAGTGAGTAGATAGTACACTAGTGAACTGATGGTACACCAGTGAGTAGATGGTACACTAGTAAGCTGATGGTACACTAGTGAGCTGATGGTACACTAGTGAGCTGATGGTACACTAGTGAGCTGATGGTACACTAGTGAGCTGATGGCAGGTACACCAGTGAGCAGATGGTACACTAATGAGCTAATAATACACTATTGAGCTGATAGTACACCAATGAGCAGATGGAACACTAGTGAGCTGATTGTACACCAGTGAATAGATGGTACACTAGTGAGCTGATGGTACACTAGTGAGCTGATGGTATACCAGTGAGCTGATGGTTGGTACACCAGTGAGCTAATCGTACATCAGTGAGCTGATAGTACACTAGTGAGCTGATAGTACACTAGTGAGCTGATAGTACACCAGTGAGTAGTTTGTACACTAGTGAGCTGATGGTAGACTAGTGAATTGATAGTACACCAGTGAGCTGATGGTACACTAGTGAGCTGATGGTACACTAGTGATCTGATGGTACACTAGTGAGCTGATAGTACAATAGTGAGCTGATAGTACACCAGTGAGTAGTTTGTACACTAGTGAGCTGATGGTACACTAGTGAGCTGATAGTACACTAGTGAGCTGATGGTACACTAGTGAGATGATGGTACACTAGTGAGCTAGCTGATGGTACACTAGTGAGCTTGCTGATGGTACTCCAGTTAGATGATGATACACTAGTGAGCTGATGGTACACCAGTGAGGTGATGGTAGGTACACCAGTGTGCTGATGGTTCACTAATAAACTGTTGGTACACTAGTGAGCTGATGGTTCACTAATAAACTGATGGTACACTAGTGAGCTGATGGTAAACCAGTCAGCTGATGGTACATCAGTGAGCTGATGATAGATACACCAGTGAGCTGATAGTACACCACTGGTGTACCATCAGCTTACTGAACAGATGGTACAATAGTGAAGTGATGGTACACTAGTGAGCTGATGGTACATCAGTGAGCTGATGGTAGATACAGCAGTGAGCTGATGGTACATTTGTGAGCTGATGGTACACCAGTGAACAGATGGTACACTGGTGAGCTGATGGTACACCAATGAGCAGATGGGACAATAGTGAGCATATGGTACACTAGTGAGCTGATAGCACACTAGTGAGCTGATGTACACTAGTGAGCAGATGGTACACTATTGAACTGATGGTACACAAGTGAGCTGATGGTACATCAGTGAGCTGATGGTAGATACTCCAGTGAGCTCATGGTACACTAGTGAGCTGATGGTACACCAGTGAACAGATGGTACACTGGTGAGCTGATGGTACACAAATGAGCAGGTGGGACACTAGTGAGCTGATGGTACACTTGTGAGCTGATGGCACACTAGGGAGCTGATGGTACACTAGTGAGCTGATGGTACACCAATGAGCAGGGGGGACACTAGTGAGCTGATGGTACACTACTGAGCTGATGGTACACCAATGAGCAGGTGGGACACTAGTGAGCTGATGGTACACTAGTGAGCTGATGGCACAATAGTGAGCTGATGGTACACTAGTGACCGGAAGGTAGGTACACTAGTTAGCTGATGGTAGGTATACCAGTGAGTAGATGGTACACCAGTAAGTAGATGGTACACCAGTGAGCTAATGGTAGGTACACCAGTGAGCTGATGGTGCACCAGTGAGCTGATGGTAGGTTCACCAGTGAACTGCTGGTACACCAGTGAGCTGATGGTAGGTACACCAGTGAGCTGATGGTACACCAGTGAGCTGATGGTACACAAGTGAGCTGATGGTACACTAGTGAGCTCATGGTAGGTACACCAGTGAGCTGATGGTAGGTATGCCAGTGAGCTGATGGTACACCAGTGAGCTGATGGTACACCAGTGAGCTGATGGTACACTAGTGAGCTGATGGTACACCAGTGAGCTCATGGTAGGTACACCAGTGAGCTGATGGTAGGTACAATAGTGAGCTGATGGTAGGTACAATAGTGAGCTGATGGTAGGTACACCAGTGAGCTGATGGTAGGTACAATAGTGAGCTGATGGTAGGTACACCAGTGAGCTGATGGTACACCAGTGAGCTGATGGTAGGTACAATAGTGAGCTGATGGTAGGTACACCAGTGAGCAGCTGGCGGCGTGCATCAGACAGCATCAGCCTCAGAGAGCAGCCATATCGCCTGATTCAGATTAATTTTATCTAATCTGAACGATTATTTTGCGTTAAGAGTTTATTTATATGATCAAGCTAATAGTGACTTTAAAATTATATTATTATTCTGATAAGGTTATATATATTTCTTTGTATGGGAGATGTGATGCCAGTGAGTCGACGTCACTTTGCTGAGTCAACAGTTTATAGTGGGTGCATGCCTGTAGATGCCTTGGTTCTAAATATAGTTTTCAAAAGACCATGTGGTTTGATAATTTATAGCCCAACTGGCCACACGTCGTCTTTCGTCGTGTCGTGACGACAAAAACGTATCGTACACCACACGACAATGATATAATGATATATTCATTATGATATATTCATTAAGATATATGGTATATCATTTATGTATCCATTTATATACAGCATACAACCCGGATCCTATGCCAGGAGTTTTATCATGAGGGGTTTGGGATTTTGGGACTTAAACCTCCAAAAGAGAGCTCTGGTTATTGGACCGGACCGTTATTTGCGTACAGTCGGACAACGTCCCTAACCACTCCTTGACGGAACAAACAACCGACCTCGGCAGCCACACTCCCGATACCATTGGTCGACCAACAATGTACACTGGAGTGCTTATAATTTACCTAGATCACCCTGTACGCCTCTTGATCTTGGAGAAGGGTTCAGCATCACATATTTAGGGGTGCGGCTCCACCACTGGCCTTTGTTGTCTTGTGCACAAACACCCTGCTCGAGCCTTCGTGACTCCCCACTCTTTCCTTGTTTGGAATGATCTCCCAAATCCCCGATTCGTGAATTAGTATCTTCTGCAACCATGTCCACAGCTGTGACCTCTCTCTCTCTCTCTCTCTCTCTCTCTCTCTCTCTCTCTCTCTCTCTCTCTCTCTCTCTCTCTCTCTCTCTCTCTCTCTCTCTCTCTCTCTCTCTCTCTCTCTCTCTCTCTCTCTCTCTCTCTCTCTCTCTCTCTCTCTCTCTCTCTCTCTCTCTCTCTCCTCTCTCTCTCTCTCTCTCTCTCTCTGTCTCTCTCTCTCTCTCTGTCTCTCTCTCTCTGTCTCTCTCTCTCTGTCTCTCTCTCTCTCTCTCTCTCTCTCTGTTACGAACCCGGATCCAGCGTCCGAGCACGGAGCAGTGACGACCGCGCCATCTGTGGGTCAGCTCCCGAAACCCCCACCAAATGGACGACGACACCTGGTGAGGACAAGGTGTACTGGCCACAAGGGCCAGTTTCCAGTCCGGTTCAGCTCACAACACAGCCGCTGCTGACCTCTGGTGAGGTGGTGCTCAGACAACAGCGCCATCTATGGAGTGGATAGGTGGGCGTTTGCGTCTGAGCCTGTAAGTGAGGTGCTTTTGTGAGTCCCTGTTACTGATGACGTGTCTGCTTACAGAGTCGACCTGGGACTGCTGTGATGGAAGTTGAGTCAGTCTACCCAAGGCAGCCGTCTCCATACCTTGTGCTTAGCTGCAGCAGCTGTGAGTCATCTCCCGGATGAACACTGTGGTGTTACCCTGCCAGTGAAGTGGCAGTTGAAAGGATCGTCGTTCCCGGGACCGACTGCTGGAGACGATTGACCACTGGGGTATTGAGGACAGGAGAGTGATTTGTGGTATCACACGAGGCTCCTGACTAGGGCGCTACCCTAGTATCGCTCGTGGAGTGGCCTGACCAGCGTTGCTGATCCGGAACCTGCCAGCAGACCTGCTGGACTTGTGGTTGACGGCCTCCACGGCGGTGCCTCCAGTGGAACTGTGTTTTGGCTGGCCTGTGGCCAGGGTAGACTCAGCTTGTCGAAAGGATTCGTCGAAGAGACCACGAAAGCACCGAGGACTTGGCACCGAGAGTTTGGATCCAGAGTCTTCAGGAGAAGACGATAGTGTATATAATTCCCTTGTGCAGTGTTAATACCCCTCCCCCCTGTGTACTCTTTTATTATATTATTTATTGGTGATGGAAACAATTATAATCTTAAGTTCTTAACGTTATTTCCCTTCCCCTTTAAGTTACTTGCGTCACGGATCTCATCCCTTGAAAGCCACTACTGGTTTGGGGCCGGATACCCTTCCTCTAACGACATCAGAGTACGAACCCAGTTGCGACCCGAGAGGGCCGTAACACTCTCTCTCTCCTGCTTTCTGGAAAACCTCACCAGGACAAGAGCAAAAGGCAGCTAGCATATACATTTAATATACAAAGAAAACATACCTAATACATGACAAATAAAATAGAACTTTATCATACAACACTAAATTGCTACAACCTGGTAGCATTCCAATATCATATCCTGGCTTCATCAACTGTCCATGTCAAGTGGCTGCTCAACTCTTGGCTTTCCACCTACTACTCTCACACTAAATGGGGCTGAAATTCTATCACAACAATACTGTATCCTCAGCCCCAAATGTATATGAAACTCAGCTTGGGGCTGAAACACTAGAAACATCTACACAAGTATCCCAAACAAAAGAAGAAATCAATCTCTCACCTTACACTGCGTCTTACATGCCAATAAGCATTCCAGCACTCCCATAATACAATCATGTTTGTCCACCATGAACCTCTGTTCTGCTCCTAGAGGCTCACCACCAATACATATCTCGAGGTCCTCCAAAATATAAAGAAAGGCACTTCTCCCAATCTGCTGCACAACGAAGTCCGAATCCGACATCAGTGATGCTTCACAATTGATTCCACAGACACGTGTATCTCTTCTACACTGCTTGAAATCAACTCTTCACTATGGAGTTCTGCTCTACGACAGAGTTCAGCATACACAACCCCATCCTCAAAAATACGTCAGGACTGCCTCACAAAGGTTCCTCCAGTCTACTACTTTAGTTCACAACGTCGCCTGGCAGGTTCCACAACAGAAATGCCTGCTTACTTCCTTCCCCTTGAAAGCACAACAGTAACTAGAGTTTCACCAATGTGCGACCAACACTCACTTGCAGGTCGCCTCTAATTTACCAAAATCCCAGAGACATGGTTTACTATGTCCCCAACAGCCTCCTCACACTTGCAGACAAAAAATCTTCATTCCACCACTAACACAGGCAACTATATTCTTCCTATTTAAGGAGAATCAACGAAGTACAACCACCTCTGATGACAGTTACGACTCAAGTGAGGTCACGACCTCCGACTAGCATCACTACACGTCCCCAAAGTATTGACATCTCATTTCATGTCACTTATTACCTAGACCTATCCTCTGCTAGTATCCTGAGATTACTCACTGACGTTTACTCAATTATTTAATATATACATCTATCCTTTAACCTCTCAATCAGGTCCAGAAGGCACAATAACTCTCACTGGGGTAGTCTCGTTCCACCCAGGCTACATGGGGTCATAACACAAGTAAGTCCACTACGGGCTCATAATAGCCCGTGCTACTAGAATCGAGAACAACAACAACATTTATATGTCATTCTGTATAGGATTTTTCCACATCGTTATGTAACAAACTCTTTTACCTGGAGCTTCGGGTCAGTTTAAGCCACAAATTTACTGTGGACGATGTTTGTAATTGATGCAGGTTCATAATATCGCAGCTATGTATCCAGATAAAGGTATGCCATAAGCTTACTATGCCTGCAGATGGTGTACCCGTTCGTGCACGAGGCTCCCTTCATTATGCTGACGACTCCAGGGTTTGACTACCGGCAGAGTGCCGTACTGGGCAACGTCCTCCACCCAGGCTACGTTCCCAACCACATGACTGATTATCCCAGCCCATACTCCTTCTGGCACCGCCTCCGCAACACCATTACTCATATTGGAATTGCGATTTACTGGCGGCATTGGGTTATCATACCCAGGATGCAGAAGGAGGTAAGTTTAATTCATCTGTAAGTACTGCAGTGTGAACTATACAAAAGCTGGAGAATGATCTAAATCATATTTTTAAAGGTGCTATTGATTATGTGTTAATGGACAACACCTTAAGTAGTGCAGAGAAAGTATTGGAGTGTTTATAATTGACGTTCTCCACTTTTTGTGAAGGTGTCTGATCTACATGCAATTAAGGCCTGGTTCCTATTTCCTCAGATCTCTGCGCAGTTCCCGGAGCTGCCGCCGCTGTTGGACCTGGAGAGGAACATGAGTTTAGCGCTGATGAACACCCACTTTAGTATTGGTATACCACTTCCCTTCCTGCCTTCATAGGTGGAGGTAGGCGGCATGCACTGTCGACCCGCCAACCCTCTGCCACTGGTGAGTGGTCCTACTTACAGGTGTAAGTAGGCGGCATGCATTGTCGACCTGCCAGCTCTCTGCCCCAGGTAAGTTGTCCTGCCCTCATAGGTGGAGGTGGGCGGCATGCACTATCGACCCGCCAACCCTCTGCCCCAGGTGAGTTGTCCTGCCCTCACAGGTGGAAGTAGGCGGCATGCACTGTCAACCCGCCAGCCCTCTGTCCCAGGTGAGTTGTCCTGCCCCTCACAGGTGGAGGTAGGCGGCATTCACTGTCGACCCGCCAGCCCTCTGCCCAGGTGAGTTGATTTGTTCAAATGATATAGGTCAGCTACAACATGTCCTTGACCTGTTCCAGTTGAATTTGAAAAGCAAAATTTATATAGATACACAGCTTGACTTTCCTAAGGTCTGGTCATGTTTAGCAAATTTACTTTCATACTTTTTCAGCATGTATAAAACATTCAACAATGGGAAAGATTATAACATCAAATCTAAGCTTTAGCAGTACCAGTATTATTGTACCTCATGAAAGACTGCTCACTGTGAATTTAAAGAGATATCTTTAATTGGATAATACCATGGTTTAATTAAACAGAAATATAGGTTCTTCACAATGGGGTCATTTCTGAATGGGAAAATATTGCAAGTGAAGTTATACAGATTATGTCCTTAGACCAATGCTGCTTACCGTTTACTTAAATGACTTAGTTACAAGACTGAGCAGTAAAATAAGACAATTTACAGATGACACTGTAAATGGGTAAGAAATTAATTCCGGCAGAGATTCAAAATTTTTCAGCATTATTTGAATAGCCCTAAAATGGCCCAAAATGGGGAAAATGCATGTAATGTTGAAAACGTGTTGATCCGAGCCTTGTAAATTATAATACAGTTAGTGGCTAAAATTTGAATTATGCTGAAAGATCCGAATGCGAAAAAAATCAGGAAATCGTGAGTTTAAGTAAAAATTCAATGTATAAATGTTTTAAAATAAGGCATGTAGGATGGACAACATCCTAGTATCATCCTTCATATCATGTAGCTGTTGCAGATATAAATTGAAATATAAACCTGAAAGAAAAATTATAACAAGAGGGTGTGTTAATAGACTACTAAATAACACAACACAAAACAGAACATGAAACATTGAATAAACTTAGATAAATATTGATATATAAAAACCTGGGTAAATAATGGTTTAAAAATAGAATTGTTTCAGGTCAGATTCATATTTCCTTGTACGATCTGATGCAAGTCAAATCGAACTTTAAAAAGGCAATAATTGCTATTTGGTTCAGTAAGTGAAAGCCTTATCAGAAGCACTACTCTGAAAAACATACTACTGCCGTCGATAGATAGGCTGATCATAAACTGTTGCCTGACAGGAGGTGGAATCTTGGATACTAGGAGCAGGAACTGCCGGTGTCATCTACTTCAACTTGGGCTCCTTGGTAATCGGAACCCATTTGCCAGTCCAATACCGTGAGGTGTTAAGTAGAGGCCTTCCGCAGGCTGCCGCAGCGCGTCCTCTGGAAATACGAAGGGGAGCTGGAGGACCTCCCTGAGAACGTGATGATCAGCAAGTGGCTCCCCCAGCAGGATATTCTTGGTGAGTATTAACTGTACCATCCCATTTGAATTACAGTATTTCAAATTTTACTTTAACTAAAGTGTATTTGTTGTCTCTTTTACTTGAATGTCAGCCACTTATATTAGCTGTACTGCCACGCAAACTTAGGTAGAAATATTAACCTTAGTGTAAGATAATGCAGCACAAGAATAAGCGTTGAGTATAATAGCGCAGGAGGCCCACAGGATAAAATAACACAAGTCAGCGATACCCTTAGTGGCATAGTGGATATTATTAAGGAATTACTGCCAGAGTGAAGGGAAGGGAACTATCAGCGAAACGCGCCCAGCCATTACGACTATATATCAATTGGAAGGGGTTAGAATACGGATTTGGAATGGGACTTGGGGAAGGAATGGTGCCCAACCTCTTGGACGGTCGGGGATTAAACGTTGACCTGCATGAAGCGAGACCGTCCATGGGCAGAGAGAGATAGAGATAGGTAGAGATAGAGATAAACTTAGATTGAGACTGAGATTGCTTGTTGACAAGCACTTACAATCCTGTCGAAGTCGTATTCTGCTATAAAAGCTGTGTGTTGAAAGTGAGCCTAATGTAGGCTTCTCCGTGAATCTGTTCACTGACTGCAAATTTACATAAATTCATGCTAAATATCAGTATCCATAAGTGGAAAAGTCTGTCTGCCTGCCCATGGTTAGAGGCCAAATACTTGGGCTAGCCTCATTAAACTTTGCACTCTGATTTCTGTGAAGAATGTACCCAAACTGGTCAGATTTAGGTTTCCGGAATTCAAGACTGATTTTGCCAAGGGTGCAAGCCATGCCTGGCTAAATATTCAAAAATAAAAATTCGTAATTTTTCATGAAGTAATGTGAAACATTATGCACTGACCTTGGGAAGATTTTAAAGTCATACTTTTCCAGTAGGAACATAAAACAGATGATCTTCCCATAGCTTAAAATTAATTGGGAACTATTTCATTTATTTTATATTCCATTAATTATTAAGAAATACTGACACATGTTCCTAGTGCTATAGGTTTAGTATAGGAGAAAGAGAGAGACGGGGGAGACAGAGAAAGAGAGAGAGAGAGAGAGAGAGAGAGAGAGAGAGAGAGAGAGAGAGAGAGAGAGAGAGAGAGAGAGAGAGAGAGAGAGAGACACACAGAGAGACTGAGAAAGAGAGAGAGAGAGAGAGAGATAATTTGTGAGTGAGTGACAGACAGACAGACAGAGACCCAAAGAGAGAGAGAGAGAGAGAGAGAGAGAGAGAGAGAGAGAGAGAGAGAGAGAGAGAGAGAGAGAGAGAGACACAGAGAGACTGAGAAAGAGAGAGAGAGAGAGAGAGAGAGAGAGATAGAGAGAGAGAGAGAGAGAGAGAGAGAGAGAGAGAGAGAGAGAGAGAGAGAGAGAGAGAGAGAGAGAGAGAGTGAGTTTACATATGTTTAACATCATGTCATATGACCTTACTATTTTTATTCCACAATATATAAATATTATACTATTACATTTTATCCTGTTATGACATTTTCTTTGCAAAATCAATAATTTTGTTTTTTAATTAAATCAAATACATATGAAGTTATTTCTGAATAAGTTTTAGATTTTATGTGCTTCTCATAAGATGCTTAATAACATTTTCCCAGTGGAGTTAAATCACAAATAAGAAATAATCTATATGAATAAAAATGGAAATGCTCGTTTGTTCAAAATGGCTAATCTCCGAAAGTTCTTCACAGATTGCTTTGAAATTATCACACAATGTTCCATTCTTATCCGAGCGGGTTTTTAGATACATACCATATTGATGTCACGTCTGTGACATGAAAAAAACATGCTTTTTATCATGTGTTTTTCATGTGAGAGAAATCTTTGAAACCTCTATACCGATTGCTTTGAAATTTTGACACGACGTTATATTCGAATAGGCGAGTGTTTTTATATACCTACTATATACATGCCTCACCTGTGACGGGAATTTTTTTTTTTTTTTTTTAAACGGTGCCATTTGTTGGACGTAAGAGCAACACGCGCTGTAATCTCCCAAAGTTCCTCACCAATTGTTTTGAAATTCTGACACAACGTTTCATTCGAATAAGAACATAAGAACAAAGGCAACTGCAGAAGGCCTATTGGCCCATGCGAGGCAGCTCCTATTTATAACCACCCAATCCCACTCATATACATGTCTAACCCGCGCTTGAAACAATCGAGGGACCCCACCTCCACCATGTTACGCGGCAATTGCTTCCACAAATCAACAACCCTGTTACCAAACCAGTATTTACCCTAATCTTTCCTAAATCTAAACTTATCCAATTTATACCCATTGTTCAGTGTTCTGTCTTGTGTTGATACTTTTAATACCCTATTAATATCCCCATTGTTATGTCCATTTATCCACTTGTAAACCTCTATCATGTCACCCCTAACTCTTAGCCTTTCCAGTGAATGCAACTTAAGCTTTGTTAATCTTTCTTCATATGAAAGATTTCTAATTTGAGGAATTAACTTAGTCATCCTACGCTGGACATGTTCAAGTGAATTTATATCCATTCTATAATACCAAAACTGAATTGCATAATCTAAATGGGGCCTTACCAGAGCAAGATATAGCTTAAGAACCACACCAGGTGTCTTGTTACTAACGCTGCGATTAATAAATTCGAGTGTCCGATTTGCCTTATTACGAACATTTATGCATTGATCATTTTGTTTTAAATTCTTACTAATCATAACTCACAGATGATTAGTAAGAATTTAAAACAAAAGGATCAATGCATGAATGTTCATAATAAGGCAAATCGGACACTCGGATTTATTAATCGCAGCGTTAGTAACAAGACACCTGGTGTGGTTCTTAAGCTATATCTTGCTCTGGTTAGGCCCCATTTAGATTATGCAGTTCAGTTTTGGTCGCCGTATTATAGAATGGATATAAATTCACTTGAACGTGTCCAGCGTAGGATGACTAAGTTAATTCCCCAAATTAGAAATCTTTCATATGAAGAAAGATTAATAAAGCTTAAGTTGCATTCACTGGAATATGCGCGTGTTTTTATATACCTACTATATACATGCCTCACCTGCGACAGGAAAAAACTTGTTTTTTTTTAAACTGTGCCATTTGTTGGACGTAAGAGCAACACGTTTTGTAATCTCCCAAAGTTCCTCACCAATTGTTTTGAAATTCTGACACAACGTTCCATTCTAATATGCGCGTGTTTTTATATACCCATTATATAGATGCCACACCTGTGACAGGTAAAAACATTTTTTTTTTAAATAGCACCATCTGTTGCATGTAATAGCAACACACATGCTATACTAAATATGTTACGAATTCCATTTCAATGTTTCCGATTGCATTGATAAATTTAATTTTCATAGATTTCGATTTATTTTAGTTTTTGTTGAATTATTTTGTGTGACATTGTGTTGGAATTGAGCTGTGTTGTTTACCATACCGTTCATTTCGTAAGTATAAGTATAGATGCCACACCTGTGACAGGTAAAAACAGGATTTTTTTTAAAAACAGTGCCATCCATTGCACATAAGAGCAACTTATGCTATACTAAATGTTTCAATTATATTTCAGTGTTTCTGATTTCATTGATAAATTAAATTATCATAGATTTCGATTTATTTTCATTTTGATTTAATAATTTTGTGTAACATTGCTTTGAAATTGAGCTTTGTTGTTTTCCATACCGTTCAGTTTCGTGAGTATACTTAAATATTTAATTTTTTCATTTTTTCATTTCGTTTTTTATTGTTTTCTTATATTTCAGTGATGGGAACATCAGATCATTTGATGTTCCCAATTTTCTGATGGAAACATCAGATCATTTGGGAATGCATCGAACGAAGGAGTGGGGAATGGTGGGGAGGACGAGGGGACGGGAGAAGGAGATAGTGGGGAGGACGAGGGGACTGGGTAATGGTGGGGAGGACGAGGGGACTGGGTAATGGTGGGGAGGACGAGGGGACTGGGTAATGGTGGGGAGGACGAGGGGAAGGGGGAGTTGGGGATGGTGGAGACGAGGGAACAAGGGGGTATGAAGATTGGTGGGGGAGAACAAAGGGACAGGGAAGTGGGTATTGTGGGGAGGACGAGGGAATAGGGGAGGGGGAGAATGGTAGGGAGGACGAGGTGACAGGGGAGTGGGAGATGGTGGAGAGGACGAGGGGACGGTGGAGTGGGGAATGTTTAGGAGGATGAGGGGACGGTGGAGTGGTGGATGGTGGGGAGGACATAGGAATGCGGGAGGGAGGAAATGGTGGGGAGGACGACAGGACGGGGGGAGTGATGAATGGTTGGGAGGACGAGAGGACGGGGGAGAGGGGGAATGGTGGAGAGGACTGGGAGACAGGGGTAGGGTTGCTGTTGCTCATGCTGAACCCACAGCAACGTAGGGCAGGGTACAGCTAGTACAAAATATTTTTGGTTATTCCTTTTACATATTCAAATGTAAATGTGCTGGAAGAGGCCAGGGGCCCAGCTGTATCCTACCACGTGGACCATCCCACACTTTGTGTACCATAACCCACTCTGTGTACCGTAACCCAATCTGTGTCTTGTAAGCCACTTTATGTACCATAACCCAGTCTGTGAACTATATCCCAGCCTGTGTACCGTAACCCACCCTGTGTACCGCAGGTCACGACAATGTGAAGGTGTTCATCACCCACTGTGGCCTCCTCAGCCTGCAGGAGGCCATCTACCACACCACGCCGCTCCTCGCCCTCCCCATCTTCTCCGACCAGCCCAGAAACGCTATGATTGTGAAGAAGAATGTACTGGGACATTTTCTTCTGTGGGAGGAGCTCACTGTGGACTTGGTCGTCGAATCCCTCACCGACATTATTAACAACCCGAAGTTAGTCATTGTTTGGTGATCTGTTTTATTTGCTGGAAACAAAAAAAAAGGGAACACTAAGGGATCTTGGTATATATATTAACTTTTTAGTCCAAATGCATAAAGTACTTCAATATTTTGGTATTACTTCCGTGGTTTAAAGGGTTTTTTCTTGTCAGCTCACTATGTCAAGGAACCTCAATGAGTGATTCCTGGACATAGTGAGGGAGCTCATGTATGCTGCCCTATCTCACTCTCTTCAGGTTCACAACCGTTTCGAAGCCTTGAACTCTGACATTAGCAAGATTTCCCTCTTCCTCCACTCTCCCTACAATCTGAGCGTGTTGGTGATCCTGCCGGCGCCACCAGCCGGCGTTTCCACCACACCTACCAATTGTTTTCGTGTCGACTGCACTTCTTCGTTATTCTTTATCCACTGTGGGTCCCTCTGACTCTCAGTCCCATCTTCCTTCCTAATCCTTTCCTGTCTTTTGGCTCTCCCCAGCATGTAACTGTCCGCGCTAATGTCCACCGTCCACATGTCACCGCTCTCACATCTGTACACCACCACACCTGTGTCACTTAGTCAGAAACGTAAGCCAGATCCCTTTCCCGCCTCACCGGGTAAGAAAACAGTCCTTCTCCTAACTTACCTCTTCGTTCTTATTCATGCACATCCTCTCTTGTTCACCATCTCAAGACCAACAACGACTCACATCTTCACAAATGGATTAGTTGACCAAGAAAGAGGTTCTGCTGGGGCAGAAGTTTACACTAACAACCATGAAGCTTACTGGAGCATGAATAGTGGGTGCTCAACATTTCAGACAGAATTATTTGCCCTGAAAGAGGCCATAAACTCATTTATACCAACTCTAAATCTTCGAGCCAGGCTATCCAGTCAACACAGAGATAATATACAACTCCTCACAGAAATCCAACATATAGGAAAAGAAGCCCAAAATCTAGGGCTTTCAATAACCCTAAATTGAATGACTAGTCACATTGGCATAGATGGTGAAAGTTTTTCACAGATTAAGGAGCAAATCAAGAAGAAAATACTCCCAACTATCAAAAGTCGCCACAGAGCCAAAGTAACGGAAGGAAGATCCACTGCGATATGTTACGAACGAGCCACTGGGTACTACTCTTTCAAGCCTGACAAAAAGATATCCAGAGACATTGCAGTAGCCACAGACTTGGTTACAAGTGCTGCTGGGAGGTAATAAACCCAATAGTTAAAGAGTGTCATATCTGTGGAACAGAAGCAGAGGCGCCACTAATGCACTACTTACTGGAATGTGTAGCTACTGAAGCCCTGCGCATCAAACTAAACATTGCGCTTCAAACTAAACATTGCTCATCAAACTAAACATTAATCCAACGACAGCAGCTGCATTAGATGCACATTCCACAGCCACTACAATGATTAGAAAAGCCGTTAAAGAATGGGACTCACTAGTGAACATTCTGCACCTACATCCGCCACCAAGATAATGTTATTAATGTATTAAATTAAAGCACGACTAAAACAGAAGCGAAAAAGAAACAGGGAAAAAGGAGGAAACCCCACCTCCATTTAAAACTTTGACCCCAATTATCAGAGTAACAAGGTTATCGCGAATAACCGAACTCAATTACGGGCTCACCATAGCCTGTGCTACATAGAGATTTCGTTCTGAGTAGCTAAATCTAAAACAACAAAACATCTCTTGTTTCTTCCTGTAATGCTGTCCCCGACCCGGAGCATGTCGCTCTTTCTGTGGCTGCTCATCCCGACTCCTTGATCATCCCTCTCAGGTGGCTCCTTTCTCACCTGACCCTGTCGACTCACCTGTACTAATTACTACAACCCTCTTGGCCCAGCCATCTCTGCTGACGTTCTCTATGCTCCCCAACATTGATTTCTGTGGTCCTCATCTTCCCAAGTTAAGTACTCTTTGTCTCATATCTTTAATCTCTTTTGTTTTCTTGTCATAACTGTTCTTCACTATGTATGTTCTTCAGTGGAATATCCGTGATTTTTATGACAATATTAATGAGCTGCAACTTTTGATCTTGCAGTTTGACTACTTTGTGTTTGTGTCTAGAAACCGATGCTTGGGACTCGTCCTGGTCGATTCCCAGGTTATTCCATTCTCTCCTCCCATCCATCTTCTTCTGGCAACTCTAACGCCACTGCTCTCTTGATCCAGTACGATCTATCTTTTGTTCCCTTTCTTTTTTCCGTCAAACATTCATTTCACTGTTGTTCGTTTCTATTTGAAAATAAATGGTGTACCATCTTTTAAACTGACCTCCTTCCACATATTTCGATTTCTCTTCCTGATTTTAAGCATCTTTTAGACTCGTTTCCAGACCTTGTGCCTCTTTTAGGTGATTTTTTTTTTTTTTTTTTTTTTTTTTTTTTTTTGAGATATATACAAGAGTTGTTACATTCTTGTACAGCCACTAGTACGCGTAGCGTTTCGGGCAGGTCCCTGGAATACGATCCCCTGCCGCGAAGAATCGTTTTTTCATCCAAGTACACATTTTACTGTTGCGTTAAACAGAGGCTACAGTTAAGGAATTGCGCCCAGTAAATCCTCCCCGGCCAGGATACGAACCCATGACATAGCGTTCGCGGAACGCCAGGCGAGTGTCTTAACACTACACCACGGAGACTGTAAATTTAATATTGTTAATGCTCTCTGGTGTGATGCCCTTACAAATATTTGAGGCTGGCTTCTAGAATCTTTCATCCTCTCTTCTCCAGAAGTCCTGTGTGTCGTCTCATGTCGACTTTTGCACTCGCACTCTTTCCAGCATAGATCTTTCTCTCTGCTCTACTTCCATTTATATAGACCTGGCTTGGAGAGGCCTTTATGACCACCCTCTTACCTTTAATCATTTCCCATCCTCTTTTCTTTCTTCACCGTCCGCTCTCCTCTCTCTTCCCCTTGGCTGCAGGTTGATAATGCAGGCTTGAATCTTTTTCACTCTCCATACTGCTCTTCCCTGCCTACCTCTCTCCCACACTCTCCAACCTTCTTTATTCATGACACATTAATAAACGCTATTTTCCACTCTGCCCCTCTATGCATCCCGTCCTTTGCAGAAGAATATTCTTTAGTGGAATTCATTTTGTGCTTAGACTGTCAGAGAGTGACCTGAAAGATGCGTTAAAGGCAGAATACATCTGAATCTTTATTTCTGTGTCGAAAGGAGAATGTTGTGGCCCACAGAGCTATCCATACAGCTAAACGTGAGTCATTCATCTCCACCGTTACTGCTGATACCCCTCTCTCTCTCTCTCTCTCTCTCTCTCTCTCTCTCTCTCTCTCTCTCTCTCTCTCTCTCTCTCTCTCTCTCTCTCTCTCTCTCTCTCTCTCTCTCTCTCTCTCTCTCTCTCTCTCTCTCTCTCTCTCTCTCTCTCTCTCTCTCTCTCTCTCTCCTCTCTCTCTCTCTCTCTCTCTCTCTCTCTCTCTCTCTCTCTCTCTCTCTCTCTCTCTCTCTCTCTCTCTCTCTCTCTCTCTCTCTCTCTCTCTCTCTCTCTCTCTCTCTCTCTCTCTCTCTCTCTCTCTCTCTCTCTCTCTCTCTCTCTCTCTCTCTCTCTCTCTCTCTCTCTCTCTCCTCTCTCTCTCTCTCTCTCTCTCTCTCTCTCTCTCTCTCTCTCTCTCTCTCTCTCTCTCTCTCTCTCTCTCTCTCTCTCTCTCTCTCTCTCTCTCTCTCTCTCTCTCTCTCTCTCTCTCTCTCTCTCTCTCTCTCTCTCTCTCTCTCTCTCTCTCTCTCTCTCTCTCTCTCTCTCTCTCTCTCTCTCTCTCTCTCTCTCTCTCTCTCTCTCTCTCTCTCTCTCTCTCTCTCTCTCTCTCTCTCTCTCTCTCTCTCTCTCTCTCTCTCTCTCTCTCTCTCTCTCTCTCTCTCTCTCTCTCTCTCTCTCTCTCTCTCTCTCTCTCTCTCTCTCTCTCTCTCTCTCTCTCTCTCTCTCTCTCTCTCTCTCTCTCTCTCTCTCTCTCTCTCTCTCTCTCTCTCTCTCTCTCTCTCTCTCTCTCTCTCTCTCTCTCTCTCTCTCTCTCTCTCTCTCTCTCTCTCTCTCTCTCTCTCTCTCTCTCTCTCTCTCTCTCTCTCTCTCTCTCTCTCTCTCTCTCTCTCTCTCTCTCTCTCTCTCTCTCTCTCTCTCTCTCTCTCTCTCTCTCTCTCTCTCTCTCTCTCTCTCTCTCTCTCTCTCTCTCTCTCTCTCTCTCTCTCTCTCTCTCTCTCTCTCTCTCTCTCTCTCTCTCTCTCTCTCTCTCTCTCTCTCTCTCTCTCTCTCTCTCTCTCTCTCTCTCTCTCTCTCTCTCTCTCTCTCTCTCTCTCTCTCTCTCGTGGTATATAAATTCCAGACTTGTTGTCTAGCCTTCATCTCCATGAATCTGTTGTGGCAGATCTGGTATTGGTCACGAATGAACTGGGGTTGCACTTTTCAACCAATAGCAGCAGTGTTCATCTTCCTCCGTCTTTCCTTACATGTAAGATCCTTCTTGAATCTCACTCCTTGAACTTCTGCTCTCACCTCAGTCTCCCATATGATGGTCTGTTCACCCTTTCTGAGCTCCAGTCCACCTTTTCCCTCTGCAGTTCTACGATGATAGGGTCAGACGTTATTCGCTATAAAATACTTCATTATGTCACTCTTGCAGTATATATATATATATATATATATATATATATATATATATATATATATATATATATATATATATATATATATATATATATATATATATATATGTCGTACCTAGTAGCCAGAACGCACTTCTCAGCCCACTATGCAAGGCCCGATTTGCCTAATAAGCCAAGTTTTCATGAATTAATGTTGTTTCGACTACCAAACCTACCTAACCTAACCTAACCTGACTTTTTCGGCTACCTAACCTAACCTAACCTAACCTATAAAGATAGGTTAGGTTAGGTTAGGTAGGGTTGGTTAGGTTCGGTCATATATCTACGTTAATTTTAACTCCAATAAAATAAAATTGACCTCATACATAATGAAATGGGTAGCATTATCATTTCATAAGAAAAAAATTAGAGAAAATATATTAATTCAGGAAAACTTGGCTTAATAGGCAAATCGGGCCTTGCATAGTAGGCTGAGAAGTGCGTTCTGGCTACTAGGTACGACATATATATATATATATATATATATATATATATATATATATATATATATATATATATATGATAATATCTGGGACTTGACTTCGCTTCCCAAAGTGGGGCTCGAAGCAGTTCTTCTTCCTATTAAATACCTTGTATTCAAGGGACATCTCTAAGGCATCTCCATCATCGTCCCATTGTACTGAAAAATTTAGCATGCACATTCTTTGGGTGTATGATTAATGAATATATCATCAGGTTCCTAGAACATCACTGCTACCTCTCCCCCTCCAAATTTGGTTTTTGCAATTGTCAAAGCATAACTTATACTTTGTTGGACTTGAAGGTCTTCATTTGTACTGGCTTTGCTGTGAATTCCTCCGTTGTTGCATTTCTTTGTTTTTTCATAGTTCGTTTCAGATGAAAGTTGGTGCTCTTTTCTCAGACCCTTTCCGACAATATGAAGGTGTTTCCCAAGCCCTGAATGGTCGTCCTTTTCCCTGGCATTTTACAACCATTTATACTGATGATCTCACTCTCTGCTGTCGTAGTGAAGATCACACTTTCCACCAACTTCAGCTCCAGCCTGCGGTAGATAGCATGTCGTCCTGGGCCACAATCATGGCATTGTGTTTTCTATGACAAAGGTTTGTGCTTTTATTTTCTCGGAAAAAATTTATCTCTCACTCCCTGTTGTCCCTTTGTGTAATCTCTTTATGTAGAGAGATACTACTAATGTCTTGGGGTTGACCTTCGACACCCGTTTGTGTTGGTCACCCCATGTTGTGTGCACCAGAGTTGAATGCTCAAAGGCTCTTACATATATACAAAGGTCTCAAGGGTCTTCGTGGGGAGCTGATAGACGTACACTCTTCTATTTGAACTCCTCTCTTGTTTTGTCTAAATTCGATTATGGCTGCCATACTTATTCGTCAATCTCCCCCTAGATCCTTATGCATCTTGATGCTCCTTGTTCATCCCCTGCCAAGTGCTTGTATGTTGATACTGGCATACCATCTTTAGAGGACTGTCATGATCATTATTGCCTTCCGTTACCTCATGAGGTTCCACTGCCACTTGTGCCCGTGCTTTGACCACTGCTCCTCAAGTGGGACCTGTTCCACTCTCGCTGCATTCCTTTTCCTATAAGAGTTCCTAGCTTGAATGATTCACTTTCAGTTCGCTTTGGCAATGTCTCTTTTTGGGTTCCTACTACACACATGGAGGAATCCTCAACAAAAGTTTGCTAGATCCTGACTTATTGGTGAGGTCTTATACTCCTCATAATGATTTAAAAAGCCCTTTCCTTGAACATTTTTCCTCTCACTCACACTCATTGCTGTGGCCAAAGATGAGTCTAAGTCTGCCAATGGTGTTAGCTACTCCATTGTTTTCCCAATCAAACCTGTATGTGCCGCATATCCCTGCACACTAAAAGCTTGATACTAGAGCTTTATGGATTTATTTTTTGTTCTTCGTTGTCTGCTTTTTATACATCAACGTTAATTTTTTATTGCGGTTGACTCTTGCAGCGCCATCCTGGCTCAGGAGTTTTTTAATCCTTTATATCCTGTGGTGGTTGATATCCAACACTGGCTTTTTCTTATCTCTGGCAGCTGTAAGGCAGTTGAATTTTGCTAGGTTCCCAGCCATATTGAAGTTACACCGAATGAACATGCAGATACCATCACTAAGGAAATCATTCATACTTGTAACGTTTCCCAGAGAGGAATTCCTTATTTAGATTACTACCCTGTAATTAATTCCTGAATCCTTGACTATTGGTAAATTCCTTGAGCTGGTGTTACAGCTCAACTATATGCTCTTGAAAATGACATTTCCTCTTGGCTTTACTCCTACCACCATAACAGGGATAGGAGACTGCTTGGTTAGGGTGCGTGTCGGTCACATCCGCTAAACACATGGCTACTTAATGAAACTACGTGCTGCTTCCTTTCGTTCTATCTGCATTGTCCCTCCTACAGTCATGCACCTCCTTGGAGAATGCCCCGATTTTTGCGATGATCACATGTCTTGCTTTTCTAATGTCCCTCGGGGTCGTTGTCCTTTGATAGAATCCTTCGTGAATATGATACCTTTGATATCTCTTGCCATATGTGTTTTGTTCTTGTATTGACATTTTAGAGTATCTAGTGACACAGACGGTGATACAGTCTTCCTGGCCTCGCACCTTCTTTTGGTAATTACTTACTTGTCAACTCATTAGTTGCATGTCATATACATGCAAATCTCACATAAATAATTAATTAACTTTTTAGTTTGTATTTCCATATTTTCAGATATTGTTGATATAAAGCAAGAATTGTTTCGCTCATAACAAATTTAATCACATTTTTTTTTATCCAAAGTTGACTTTCAAACCAATGATGGTATATTATTATTTATATATATATTCAAATTTTCTTTGGAAAACA
This sequence comes from Procambarus clarkii, assembly GCF_040958095.1. Taxonomy (NCBI): domain Eukaryota; kingdom Metazoa; phylum Arthropoda; class Malacostraca; order Decapoda; family Cambaridae; genus Procambarus; species Procambarus clarkii. Next base: position 35,748,814 of record NC_091153.1, read on the forward strand.
ACACCAGCGTGCATGTACACACGCACACTCATACACACACACACACACACATACATAAACACACACACATATTCACACACACACACATGTTCACACACACACACACACACACACACACACACACACACACACACACACACACACACACACACACACACACACACACACACACACACACACGCCACACACGCCACACTTGTGGCGGAATCCAAGAGTCAATGCTCGATCCTGCAGACACAACTAGGTGAGTACACACACACACACACACAAACACACACACACACACACACACACACACACACACACACACACACACACACACACACACACACACACACACACACACACACACACACATACTGGGAAATCGGGTTACCAATGAGTGCACAAGCTTCATACATGGAACTCTGACAGTAGATGGGAGGAAGATTGTGATCTTCGTAATCTACAATCCCCCACCAAACAGTAGAAGACCCAGGCAGGAGTATGATGACAACAACAAGGCATGTATAGAAGAACTGCAGAAGGCAGCAACACTAGCACACAGAATGAGAGCGAAGCTGCTGATCATGGGGGACCTAAATCATGGAGAGATAAATTGGGAATCAAGGAATCCCCATGGAGAGAACGAAACGTGGGGAGCAAAATTAGTAGATGTTATAGACAGGAATTTCCTAACACAACATGTGAAGGAAGGCACAAAGGGAAGAGGAGAAGATGCACCGAGCCTATTAGACCTGATTTTCACCCAGAACGTAGAAGATATCGAGAATTTAGAGCATGAAATACCTCTAGGGGCCAGTGACCATTGTGTCACTTTTCCATCACTGTAGTCTTTGACTACATGATGGAATTCAAACTTATGACCATGGGACAAGAGATCTGGGAAAGGAGAGTTGACTACAGGAAAGGGGACTATAAGAGGATAAGGGACTATCTGGGTGAAGTGCAGTGGGAGGAAGAAATTAGAGGAAAAACAGTCCAAGATATGATGGACCTAGTCATACAGAAATGCCAGGAGGCCGAAGAGAGTTTATACCAACAGTAAAGGGAAAAAATAAGAAGGAATATAATAACCCATGGTTAAATAGACAGTGTCAGGAAGCAAAAATGGCCAGCAGGCGGGAGTGGAGGAAGTACAGAAGACAAAGGACAGAGGACAACAGGATCAGATGTAACAGAGCTAGGAACGATTGCATTAACATAAGACGAACATCGGAAACGGACTATGAGAACGATATTGCAATCAAAGCGAAAAAACAACCTAAGTTACTACACAGTCATGTAAGAAGAAAAATGTCGGTGAACGACCAAGTGACAAGACTAAGGAAGACAGAGGGGGGCATATACTGAAAGTGACAAGGAAATCTGCGAGGCACTGAATGCCAGTTTCCATGAAGTGTTCACTACCGAGCCTGAGCAGCTCCTATTGTTGGAAGGGGTTACCCTAGATGAAAGACTATCAGATATAGAGGTGACAGCAGAGGAGGTAATGAAACAGTTGACAACTCTAGATGGAACTAAAGCAGTTGGACCAGACAAAGTATCACTGTGGATACTAAAAGAAGCAGCGCAGGGCCTCAGCGTGCCTCTGGCAATGATCTTTAATGAGTCACTTATGTCGGGAGAATTGCCCAGTTGCTGGAAGAAGGCAAATGTCGTGCCGATCTTCAAGAAAGGTGATAGGGAGGAGGCACTTAACTATAGACCTGTATCACTGAGAAGCATCCCCTGTAAAATACTGGAAAGAATAATTAGGCTACGACTGGTTGCACACCTGGAGAACATTAGGTTTGTGAACAAACATCAACATGGGTTCTGGACAGGGAAATCGTGCCTAACAAACCTTCTGGAATTCTATAATAAAATAACGAGGATAAGACAGGACAGAGATGGTTGGGCAGACTGCATATTTCTGGACTGCCAAAAAGCCTTTGATACAGTACCGCACATGAGACTGCTGTTCAAGCTCGAGAGGCAGGCGGGGGTGGGGGGAAAAGGTCCTAGCATGGATAAGAAACTACCTAACAGGAAGGAGCCAAAGAGATGCGGTAAGGGGCGAGAAGTCGGACTGGCGAACAGTAACAAGTGGAGTACCACAAGGATCGGTGCTGGGACCAGTTCTATTTCTTGTATATGTTAACGACATATTTACAGGCGTAGAGTCCTACATGTCGATGTTTGCGGATGACGCAAATTTGATGAGAAGAGTTGTGACAGATGAGGATTGCAGGATCCTCCAAGAGGACCTGAACAGGTTGCAGAGATGGTCAGAGAAATGGCTACTGGAATTCAACACTAGGAAATGTAAAGTTATGGAAATGGGACTAGGAGATAGGAGACCAAAGGGACAGTACACAATGAAGGGGAACAGCCTACCTGTGACGACGCGCGAGAGAGACCTGGGTGTGGACGTAACACCTAATCTATTGTTGGAAATAACCAACAGTTTTATACATCTTTGTATTTTATGCAACCTTTGTATTAACCAAAGTAGTTACTAAAATTACTAACTTGTAGATTTAATCATTATCATGATTTATTCACTGCCAAATTCTTCCTAGTCAGAGTGACGACGTGAGGAACGACAGGCAGTAACATGAATTCTCTCCACACATAGTTAGATTTATAACAAGAATCTAGTTTACCATTTCCTTTACTAAAAATAGTTACTTACTAATAAGTTTAATTTCGTAGTATACTACTACTCACTGGAACTCTTATTTAGTTAATATTAAACATTCTAGAGGAAATTACTTTAATGTAAATGATTTTATTTTAATTTCCTCGATTAGCTGCACAACTTTAATAAGTCAATTTATGTTACGAGAAATTCTATTTTATCACAGAAGAATTTAATGTGATATTAATACTCGTCACTACCTCTTCCTTTCTTAGTCAATTGCGATATATACATATACATTTACGCTCGAGATGTCTATCGAGAGCCGCGCATGCGCAATAAGGAAGAGGAGGAAGACGGCAGAGCGTCACTAGACACGAGAGAACGAGAGAGCACGACTCGGACGCCATTGCAACCCGTTCTCGCAAATTCGTAAAGTCAATATTGACTTATTAACTACGTGCATAGGTGATATACTAAACATAATAGATACCCCTAAAAAGATTCATAGAAAACACCGACCTTACCTAACCTTGTTAGTATATTAAGATTAGCATCTTATTGCTTCGTAATTACAATTATTACTTAACCTATACCTATTATAGGTTAGGTAATAATTGTAATTACAAAGCAATAAGATGCTTATCTTAAGATACTAACAAGGTTAGGTAAGGTGGGTGTTTTCTATGAATCTTTTAAAGGGTATCTATTATGTTAAGTATGTCACCTATGCACATATTTAATAAGTCAATATTGACTTATTAAATTTGCGAGAACGGGTTGGCCATTGACAGCGTGTAGTAGAGCTACGGTTTGACCTACTTATTTCGCTCCCACGATCAGTTGAGCGGTGCCACGTTATTTGGCACAATAGCCGTGTCCCAGACTAGCATATCTGCAATTCCAAAGTCAACGCCTTTCAAGCAGCAGCTGGCGCACGAAGAATTGCTCAAGTCTCCACATCAACGGACACGCGGCTCGGCAGCTAGGTTTATCTGTTTGTTATCATGTGGCCACAGTTAACATTTAGACTAGCAGTCGTTAGGCCGAATGCAAAATAATACAATCCCGTACGTGTCTTAAGTAAATTTCCCGTCTAAATAGATAATTAATTTCAGTATTTTCTCAAAAGATAATTACAGTACTTGAACATAAATTGCTCAGATATTAGCTGATAATTTCTATTGTTATCCTCATGATATAGGATTTATTTGTAGTTACTTATTATGTAGAAGATTTCTACAATGTAATTACCTTTCAGTACCAAGGCGACACCAACCGAGGTGCTAGGCTTCCCCACCGTTTCGTGCAACAATTTGCCCTATGCAACACGTCGTCGGTGGAGCGTGGCAACTGATTACACCTCACTAGATTTACAGCTAAGCTGACCCTTTTTTATCTGTAGCAATAACTGTAGTTACAGTAGTGATCTATCAAAGAGATCAATTACACTAACACATTGATTTACTGATGCTATTCACCATTTCAGTAGTATATTGAGGTGCATTTACCTCCAACTAATAATATATAGTCAACCTTGTTTACTTTCATATTTGATTTACTCTGGTGAAGAACCAGCACCAGAATAATGCTAGGGATGTATTCATCTTTTAGCATGTAACCCCCCAATTTTGTGTAAGTTAATTTGACTCCATTTATATAAGAATTACAATCTTACTAAGATCCATAGGACACTAGTTCTTGGGATCAGTTTTTCCATTGCTTTATTTTGTTTTCAACTTTTTCTCAAAAAGTGGTGGTCCTTCATAGCTATCGAAGTATATATTTAATTATTAGTTCTCAGAACCCAAAACAATAGTTATTGGAGTCAGATTTTACCCCACAAAATTTTGGTCCTTCGAACTGGATTCGAACCATTAATCATTTAGGGTCCAGTATATTCACCCAAATTACTGGCCCCACATAATTAACCATTACTAACACTATTTATCATGTGTTAACATTATTAGGCTATTTACCAATTAATTTATTATTTACGGCTGTCAGCAGACTGCCCATATAACAGCCTAATACTCATTTATTATTATCAACATTTCTTATAATACTTTATGTATAAAGTAGTATTAGTGTTATATATTTATAAATTTTCACTTGTGTTTCTAAGCACAAACCTATTTATCAAAACAACAAATCCCAAAAACATAGCACTATATTTCTATATTACTGCACCATTACATATATGCCAACCTTTGATGAGGTAGGATATTTAGACTGTAATTGTACTAATGTTTGTACAAATGCAGTCTAAACCATTTAGTCATTCCTAGGTAGGAATTATTTAGTGAGTACTGTACTAGAAAGTACTGGTGTACATACATATTATTTAGATTGTGCTGACCCTGATTTAGGGTGGGATCATCAAGACTCTTTTGTGCATTTAACATATTATTTCGTGTATTATTTTTTTGAGTACTACCGAGTGTTCACTGTTGGATCGAATGGTGATAATTGATGAGCTAGCCGGACGAAAATCCAATAGTGGCATTCGAGTACTACTCAAAATATTAGCTATCCATTGTTAGGTAGGTAAATTAACCTCTAAACGAGGTAGTATAGTCTATTCAAATACATTAGGCTATTATATTGATATTGAACTCCATTGAATGAGCCAATATCCCAGTTACATCAGTAACAACTATTTACTATCAGACCAGCCCTTACCCAGCAAGATGGAAGCGGCTGACAAAATGAAAAGGACCCTTATCGGTCTGAAAGGTCATTTGACCCGACAGATTACCAAGTGTCAAAATCTGTCACAACAGTCACCTGTTGACTACATTGAATTAGAGGACTTACTTCAAGTTGCTGACGGTAAATTCAAGCATATTAAGTAACATATGAATCTGTACTTGACAGAACTTTACCAAACCTCAATAAGTGAAACTGAACTTGAGGACATTGTAAATGATTTAGCCCAGTACGAAGATGATGTACAGGTTAAACTTCAACCCTTTAAAAAGCAAATTGCTAAAAACAATTTAACAACAGCCTCTACTGCACATCCAGATCCTGATATCAAATTACCTCAGATCAATATACCCACATTCTCTGGTAACGAGAATGAGAGTTGGGATGATTTCTGGAGTAAATTCGTGGATGCAGTAGACTCTAAAACTAATATCACTCAAACAACCAAATTCACTTATTTACAAGGCTTGTTACGAAATGAAGCCTTGAAGGTGATCTCTAACATAACACTGACCAGTGATGGTTACGACCTAGCTGTCCAATTGCTTAAGAGCAACTACAATAACAAGGAAAAGACTATTACTATCTTAGTTCAAAATTTGCTGGATTTACCATCTGCTAATAATTCTACAGATTCTCTCCAAACTTTCAGGCTAGAGTTAGAATCTTTACTCAAGGCCTTAAGCCTTAAAGTCCAAATTCAGACTACTGAATGGATGACAAAAGTAGTTGTAGGGCGCAAATTACCAAGAAAAACTTTAGATAAATTGTGTACTATGTACAATAAAACCTCTCTAACCATGAATGAAATTACAGAAGGTTTACATACCCTAGTCGAAAGACAAAGAGCCAACCAAGATGGGAAGAGTGTTTCAAACTTCTCTACTAACTCTCATCATAAACCCCAACGTATTGCAACTACTGTAGTAAAACCAGATTTCAATAAATCATCTCCGAAATGGAAATCTGGAAATGTAGGTACATACACAGTGAACCCTATAAACCCTGTAGTGAGCACCACTCCTACGCCTTCTCCTACTGTGAAAAAGTGTTTGTTCTGCAATAATGAACATCTTACTTATAAATGTAGTACTTATCCAGACCATAACACCCGAATTCATCGTTTGCAAGAATTACACAGATGCACAAGGTGCACGGGTCCTCATGACCCCAATAGCTGTACTGTTTCTTTATGTATGTGCAACAAGTGCCACAAGGGTAGACACCATTACTCCTTGTGTGGTAGTGATCAATCAAGATCAACCAATCCTCATAAGAAGACTACCAATTCTACTTCTGTACAGTATTGCAAGGTGCATCAAGACATAAGTGTACTTGCAACAGAGTCGAATAACACAACTACGTTACCAACAGCTCAATTAAAATTAATAAATAAGGGATCTAAAATTTCCACTCGTGGTCTCTTTGACCAAGGTTCGCAGAAAACCTTTATTTCTCAACAGCTAGTTGATCAGTTGAAACTGAAGCCTATTGCTCGAGTGAATTTGAATATCTCTGGATTCCTAACCAATAGTGGACCTCGAGACTACCAGGTTGTTAAAGTCTTGGTACGTTTAGGAGGCTGCACCAGCCCAATTCAAGCCATAGTCGTTGACAAGATCCCCTCAGATTTACATATTACAGGTCTTGCTCAAACAGTCAAAATTCTTAAACACAGCGGTATTAGGCTAGCGGATCATAAAATAAATACAGACTGTCTCAACGATGTAGATATTCTTATTGGAGCTGACTTTTATTATAGATTTATTACTGGATGCACCAGGCAACGAGGTGTAAACTTGTTACTGTCAGCTGGGGGTAAACTACTCACAGGACCGGTGTTGATCCAACAACATTCTAAATCTACTAGTAATCAACCAACTAACTCAATAGTGGGGTGACTAGGCCTAGAGCAGTCACCACTACATGACAGAGACGAAACTGAGGATGATGAGTCCAGTCCCCCTGTTCACAAATTATGGGATTTGGACACCTTAGGCATAGTCCCTGATCAACCCAGTCCAGATGACACATGGATGTATCAACAATATCTTGATACTGTGATTTTCCAAGATAATCAATATTGGGTGAGACTCCCGTGGAAACTGAACCACCCATAGCTTCCAGTAAATTATTTCATGGCCTCAACCCAATTAAATTCTCAGTTAGCTAGGCTATGGAAGCAACCAGATAAATTGCAACTGTATCATGCTTTAATACAGCAACAACTTGCTAACAAATTTATAGAAGTTGTTGAAGAAGACAACCATAAGACAGGCCATTATTTACCACATCATGCTGTCCTGAAAGATTCAGTTACAACACCAATCAGGATTGTATTTAATTGTAGTGCCAAATTAAAGGCAGGCAGCGTGTCATTAAATGATTGTCTACAAACTGGACCTAGCATAACCCAAAGACTACAAGATGTCTTATTACGATTTCGCTCTGGTGTTTTTGCCTATACGGCCGACATTAGTAAGGCCTTTTTAAGAGTAGGCTTACAAGAGACGGATCGTGATTTTACTAAATTTCTCTGGGTGAAAGATCCACAGGATCCTAATAGCGAAATCATTACTTACAGATTTGCCTCAGTACTGTTTGGAGCGACATCTTCCCCATTCTTACTCCAGGTTACTCTGGATACACATCTTAAGAAGTCTAATAGCCCCTACAAGACTGAGATTAGGAACAATTTATACATTAACAATTTTCAAGGAACCACTAATGATGAGAATAAACTAGTGGAAATCTACCATGAGGCTAATCGTGAACTGTTAGGAGCTAACATGCCCCTACAGTCGTGGGTCTCCAATAATAAACAACTCAACCAAATAATTGAGGAAGAATTCCCTGATTATAAGGTATCTCACAAATTGAAAGTCTTAGATATGGAGTGGAATACTTCCACAGACAAATTGAATGTCAAGTCTGGATTTCAATCATTCACCTCTAACCATGAGAAAACTACTCCCTCATGTCAGCAAGCCATTTGACCCTTTAGGCCTACTCAGTCCTATTCTAATTAAGGGTAAACTACTTATGCAGGAGTGCTGGCAAAGGAATTTGAGGTGGGATGAAACGTTGCCAGAGGATCTCCAAGAGAAATGGCAGCAGTTGATTCCTGATTACAACAAACTTAGTATTCTACAGTTTCCCCGAAATACCTTAGGACTAAATTTACTCACAAATTTACATGTATTCTGCAATGCTTCAGGCAAAGCGTATGGCTCGGTAGCCTATTTAGTTAATACTCAACAATCATTTTAGCTTACATCTAAGGTAAGGGTAGCCCCGATTAAAAGGAGGTCACTACCCCAAATGGAATTAACTGCCTTATTAGTAGGTGTAAGACTGGCTCATTGCCTGATCAAAACCCTCAGTAATGTTGACCTTGGTGAAACAGCAGTGTGGTCAGACAATGAGGCAGTATTGCAGTGGGTAAAAAACGACAACAACAAAACTCCTTATGTCAGCAATCGAGTGAGGGAAATTCGAGAATTGTCTGCTGGTTATGAATTAAGACATGTCCCAACCAAGGACAATCCAGCTGACTATTTATCCAGAGGTTTGACTTTAAAGCAATTAGTTAAAACCGAGATGTGGTTTAATGGACCCCAATGGCTAGTTAGTGGTCAGTGGCCCCAACAGAAGCCGCAAGTCATTGTGACCAATGTCACTACCCCTGTTGTGGATCCAGAACCCCCTCGAATTTTAGCTATCAATCCTCACCGTTATTCCAATTTAAGCAAATTACTAAGAATTACAGAAATGGTATTTGATTTCGTCAACAAGATGGGGATCAAGTATCGATTTCCTAGTTCCATCAAATATTGGGTCAAACAAGCTCAACAAAAGACTTATGGTAAGGAATATGAACATCTCCCAGAAAGGTTGAGTGAGTCTCTGGGTATCTGGCTTGACTCAGACAACTATAACTTCTTGAGATGCGGCGGACGTCTGCTTCACGCAGAAATAAATTTAGATACGAAGAATCCTATACTTCTTCCACGTCACCACATCATTACTAAACTCATAGTTTTACATTACCATGAGCATAATACATTGCATGGTGGAGTATTAGATACTCTTACTGAAATCAGACAACGTTTTTAGCTTCCCCAAGGTCGCCAAACTGTCAAATCTTTAATAAAGTCTTGTGTAATCTGCAAGAGATATGATGCTCGAGTGTGTCCTTATCCAGGTCCACCGCCCCTACCTAAGGAGCGAGTCGTCCACCTTCGTCCCTTTGAAACCACAGGTGTCGACTATACAGGAGCACTAATTTTAACAGGCACACCGGACAAGATTCCAATGAAAGCCTACATTTGCCTTTTCACGTGTGCTACCACACGCGGAGTACATTTAGAAGTCACTTCTGACATGAGTGCAGAAGCCTTTCTGCAAGCCTTTCGCAGATTTGCTGCACGAAGATCTTGCCCAAAATTAATGATCTCAGATAATGGATCTAACTTCGTGGCAGGAGAAGCTTGCTTACAAGAAATATGGAACCATCCAGAAGTACACTCTGTGCTCAAACAGAGACAATGTTATTGGAAATTTATTACTGCAAGAGCACCATGGCACGGCGGTTTTTACGAAAGGATGGTGGGAACTGTTAAGAAATGCCTAAGAAAAACCTTACACCGGCAGAAAATTAATCTCACCGAATTACAGACCCTTGTCATGGAAATTGAAGCACGAGTCAACAACAGACCTCTAACCTACTTAACAGAAGATTTTTCCCAAAGAGAACCCCTAAGCCCCTCTCATTTGGTTCATGGTGGTCATCTGAGCCCTCTAATATCACTAGGAGGCAAGGATCCAGCTGTGTGTCAAAGCAAGTGACTTGGTGGAGAGTTATAGACACCTTTCAAGAGTAATAGAGAAATGGAATGAGGTCTGGACACGTGAATATTTAACTGCTTTAAGAGAATATCATTATGGAGCTGCAAGCCCATACAATAAAGTTCAACTTAAACCAGGTGATCTTGTCCTAGTAGACAGTGATGGACCCAGGTCAGATTGGCCTATAGGTAAAATTGTTGACATCCATCCTGACCGCCATGGTGTATTACGAGTTGTTAAAGTTCAGTGTCGAGGCACTACTACCTTGAAAACACTAGAAAAATTAGTACCTTTAGAGTTAGCAGAACACCAGTGTTCTACAGATATACCTGCAACCCAAGTTTCAGAGAACAATGATTCTACTCAACCGAGCACAAGACTATCAAGAGTCGCTGCTCAGAACTGCAAACAGAAACTTAAACAATATTTTGATTCTATTCAGGAGTAGATAACTTATCATTTAAACTTGAGGTGATCACGCTAGTGCAGTGATGAGTTGATGTCCAGTAATTAGTTACGAGTCATAGTGACCCTGGACAGTAGCCTCACTGTATTGATGAGGTCTCCTTAATCTTAAATGAACCAATTATTCATTATTTATTTTTGTTAATATCCTTCTGTTTCTTACAAAGGAATTATTCAATAATTTTCAATGTTTATTTACGTCCCCATGTTGACTTAGTCATCTACCACAGATTCGGGACATTCGTTAGGTGTGTACTAACCTACTAACCCATGAATATAACTTCAGGATAGAGAAACAGGTGTACGTTAGTACTAATACCTGAAGTACGATCCGAGTTTTCTCTCCCCGGAGTTATGTTGGAAATAACCAACAGTTTTATACATCTTTGTATTTTATGCAACCTTTGTATTAACCAAAGTAGTTACTAAAATTACTAACTTGTAGATTTAATGATTATCATGATTTATTCACTGCCAAATTCTTCCTAGTCAGAGTGACGACGTGAGGAACGACAGGCAGTAACATGAATTCTCTCCACACATAGTTAGATTTATAACAAGAATCTAGTTTACCATTTCCTTTACTAAAAATAGTTACTTACTAATAAGTTTAATTTCGTAGTATACTACTACTCACTGGAACTCTTATTTAGTTAATATTAAACATTCTAGAGGAAATTACTTTAATGTAAATGATTTTATTTTAATTTCCTCGATTAGCTGCACAACTTTAATAAGTCAATTTATGTTACGAGAAATTCTATTTTATCACAGAAGATTTTAATGTGATATTAATACTTGTCACTACCCGGCTCGGCAGCTAGGTTTATCTGTTTGTTATCATATGGCCACCGTTAACATTTAGACTAGCAGTCGTTAGGCCGAATGCAAAATAATACAATCCCGTACGTGTCTTAAGTAAATTTACCATCTAAATAGATAATTAATTTCAGTATTTTCTCAAAAGATAATTACAGTACTTGAACATAAATTGCTCAGATATTAGCTGATAATTTCCATTGTTATCCTCATGATTTAGGATTTATTTGTAGTTACTTATTATGTAGAAGATTTCTACAATGTAATTGCCTTTCAGTACCAAGGCGACACCAACCGAGGTGCTAGGCTTCCCCACCGTTTCGTGCAACAATTTGCCCTATGCAACACGTCGTCAGTGGAGCGTAGCAACTGATTACACCTCACTAGATTTACAGCTAAGCTGTCCCTTTTTTATCTGTAGCAATAACTGTAGTTACAGTAGTGATCTCTCAAAGAGATCAATTACACTAACACATTGATTTACTGATGCTATTCAACATTTCAGTAGTATATTGAGGTGCATTTACCTCCAACTAATAATATATATTCAACCTTGTTTACTTTCATATTTGATTTACTCTGGTGAAGAACCAGCACCAGAATAATGCTAGGGATGTATTCATCTTTCAGCATGTAACCCCCCAATTTTGTATAAGTTAATTTGACTCCATTTATATAAGAATTACAATCTTACTAAGATCCATAGGACACTAGTTCTTGGGATCAGTTTTTCCATTGCTTTATTTTTATTTCCACTTTTTCTCAAAAAGTGGTGGTCCTTCATAGCTATCGAAGTATATATTTAATTATTAGTTCTCAGAACCCAAAACAATAGTTATTGGAGTCAGATTTTCCCCCACATCTATCTCCTGAGGCACATATAAATAGGATAACGACAGCAGCGTACTCTACACTGGCAAAAGTTAGAACGTCATTCAGAAACCTAAGTAAGGAGGCATTTAGGGCGCTTTACACTGCCTACGTGAGGCCAGTCTTAGAGTATGCCGCCTCATCATGGAGTCCCCATCTGAAGAAGCATATAATGAAACTGGAAAAGGTTCAGAGGTTTGCAACGAAACTCGTCCCAGAGCTACGAGGGATGGGGTATGAGAAGCGCCTGAGGGAACTGTGCCTTACGACACTAGAAAGATGAAGGGAGAGGGGGGACACGATAGGAATGTATAAAATACTCAGAGGGATTGACAGAGTGGACATAGACGAAATGTTCACACAGAATAGTAACAGAACGAGGGGACATGGATGGAAGCTTGAAACTCAGATGAGTCACAGAGATGTTAGGAAGTTTTCTTTTAGCGTGAGAGTAGTGGGAAAATGGAATGCACTTCAGGAACAGGTTGTGGAAGCAAATACTATTCATAATTTTAAAACCAGGTATGATATGGAAATGGGACAGGAGTCATTGCTGTAAACAACCGATGCTCGATCCAAGAGTCAATGCTCGATCCTGCAGACACAACTAGGTGAGTACAACTAGGTGAGTACACACATACACACACACACACACACACACACACACACACACACACACACACACACACACACACACACACACACACACACACACACACACACTCCAACCCAGCAATCCCAGAGGGGAGTGGGGAACCCCAATCCAGCAATCCAGGAACCCCAGGGGGGAATGCAACTCCCCAGCCCACCACCCAATAGGGCTCTCCCTATCCCCCAGCACAACCCCTTCCTTGCCCCTGCATAATGCCCATCGGGAAACCCAAATCCTTCCCCCTCCCCTTACCCCAAGTAGCCCCTGCTTTCCGAGCCCCTGGTCTTCTCCCTGCCCCAAGCAGGCCTGAGCAAGACCAAAGCCCTCTATCCCCCACTCCATCTCCCTCCAAACCCCTGTCAACTACACCGCAGGAGGGCGTGCCCTCTCCCCAAGCAATCCCTGCTCCCTCACCCCCAGGACTTCTTCCTGCCCCAAGCAGGCCTGAGGAAGACCTAAGCCCTCCACCCCCCACTCCACCTCCCCCTGAACCCCTGGAAACTACCTCACAGGAGGATGAGCCTACCCAAGTAGCAATGACCATAGAACAACCTCCTACCCTTGTGGGGAGTGAGGGTGAAATTGGATATAAAGAAGTGAGCTTCAAGGTAATGTACACAAACATTGATGAGATTACCAATAAAGCAAGTGAACTGGCAGAAAGGGTGCAAGAAGAAAACCCTGATGTAATAGGACTAACGGAAACAAAATTGTCAGGAGTCATAACAGATGCTGTGTTTCCAAAGGACTACTATATAGTAAGGAAAGAGAGGGAAGGGAGAGGAGGTGGAGGAGTGGCCCTGCTGATAAGGAAGGACTGGAGTTTTGATGAGATGGAAATTTGTGGTTGTGACGGATTCAGAGATTACATAACAGGAACTATAACAATGGGTGGACCTAACATAATAGTGGCAGTCATTTACAACCCTTCCCTAAATGACAGAAGACCTAGACAAGAGTTTGATAGGAACAACATGGCAACCATTAATATAATAGAGAGAGCAGCTTCAGTTGCCTGCAGGAATGGCTCAAGGCTCTTAATCATGGGCGATTTCAACCATGGAAAGATAAACTGGGAGAATGGGGACCCACATGGTGGTGCAGATACGTGGCGAGCTAAACTCTTGGAAGTGGCAACAAGGAAATTTCTGAGCCAGCATGTCAAGGAACCCACAAGAGTGAGAGGCAATGATGAACCACCTAGACTCGACTTGATATTCACTCTGAATGAGTCAGAAATAAGGGAAGTCAAAGTTGAAGCCCCCATAGGAATGAGTGACCACAGTGTACTGACCTTTGAGTACTTGGTGGAGGTAGGGATAACCTATCCAAGGATGGGAGCGGAGGGAAAGAGATTGAATTACCAAAGAGGAAAATATGACGAGATGAAGAACTTCCTCAGGGGAATACCATGGAAAACAGAACTTAGAGAAAAGAATGTGCAGGTCATGATGGAGTTTGTCACCCAGAAGTGCCAGGAAGCTGCAGACAGGTTTATCCCCCGTCCAAAAGTAGAAAAATGAAAAACAACAGAAAAACCCATGGTTCAATCAGGAATGCAAGGTAGCGAAGCAACTGAGTAAGAGAACATGGAGAAACTACAGAAATAACAGAACACCAGAGAGCAGGGAGAGATACCAGAGGGCCAGAAATGAGTACCTCAGAGTGAGGAGGGAAGCAGAGAGACAGTTTGAAAATGACATCGCGAGTAAAGCCAAGACCCAACCAAAGCTGCTCCACAGCCACATCAGGAGGAAAACAGCAGTTAAAGAACAAGTGATGAAACTGCGAAAAGGGGAGAACAGATACACAGAGAATGACAAGGAGGTGTGTGAAGAACTCAACAAGAGATTCCAGGAGGTCTTCACAATAGAACAAGGAGAAGCCCCTGCACTAAATGAGGAGGCGGCAAACCAAGCAACCTTGGAGGAAGTTGACCTCACCAGTGATGAGGTCAAAAGGTGTCTGCTGGAGCTAGATGTGACAAAGGCTGTTGCGCCTGACAGAATCTCACCATGGATACTAAAGGAAGGTGCAGAAGCACTAAGTATGCCACTCTCTATGGTGTATAACAGGTCACTAGAAACAGGAGACATACCAGAAAGTTGGAAGACAGCTAACGTGGTCCCAATATACGAAAAGGGTGACAGGCAAGAGGCACTGAATTACAGGCCAGTTTCCTTAACTTGTATACCATGCAAGGTGATGGAGAAGATCGTGAGGAAAAGGCTCGTAGAGCATCTGGAGGGAAATAACTCTGTAACGCACCACCAACATGGGTTCAGAGATTGTAAATCGTGCCTCACAGGTTTAATAGAATTTTATGACCAGGCAACGAAAATTAGGCAGGAAAGAGAAGGGTGGGCCGACTGCATTTTCCTGGATTGCCAAAAAGCCTTTGACACACTACCCCATAAAAGGCTGTTAAAAAAGTTGGAGCAACAGGCAGGAGTAAAAGGGAAGGTGCTCCCGTGGATAAGGGAGTACTTAAGCAACAGGAAACCGTGAGTAACGGTGAGGGGGGAGATATCAGAGTGGCGAGATATCACCAGCGGAGTCCCACAGGGCTCAGTACTTGGACCCATCCCGTTTGTAATATATGTGAACGATCTTCCAGAGGGTATAGACTCATTCCTCTCAATGTTTGCTGATGATGCAAAAAATATGTGAAGAATCAAGACGGATGAAGATAGACAGAGACTACAGGATGACTTGGATAAACTGGAGGAATGGTCTAGAAAATGGCTGCAAAAGTTCAACTCAAGAAAGTGTAAGGTGATGAAATTAGGCGAAGGGAGCAGGAGGCTGAACTCAAGGTATCATCTGGGAGGGGAAATCCTGCAAGAGTCAAATAGAGAGAAGTATCTGGGGGTTGATATCACACTGAACCTGTCCCCAGAGGCCCACATCAAAAGAATGTCATCAGCGGCATATGCTAGACTGGCCAACATAAGAACTGACTTTAGAAACTTGTGTAAGGAATCTTTCAAAACCCTGTATACCACTTATGTAAGACCAATCCTGGAGTATGCAGCTCCAGCCTGGAGTCCATACCTAGTTAAACACAAGACAAAGTTAGAGAAGATTCAGCGGTATGCCACCAGGCTCGTCCCGGAACTGAGAGGATTCAGCTACGAGGAAAGGCGAAAGGAGCTGAACCTCACATCCCTGGAAAACAGAAGAGTAAGGGGAGACATGATAATCACCTACAAATTTCTCAGGGGATTTGACAGGGTTGACAAAGACAAACTCTTCAGCACGGGTGGGACACGAACAACGGGACACAGGTGGAAACTTAGTACCCAGATGAGTCACAGAGACGTTAGAAAGAATTTTTTCAGTGTCAGAGTAGTTAATAAATGGAATGCACTAGGAAGTGATGTGGTGGAGGCTGACTCCATACACAGTTTCAAATGTAGATATGATAGAGCCCAGTAGGCTCAGGAATCTGTACTTCAGTTGATTGACAGTTGAGAGGCGGGACCAAAGAGCCAAAGCTCAACCCCCGCAAACACAATTAGGTGAGTACACACCACACACACACACACACACACACACACACACACACACACACACACACACACACACACACACACACACACACACACACACACACACACACACACACACACACACACACACACACACACCTTATCCACTGGTAAGGTGCTCCAGTGGATAAGGGAGTATCTAAGCAATAGGAAGCAGAGAGTTACGGTGAGGGGTGAGACCTCCGATTGGCGTGAAGTCACCAGTGGAGTCCCACAGGGCTCTGTACTCGGTCCTATCTTGTTTCTGATATATGTAAATGATCTCCCGGAGGGTATCGATTCATTTCTCTCAATGTTTGCGGACGATGCTAAAATTATGAGAAGGATTAAAACAGAAGAGGACTGTTTGAGGCTTCAAGAAGACCTAGACAAGCTGAAGGAATGGTCGAACAAATGGTTGTTAGAGTTTAACCCAACCAAATGTAATGAAATGAAGATAGGTGTAGGGAGCAGGAGGCCAGATACAAGGTATCATCTGGGAGAGGAAATTCTTCAGGAGTCAGAGAAGGAAAAAGACTTGGGGGTTGATATCACGCCAGACCTGTCTCCTGCAGCACATATCAAGCGGATAACATCAGCGGCATATGCCAGGCTGGCCAACATACGAACGGCATTCAGAAACTTGTGTAAAGAATCATTCAGAACTTTGTATACCACATATGTCAGGCCAATCCTGGAGTATGCAGCCCCAGCATGGAGTCCATATCTAGTGAAGGATAAGACTAAACTGGAAAAGGTTCAAAGGTTTGCCACCAGACTAGTACCCGAGCTGAGGGGTATGAGCTACGAGGAGAGACTACGGGAATTAAACCTCACTTCGCTGGAAGACAGAAGAGTTAGGGGGGACATGATCACCACATTCAAGATTCTGAAGGGGATTGATAGGGTAGATAAAACAGTCTATTTAACACAAGGGGAACACGCACAAGGGGACAC
Source organism: Procambarus clarkii (assembly GCF_040958095.1). Taxonomy (NCBI): domain Eukaryota; kingdom Metazoa; phylum Arthropoda; class Malacostraca; order Decapoda; family Cambaridae; genus Procambarus; species Procambarus clarkii. The sequence goes on from NC_091153.1 coordinate 35,766,287, forward strand.
AGGTGGAAACTGAGTGCCCAAATGAGCCACAGCGATATTAGAAAGAACTTTTTTAGTGTCAGAGTGGTTGACAAATGGAATGCATTAGGGGGTGATGTGGTGGAGGCTGACTCCATACACAGTTTCAAGTGTAGATATGACAGAGCCCGATAGGCTCAGGAATCTGTACACCTGTTGATTGACGGTTGAGAGGCGGGACCAAAGAGCCAGAGCTCAACCCCCGCAAACACAACTAGGTGAGTACAACTAGGTGAGTACACACACACACACACACACACACACACACACACACACACACACACACACACACACACACACACACACACACACACACACACACACACACACACACACAAACACACACACACACACACACACACATCAGGCATCAGGCTGGCTAACACACACATCAGGCATCAGGCTGGCTAACATCAGAACAGCGTTCAGGAACCTGTGTAAGGAATCATTCAGAATCTTGTACACCACATATGTAAGACCAATCCTGGAGTATGCGGCCCCAGCATGGAGCCCGTACCTTGTCAAGCACAAGACGAAGCTGGAAAAAGTCCAAAGGTATGCCACTAGACTAGTCCCAGAACTAAGAGGCATGAGTTACGAGGAAAGGCTGCGGGAAATGCACCTTACGACACTGGAAGACAGAAGAGTAAGGGGAGACATGATCACAACCTACAAAATCCTCAGAGGAATCGACCGGGTAAACAAGGATAAACTATTCAACACTGGTGGGACGCGAACAAGGGGACACAGGTGGAAACTGAGTACTCACATGAGCCACAGAGACGTTAGAAGGAACTTTTTTAGTGTCAGAGTAGTTAACGGATGGAATGCATTAGGCAGTGATGTGGTGGAGGCTGACTCCATACACAGTTTTAAATGTAGATATGATAGAGCCCAGTAGGCTCAGGAATCTGTACACCAGTTGATTGACAGTTGAGAGGCGGGACCAAAGAGCCAAAGCTCAACCCCCGCAAGCACAAATAGGTGAGTACAAATAGGTGAGTACACACACACACACACACACACACACACACACACACACACACACACACACACACACACACACACACACACACACACACACACACACACACACACACACACACACACACACACACATATGATGGATTATGTCACCCAGAAGTGCCAGGAAGCTGCAGATAAGTTTATTCCAGTCCCAAAGAAGAAAAACGAAAAACAACAGACGAATCCATAGTTCAACCAGGAATGTAAGGTAGCGAAGTAATTGAGTAAAAGAACACGGAGAAACTACAGGAATAACAGAACACCAGAGAGCAGGGAGAGATACCAGAAGGCGAGGAATGAGTACCTCAGAGTGAGGAGAGAAGTAGAGAGACAGTATGAAAATGACATTGCGAGTAAAGCTAAGACCCAAGCATAACTGCTCCACAGCCACATCAGGAGGAAAACGGCAGTGAAGGAAAAAGTGATGAAACTTAGAAAAAGGGAGAATAGATACACAGAGAATGACAAGGAGGTGTTTGAAGAACTCAACAGGAGATTCCAGGCGGTCTTCACAGAAGAATAAGGAGAAGCCCCTGCACTAAATTAGGCAAACCAAGCTACCTTGGAGGAATTTGACCTCACCAGTGATGAGGTTAAAAGGAAATTGTTGGAGCTGAATGTGACAAAGGCTGTTGGGCCTGACAAAATCTCACCGTGGATACTAAAAGAAGGTGCAGAGGCACTAATTGTGCCACTCTCTATGGTGTATAACAGGTCACTGGAAACAGGAGACCCACCGGATAATTAGAAGACAGTTAATGAAGTCCCAATATACAAAAAGGGTGACAGGCAAGAGGAACTGAACTACAGGCCAGTTTCCCTAATCTGTATACCATGCAAGGTGATGGAGAAGATCGTGAGGAAAAGGCTTGTAGAGCATCTGAAGGGAAATAGTTCTGTGACTCACCACCAACATGGGTTCAGAGATGGTAAATCATGCCTCACAAGTTTAATAGAATTCTATGACCAAGCAACAAAAATTAGGCAAGAAAGAGAAGGGTGGGCAGACTTCATTTTCTTGGATTGTCAGAAAGCCTTTGAGACAGTACTTCATAAAAGGCTGTTATAAAAGTTGGAGCAACAGGCAGGAAAAAAGGGTAAGGTGCTCTAGTGGATAAGGGAGTATCTAAGTTACAGGAAACAGCGAGAAACTGAGAGGAGAGACATCAGAGTGGTGAGGTGTCACCAGCGGAGTCCCACCGGGCGCTGTACTTGGACCTATTCTGTTTCTAATATATGTAAATGATCTTCCAGAGTGTATAGACTCATTCCTCTCAATGTTTGCTGATGATGCAAAAATTATGAGAAGAATCAAGACAGATGAAGATAGAGACTACAGGATGACCTGGGACAAACTGGAGGAATGGTCTAGAAAATGGCTGTTAAAGTTCAACTCAGGAAAGTGCAAAGTAATGAAATTAGGCGAAGGGAGCAGAAGGCTGAACACAAGGTACCATCTGGGAGGTGAAATCCTGCAAGAGTCAGATAGAGAGAAAGATCTGGGGGTTGATATCACACCGAACCTGTCCCCAGAGGCCCACATCAAAAGGATATCATCAGCGGCATATGCTAGACTGGCCAACATAAGAACTGCCTTTAGAAACTTGTGTAAGGAATCGTTCAGGACCCTGTATACCACTTATGTAAGACCAATCCTGGAATATGCAGTTCCCGTCTAGAGTCCGTATCTAGTTAAACACAAGACAAAGTTAGAGAAGATTCAGCGGTATGCCACCAGACTTGTCCCGGAACTGAGAAATATGAGTTAGAGGAAAGGCTGAAGGAGCTGAACTTCGCGACCCTGGAAAACAGAAGAGTATGGGGAGACATGATAGCCACCTACAAAATTCTCAGAGGAATTGACAGGGTGGACAAAGACACACACTTCAGCACGGGTGGAATACGAACAAGGGGACACAAGTGGAAACTTAGTACCTAAATGAGCCACAGAGACATTACACAGAATTTTTTCAGTGTCAGAGTAGTTAGTAAATGGAATTCACTAAGAAGTAATGTGATGGAAGCTGACTCCATACACAGTTTCAAATGTAGATATGATAGAGCCCAGTAGGCTTGGGAATTTGTACACCAGTTGATTGACATTTGAGAGGCGGGACCAAAGAGACAAAGCTCAACACCTGCAAACACAAATAGGTGATTACACACACACCACACACACACACACACACACACACACACACACACACACACACACACACACACACACACACACACACACACACACACACACACACACACACACACACACACACACGCGCACACGCACACGCACACGCACACGCACACGCACACACACACACACGCACCCACACACACACACACACACACACACACACACACACACACACACACACACACACACACACACACACACACACACACACACACACACACACACACACACACAGACCCTCCTACCTACCTTCCTAGAAGCCCTGCCCCCAGTAGCCCCCCAAGCACCCCTCCTGACCTCTTTCACCCCCCATACACCCCCCGGACCCCCCCCCAGACACCCCCCGGATCCCCCCGGACATCCCCTGGATCCTCCCCATCCCCAGTCATCCCCCAGACACCCCCCAGATCCCCCAGATCCCCCCTGCCCCCAGTCACCCCCCAGACACCCCCCAGATCCTCCCAGACCCCCAGAGAAAGGGAGAACTCTGGTACAAGAGTTTCCATGAAGAATTTCAAGGTTTGGTACACCAATGCTGATGGGGTATCTAATAAAGCAGAAGAGATAAAAGAAAGAGTGAGTGAAGCAGATCCTGACATAGTTGCAATTGTGGAAACTAAAATTAATGACATGATCTCAGATGCAATCTTTCCTGAAGGGTACCAGGTGATACGAAAAGAGAGGACACAAAGACAGGGAGGGGGAGTGGCACTCCTAATAAAGCAGAAATGGAAGTTTGAAGACCTGGGAAATCGAGTTACCAATGAGTGCACAAGCTTCATACATGGAACTCTGACAGTAGATGGGAGGAAGATTGTGATCTTGGTAATCTACAATCCCCCACCAAACCGTAGAAGACCCAGGCAGGAGTATGATGACAACAACAAAGCATGTATAGATGAACTTCAGAAGGCAGCAACACTAGCCCACAGAATGAGAGCGAAGCTGCTGATCATGGGGAACCTAAATCATGGAGAGATAAATTGGGAATCAAGGAATCCCCATGGAGGGGACGAAACGTGGGGAGCAAAATTAGTAGATGTTATAGACAGGAATTTCCTGACACAACATGTGAAGGAAGACACAAGGGAAAGAGGAGGAGATGCACCGAGCCTATTAGACCTGATTTTCACCCAGAACGTAGAAGATATCGAGAATTTAGAGCATGAAATACCTCTAGGGGCCAGTGACCATTGTGTCCTAGTCTTTGACTACATGATGGAATTCAAACTTATGACCATGGGACAAGAGATCTGGGAAAGGAGAGCTGACTACAGGAAAGGGGACTATAAGAGGATAAGGGACTATCTGGGTGAAGTGCAGTGGGAGGAAGAAATTAGAGGAAAAACAGTCCAAGATATGATGAACTTAGTCATACAGAAATGCCAGGAGGCCGAAGAGAGATTTATACCAACGGTAAAGGGAAAAAATAAGAAGGAATATAATAACCCATGGTTTAATAGACAATGTCAGGAAGCAAAAATGGCCAGCAGGCGGGAGTGGAGGAAGTACAGAAGACAAAGAACAGAGGACAACAGGATCAGATACAACAGAGCTAAGAACGATTACATTAACATAAGACGAACATCGGAAAGGGACTATGAGAACGATATTGCAATCAAAGCGAAAAAACAACCTAAGTTACTACACAGTCATATGAGAAGAAAATGTCGGTGAACGACCAAGTGACAAGACTAAGGAAGACAGAGGGGGCATATACTGAAAGTGACAAGGAAATCTGCGAGGCACTGAATGCCAGTTTCCATGGAGTGTTCACTACCGAGCCTGAGCAGCTCCCATTGTTGGAAGGGGTTACCCTAGATGAAAGACTATCAGATATAGAGGTGACAGCAGAGGAGGTAATGAAACAGTTGACAACTCTAGATACAACTAAAGCAGTTGGACCAGACAAAGTATCACCGTGGATACTAAAAGAAGCAGCACAGGCCCTCAGCGTGCCTCTGGCAATGATCTTTCATGAGTCACTTATGTCAGGAGAATTGCCCAGTTGCTGGAAGAAGGCAAATGTCGTGCCGATCTTCAAGAAAGGTGATAGGGAGGAGGCACTTAACTATAGACCTGTATCACTGAGAAGCATCCCCTGTAAAATACTGGAAAGAATAATTAGGCTACGACTGGTTGCACACCTGGAGAACATTAGGTTTGTGAACAAACATCAACATGGGTTCTGGACAGGGAAATCGTGCCTAACAAACCTTCTGGAATTCTATGATAAAATAACGAGGATAAGACAGGACAGAGATGGTTGGGCAGACTGCATATTTCTGGACTGCCAAAAAGCCTTTGATACAGTACCGCACATGAGACTGCTGTTCAAGCTCGAGAGGCAGGCGGGGGTGGGGGAAAAGGTCCTAGCATGGATAAGGAACTACCTAACAGGAAGGAACCAAAGAGTTACGGTAAGGGGCGAGAAGTCGGACTGGCGAACAGTAACAAGTGGAGTACCACAAGGATCGGTGCTGGGACCAATTCTATTTCTAGTATATGTTAACGACATGTTTACAGGCGTAGAGTCCTACATGTTGATGTTTGCGGATAACGCAAAGTTGATGAGAAGAGTTGTGACAGATGAGGATTGCAGGATCCTCCAAGAGGACCTGAACAGGTTGCAGAGATGGTCAGAGAAATGGCTACTGGAATTCAACACGAGCAAATGTAAAGTTATGGAAATGGGACTAGGAGATAGGAGACCAAAGGGACAGTACACAATGAAGGGGAACAGCCTACCTGTAACGACGCGTGAAAGAGACCTGGGGGTGGACGTAACACCTAATCTATCTCCTGAGGCACATATAAATAGGATAACGACAGCAGCGTACTCTACACTGGCAAAAGTTAGAACATCATTCAGAAACCTAAGTAAGGAGGCATTTAGGGCGCTTTGCACTGCCTACGTAAGGCCAGTCTTAGAGTATGCCGCCTCATCATGGAGTCCCCATCTGAAGATGCATATAATGAAACTGGAAAAGGTTCAGAGGTTTGCAACGAGACTCGTCCCAGAGCTACGAGGGATGGGGTATGAGGAGCGCCTGAGGGAACTGTGCCTTACGACACTAGAAAGAAGAAGGGAGAGGGGGGACATGATAGGAACGTATAAGATACTCAGAGGGATTGACAGAGTGGACATAGACGAAATGTTCACACGGAATAGTAACAGAACGAGGGGACATGGATGGAAGCTTGAAACTCAGATGAGTCACAGAGATGTTAGGAAGTTTTCTTTTAGCGTGAGAGTATTGGGAAAATGGAATGCACTTCAGGAACAGGTTGTGGAAGCAAATACTATTCATAATTTTAAAACCAGGTATGATAGGGAAATGGGACAGGAGTCATTGCTGTAAACAACCGATGCTCGAAAGGCGGGATCCAAGAGTCAATGCTCGATCCTGCAGACACAACTAGGTGAGTACAACTAGGTGAGTACACACACACACACGGATGACCTGGACATACTGGAGGAATGGTCTAGAAAATGGCTGCTAATGTTCAACTCAGGAAAGTGTAAGGTAATGAAATTAGGCAAAGAGAGCAGGAGGCTGAACACAAGGTATCATCTGGGAGGTGAAATCCTGCAAGAGTCAAATAGAGAGAAAGATCTGGGGGTTGATATCACGCCGAACCTGTCCCCAGAAGCCCACATCAAAAAAATATCATCAGCGGCATATGCTAGACTGGCCAACATAAGAATTGCCATTAGAAACTTGTGTAAGGAATCGTTCAGGACCCTGTATACTACTTATATAAGACCAATCCTGGAGTATGCAGCTCCAGCCTGGAGTCCATACCTAGTTAAACACAAGACAAAGTTAGAGAAGTTTCAGCAGTATGCCACCAGACTCGTACCGGAACTGAGAGGAATGAGCTACAAGGAAAGGGTAAAGGAGCTGAACCTCACATCCCTGGAAAACAGAAGAGTAAGGAGAGACATGATAACCACCTACAAAATTCTCAGGGGAATTGACAGGGTGGACAAAGACAAACTCTTCAGCACGGGTGGGACACGAACAAGGGGACACAGGTGGAAACTTAGTACCCAGATGAGTCACAGAGACGTTAGAAAGAAATTTTTCAGTGTCAGAGTAGTTAATAAATGGAATGCACTAGGAAGTGATGTGGTGGAGGCTGACTCCATACACAGTTTCAAATGTAGATATGATAGAGCCCAGTAGGCTCAGGAATCTGTACTTCAGTTGATTGACAGTTGAGAGGCGGGACCAAAGAGCCAAAGCTCAACCCCCGCAAGCACAATTAGGTGAGTACAATTAGGTGAGTACACATTAAAGTTCATCCCGAGTAAATGCAAAGTAATGACACTAGGCGGTCGAAACAGGAGGCAAGACACAGGATACAGAATAAGAGATGAAGTACTTCATGAAACAGACAGAGATAAAGATCTAGGAGTTAATATCACATCAAACCTGTCTCCTGAAGCCCACATAAAAAGGATAACATCTGCAGCATACGCGAGGCTGGCTAACATCAGAACAGCCTTCAGGAACCTGCGTAAGGAATCATTCAGAACCTTGTATACCACATATGTAAGACCAATCCTGGAGTATGCGGCCCCAGCATGGAGCCAGTTCCTTGTTAAGCACAAGACGAAGCTTGAAAAAGATCAGAGGTATGCCACTAGGCTAGTCCCAGAACTATGAGGCATGAGTTACGAGGAAAGGCTGTGGGAAATTCACCTCACGACACTGGAAGACAGAAGAGTAAAGGGAGACATGATCACTACCTACAAAATTCTCAGGGGAATTGAAAGGGTAGATAAGAATAAACGGTTTAGCATGGGTGGTACGCAAATAAGGGAACACTGGTGGAAACTGAGTACCCAAATGAGCCACAGGGACGTTAGAATGATTTTTTTCAGTGTCAGAGTAGTTAACAGGTGGAATGCATTAAGCAGTGATGTTGTGAAGGTTGACTACATATACAGTTTCAAATGTAGATATGATAGAGCCCAGTAGGCTCTGGAACCTGTACATCAGTTGATTGACTTTTGAGAGATGAGACTAAAGAGCCAGAGCTCAACCTCCGCAAGCACTAATAGGTGAGTACAAATAGGTGAGTACACACACAAACCTGATTCAAAGTCCTGGCCGAGGCAGAAACAAATGGGCAAAGATTCTTTTACCTGATGCACCTGTTCATCTACCAATATAGTAGGTATCTGAGAGTTAGACGGCTGTTTTGAACTGCATCCTGGGGATGTATGTGTGTATGTACTCACCAAGTTGTGCTTGCGGGCGATGAGCTCTGGCTCTTTGGTCCCGCCTCTCAACTGTCAGTCGACAGGTGTACAGATTCCTGAGCCTACTAGGCTCTATCATATCTACAATTGAAACTATGTTTCGAGTCTGCCTCCACCACATTACTGCCTAATGCATTCAATCTGTTATCAACTCTAACATAGAAACAGTTCTTTCTAACGTCCCTGTGGCTCATTTGGGTACTCAGTTTCCACCTGTGTCCCCTTGTTCGCATACCACACGGTGTTAAATAGTTTATCTAGTTTATCTATATACCTTGTCAATTCCTCTCAGAAATTTGTAGGTAGTGATCATGTCTCTACGAGCTCTCCTGTCTTCCAGCGCCGAGAGGTGCAATTCACACAGCCTTTCTTCGTATCTTATGCCCCTTAGTTATGCGACTAACCTAGTGGCATACCTCTAAACTTTTTCCAGCTTCGCCTTGTGCTTGACAAGGTACGGGCTCCATTCTGGGGCCGCATACTCCAAGATTGGTCTTACACACGTGGTATACAAGGTCTTGAAGGATTCCTTTCACAGCTTACTAAAAGCAGTCCTGATGTTAGCTAGCATTGCATACTCCGCTGATGTTATTATTTTTATGTGGGCTTCTGGAGACAGGTTTGGCGTGATGTCAACTCCTAGATCCTTCTCTCTGTCCGTTTAATGTAGGAGATCATCTCCCATCAGTATCCTGTGTCTGGTCTCCTGTTTCCACTACTTAGCTTCATTGCCTTACATTTACTTAGGTTGAACAATAGAGCCATTTGTTGGCCCATTCATTCAGTTTGTCTAGGTCATCTTGAACCTCATACTATCTTTTTCTATATCCTAATCCTCCTCATAATTTTTGCATCATCAGCAAACAAAAAAGGAACGAGTCTATTCTCTCTGAAAGATCATATACATATATCAAAAACAGTATAGGTCCAAGGACTGATCCCTGTGGGACTCCGCTGACACGCCCTACCAATCTGAGTCACCCCTCACAGTGACTCGCTGTCATCTGTTGCTTAGGTACTCCCCTATCTAATGGAGTACTTTCCCTTTCACTCCTGCCTGCATCTCCAGCTTGTGCACTAGTCTCTTGTGAACTCACCTAGTTGTGCTTGTGGGGGTTGAACTCTGGCTCTTTTGGGCCCGCCTCTCATGTGTCAATCAATCAACTGTTTTTTTTACACACACATACACACACACACACACACACACACACACACACACACACACACACACACACACACACACACACACACACACACACACACACACTCACGCACGCACACACGCTCACACACGCTCACACACACACACACACGCACACACACACACACACACACACACGCACACACACACACACACACACACACACACACACACACACACACACACACACACACACACACACACACACACATGGTGGAGGCTAACCCAATCACAGTTTCAAATGTAGATGTGATAGAGCCCAGTAGGCTCAGGAATCTGTACACAAATTGATTGACAGTTGAGAGGCAGAACCAAAGAGGCAAATCTCAACCCTTGCAAGCACAAATAGGTGAGTACACACACACACACACATGTGCATGTAAATAGACAAAAATATTATTTATTAGTTCTTTTTCATTTCTTTCGTGGTCAGATATAAAGAAAACATGATGAGGATGTCAACGGGGATGAGGGACCAGCAGACGTCACCCAGGGACCGGGCAGTGTTCTGGACGGAGTACGTCATCCGCCACCGTGGGGCACCCCAGCTGAGGTCCCCGGCGGCACAGCTCTCCTGGGTGGAGTTCCTCATGCTCGACGTCCTGCTCCTCCTCCACCTGGCTCTCTTCCTTCTCGTCTTCATCCTACGTCGCATCTTCACTGTCATCTCTGCTAAAATCTTCGGCAGTAACGATATCAAGAAGAAAACGGATTAAGTTTTGTTTTGTCGAAACCTGAAAGTGACTTTGAAATTAAATAATAATAATAATAATAATAATAATAATAATAATAATAATAATAATAATAATAATAATAATAATAATAATAATAATAATAAAATTAAGAAGTTGAATTGACACTTTATGGAGGCAAATAAATTTAATTTAGTTTATTTATTCAATTAATTTATCTTCTAAATGAAACAAGAAAGAGAACCTTTCATTAGCAGCTGGTGTTGTAGCTCAATGTGTCTTAGTATAGATATATTTTCAAGTTATATTAACCATATATGTCAATAGCATGCACTAATCCTCATACAATGAGGCTACCAACTTGGCCGGAACACATGGGATAATCTAAACATAGCAAGGAGTATATTATCGTTGCTATAGATCCTGAATATTATATATTTTATTATATGTTTATTATATATCACTCGGCCTATTAGGCAAATTGGGCCTTGCATAGTAGGCCGAGAAGTGCGTTCTGGCTACTAGGTACGACATATATATATATATATATATATATATATATATATATATATATATATATATATATATATATATATATATATATATATATATATATATGTCGTACCTAGTAGCCAGAACGCACTTCTCAGCCTACTATGGAAGGCCCGATTTGCCTAATAAGCCAAGTTTTCATGAATTAATTGTTTTTCGATTACCTAACCTACCTAACCTAACCTAACCTAACTTTTTCGGCCACCTAACCTAACCTAACATATAAAGATAGGTTAGGTTAGGTTAGGTAGGGTTGGTTAAGTTCGGTCATATATCTAAGTTAATTTTAACTCCAATAAAAAAAATTTTACCTCATATATAATGAAATGGGTAGCTTTATCATTTCATAAATACAAAATTAAAGAAAATATATTAATTCATGAAAACTTGGCTTATTAGGCAAATCGGGCCTTGCATAGTAGGCTGAGAAGTGCTTTCTGGCTACTAGGTACGACATATATATATATATATATATATATATATATATATATATATATATATATATATATATATGTCGTACCTAGTAGCCAGAACTCACTTCTCAGCCTACTATTCAAGGCCCGATTTGCCTAATAAGCCAAGTTTTCCTGAATTAATATATTTACTATAATTTTTTTTCTTATGAAATGATAAAGCAACCCTTTTCTCTATGTATGAGGTCAATTTTTTTTTATTGGAGTTAAAATTAACGTAGATATATGACCGAATCTAACCAACCCTACCTAACCTAACCTAACCTATATTTATAGGTAAGGTTAGGTTAGGTAGCCAAAAAAAGCTAGGTTAGGTTAGGTTAGGTAGGTTAGGTACACGAAAAAACATTAATTCATGAAAACTTGGCTTATTAGGCAAATCGGGCCTTGAATAGTAGGCTGAGAAGTGCGTTCTGGCTATTAGGTACGACATATATATATATATATATATATATATATATATATATATATATATATATATATATATATATATATATATATATATATATATATATATATATATATATATATATATATGTTGTACCTAGTAGCAAGAACGTCGTACTCGGCCTACTATGCAAGGCCCGATTTGCCTAATAAGCCAAGTTTTCCTGAATTAATATATTTTCTCTATTTTTTTTCTTATGAAATGATAAAGCTACCCATTTCTTTATGTATGAGGTCAATATTTTTTTATTGGATTTAAAATTAACGTAGATATATGATCGAACCTAACCAACCCTACCTAACCTAACCTAACCTATCAGCCTACTATGCAAGGCCCGATTTGCCTAATAAGCCAAGTTTTCATGAATTAATATTTTTTCGACTACCTAACCTAACCTAACCTAAGTTTTTCGGCTACCTAACCTAACCTAACCGATAGAGATAGGTTAGGTTAGGTTAGGTAGGATTGGTTAGGTTCGGTCATATATCTACGTTAATTTTAACTCCAACAACAAAAAATTGACCTCATACATAATGAAATGGGTAGCTTTATCATTTCATAAGAAAAAAATTAGAGAAATTATATTTTTTTAGCAAAACTTGGCTTATTAGGCAAATTGGGCCTTGCATAGTAGGCTGAGAAGTGCGTTCTGGCTACTAGGTACGACATATATAGATATATATATATATATATATATATATATATATATATATATATATATATATATATATATATATATATATATATATATATATATATATATTTATATATGTATATATATATATTTATATATGTATATATATATATTTATATATGTATATATATATATATATATATATATATATATATATATATATATATATATATATATATATATATATATATATATATATATATATATATATAGTTAGGGGTACGACCACTGGTTTAATTAAATTAAAGGGACCCACATCCTCGAAGAAGAAAAAAAGAGTGTTCAGAGAAGACCTTGTGGATTCTCACTGAATACTTTAATCTTTTCCTCTCCTACCACCACTATTATTTTTTTTTAATATTATTTATTTGATTTTATTGAAATGCTACAGTTTACAGAAAACACACACTTGTATACCAATATAACAATCAGTGTTCGGAGACCTCGTCCAGCACTTCGGAGGTCGGGTGCATACCCAAGATACAGCACGCATTTCCCCTCTGAACAGCGACACAGAGGCGTTGGAACATGAAATTGGCCGCTCTTGGGTCTCTAGTTTTCCCAATGAGTTCGTCGCCCACCTCCTTCAGGAACTTAAGTGCATATTTACCCTAGGCGCCCAGAGTCTCAGAGCCTATCGGCACGAACCTGTAACAACGTTCTAGGTCCCTGTACTTGTTGCTTTTCTGGGTCTCCCTGAAGGTGGCCGCCCTGCCTCCCTCAGCTGTGCTGTAAGGTAGATAGGTATCAGCCAATGTGGATGCACACGTGTAATCCCATACGACCTGTTTACCTTCCCTCCATGGCTGCAGAGTGACTCCATCTGGGCGTTTTTGGCTGTTGTCAGATCTGCACAACTGAGGTTCCCTTTGTGCTGGGAACCCAGCTGTAGCCAAACTTCTCTTGATGATATCATTGACTGCTTCATGTCTGGCAATCTTTCCCTGTGTCTCACGACAGATGAGACCATGGCTGCCGTATTGGTCTGCCCGTGCATGGCCGCAAATACACCGGTGCTCGGTGGAGATAGGGGCGGCAAGGCGCAGGGCAACACCAATACTTAGGGTCCGATGGTCCAGGCGGGTGCCCAAGGCGGAATTAGGGACTGCCAACAGGAAGTCCCCGGCATGGGGCGCTTGCACAGCTAGAAGACGCACTCTGTCCTTCCTGGAAGCTGCCTTCTGCAATGATGCGGCGATGTTTTCCACTATGGGGCTATCCTATTTGGACTGTTTGCAGTCATTTGGAAAAGTCGGTCGAGGGTGAGGGTTGACAAAAGTGTTCCACTGACCGGCTCCTGCCGCGAATTTGGGATCATGAATCCAAATGGAGCCTCTTAGGTATTCTGGTAGTATTTCCTTAACTAATTCACCTGTTGCACTGGTCGAGGATAAGAATGCTGGCAATGCTAACTGTCACTTTGTGAATACCTATCCCCCCGAGTTTAACTGGGAGCATTGGTCATCTTGCAGGGAGAGGTTTAAAACTTTCATGGTTACTGACCATAGGATTAATATATATATATATATATATATATATATATATATATATATATATATATATATATATATATATATATATATATATATATATATATATGTCGTACTTAGTAGCCAGAACACACTTCTCGGCCTACTATGCAAGGGCCGATTTGCATAATAGGCCGAGTGATTTTCAATATTTTCAATAAATTGTTCCCAATAAGTTTATTTGAATTATTATTATTATATTATATTAAGAACATAAATTATTGACTTAATTTTGTTAGTTTAGGTTAGATTAGGTATGGTTGGTTAGGTTCGGTCGTATATCTACGTTAGTTTTAACTCAAATTTAAAAAAAAAATAACTCATACATAATGAAATGGATAGCTTAATCATTTCAAAAGAAAAAAACATTAAAAAATATATAAATTCAGGAAAACTTGGCTTATTAGGCAAAACGGGCCTTGCATAGTAGGCCGAGTACGACGTTCTGGCTACTAGGTACAACACACACACACACACATATATATATATATATATATATATATATATATATATATATATATATATATATATATATATATATATATGTGTGTATATCACGAAAATAAACACGTGATTAAGAATGTGACAATGTCAGACCACGGAGGAAAATTGAAACAGGAAATTTCCTTAAGTACTTTCGTATATTAAATACATCTTCAGAAGGTCAAAGATGTATTTAATATACGAAAGATGTATTTTAAATTGATGTATGTATATATGCAATTAAATTGATGTATGTATATATGCAATTATATTCAGTATGAGTTCTTTGTTTACCAGTTATTTGATTGTGATTTCTGTTTTTTCTTTTAGCTCTGATGATGAAAACGAGAAGTATTCGAAACGTTATGCATTTTAAAGTAAAGAATCTGAAACAAGATGTTCAGTATATCCCTGGTTTTCCTATTCATCTTAATATATATATATATATATATATATATATATATATATATATATATATATATATATATATATATATATGTTGTACCTAGTAGCCAGAACGTCGAACTCGGCCTACTATGCAGGGCCCGATTTGCCTAATAAGCCAAGTTTTCCTGAATTTATATATAATTTTATTTTTTTTCTTATGAAATGATAAATCTGTCTATTTCATTATGAATAAGTTAAATTTGTTAAAATTGAGATAAAACTAACGTAGATATATGACCGAACTTAACTACACTATCACATCTAAGTCAATAAATTATGGTCTTAATATAGTAAAATAATGATTATTCAAATAAATTAAATGGAAACAATTTTTTGAAAATAAAGAAAATCACTCGGCCTATTAGGCAGATCGGGCCTTGCATAGTAGACCGAGAAGTGCGTTCTGGCTACTAGGCACGACATATATATATAGGCCCGATTTGCCTAATAAGCCAAGGCAATAACCTAACCTATAGAGATAGGTTAGGTTAGGTTAGGTAGGGTTGGTTAGGTTCGGTCATATATCTACGTTAATTTTAACTCCAATAAAAAAAATTGACCTCATACATAATGAAATGGGTAGCTTTATCATTTCATAAGAAAAAAATAGAGAAAATATATTAATTCATGAAAACTTGGCTTATTAGGCAAATCGAGCCTTGCATAGTAGGCTGAGAAGTGCGTTCTGGCTACTAGGTACGACATATATATATATATATATATATATATATATATATATATATATATATATATATATATATATATATATATATATATATATATATAGAAGGGAGTACCACCTCTAGCTGGAAGAAGGGGGACCCATAGCCTCGGAGGAAACCACGCATAACGCATTAGAGGGAATGTTTAGATCCCCTCCAATACAGTTTCTGTGTGCTTTTCTCCTACCACCCCCTTCCTTTTTTTATTTTTTGTGCTTTATTATGTATTTGATGGTTACAAGATATACATGGGTTGATACAAAAGTAATAATATAAAAAGGTGCTTAAAGGTTATGGATCTCTTGAAAAACACGACAATGGGAAACATTGAGGAATGTCACAGACGGGTTCGATCATTGTTACAAGTCAAACAATTCTTCGAATTCCTCTGAAGTTGGACTAGTGCCCAAGACGCAACAGGCATTTCCCCTCTGAATCGCAACACTGAGGCGCTGGAACAAGAAACGTTTTGCTCTCTGGTCTTTTGTAGCGCTGATCAATTTGTTCCCCAATTCCTTCAGGAACTTCAATGCACATTTTCCTCACGAATCGAGGGTCTCCGAGCCGATCGGAACAAAGCTGTAGCAGTGTGCCACACCTCTGTATTTAATAGTTTTCTGTGATTCCCTGAAAGAAGCAGCACAACCGCTTTCACGTGTGCTGTAGTGGAGGTACGTACTGGCCAGTGTGGCAGCGTACACGTAGTCCCACACCACTTGCTTACCATTGTCGGAAAATCCGACACCATTTAATAATCATACAGATAATAGCTGTATTGTATAAACAAGTTACCCATAGAAAACGTAACTTGTAGTGGAATTACCGTCTAAAGAAAACGGGATATCATCACCACATACCATTATAAATTCACCAGCTATTCTGCTGGGAATTGTTCTTAAATACATTAGTCTTTGGACTTTACCATCATAAAACATCTTATATAAATTAACTTAATTATCAATATTAATGTAGAGTAAATGTGACCCTTCTATCACTCTCTGACATGTGGACAATGTAAGCCAGGCGTCAGAGTGAGGAAGGAGGGCAGCCATTGTTTATATACGAGACCAGAGGCTCACACGGGAGCAAATTCAGCTCCTGTTAAATTTACTTGGACGTAGTGTTATGGAAACCAAAGGTGTACCATTGTCAACACGCTGTCAAATATTCAAGTTAAGTGTCTATCCGAAACCCGTTTATCATTCATTTATGGCCATTAATGTCAGGATATAGGGTGAGCCGGTTAGATCACGCGAAATCGCCTCATACTAAAGGTAATTAAGCCAGGTCTTTAATGTTCCATGTACAGTTTTCTCTGAAATACTTGTCATATATAGGTTTCTGGCTTCACAGTTAGCGCCTTTTTGACAGGTCAAGACGAGGAAGAGTTTGTGCACCAGTTACTGGGTGATGGAAGCTACCTCAAAGAGGATAATTTGGTGTCTACACCCTAGTTATACCTGGTGGACTAACCTGCTGTACTATAAGATAAGGAACCTTTTCAATGTATGTAGTTACTGTAGTTTGATTGGCTGCATATATATAAACTAATAAAACCCCCCTAATGTGTAGAGGATCGATTTGTGAGATTATGAGATTATTGCAGAAATACAGTCCACTTATCATTATACAAATTGCTATCGAAGTATATAAATTAACGTAAATATAAATTCATATAAATTAAATAAATATAAATCTCACAGGTCGGTTCCCACATTATTTGGTCCTTCGAACCGGATGACGGATTATTTGATCCTTTGAACCCACATTTGGTCATCTTAGTACCGGATGAACCAGTTAACCAGTGGATTCATTAAATATACTAGTGCAGTGTTATTTAAACAAAGGCCAGCAGTCAAGACGACAGCGTAGCCTCGAGGGAGCTCAGGAGCCTCCCTCAGCCCAGTTCAGCTTCGTCAGCGGTTTCATGCACACCCACAGATATTTGGTGGCGTGTTATTTCGTGAAATGACAGCGCTAATATAGAAGCCAGCCAAATTAGTGACTATGTCGCGAGATTGTTCACGGATTTCGTGGTGTTACATTTCGCGAGAGATTATCTACGAATTTTGTGGAGTTTATTTCGCGAGGTCACTAATAATATTTAATACTTCTAGATAATATTAGAAGTTTCATAGAGGCTAATTAAGAGGCTATTATCAATAATTGTGTATATTATTTCTCCAAAATAGAGAATTATTTAATATATACTGCACTAGTGTTCTCAATATAATATTTGCTAATTGCCAACCCACAACAGGGTAGGATATGACTAGTTGAACTATTATCGTTCATCCTAGTCCCATTATTACCATAGTCAGTTGTACTATATTGATCAACTTAGCACCATTAATGAATGGTCCAGACCCTATTTTGGGTGTAATTTTTATCAACTCGAGTTGAGTTGTATATATAATAATTTACTTATGATCATTACACCTTTGAGTGATTAATTAGTGTCTCTACCATCCTAGGGTGATATAGAAGAGCTAACCTAAAGGTACTTCCAGTGACACTGGTTTATCACTCAAATCATTAGTGTGTATGATTGTATATATATAATGTGTATTAATTTTAAGTGCTAACCTCTAGTAGAGGTAGGATTATTGCCTAGTGAGTGCAGAATTTACCCTAGGCTACCATTAGTGTTTGTTCAGTATTATGAGCAGCCCAAGTACAAGTCCCACAAGGCTTCACCAACGAGCCAGTATGGATAATGCAGGGAGAATGAAAAGAACCCTTGCAGGTCTTAAAGGCCACTTAACAAGACAGATCAAGAAATGTGAAGATTTGTCACAACAATCAACAGTTGATTATGCTGACCTGGAAAGCTATTATCAAGCAGCTGCAGGTAAATTTGAGCAAATCAAATGCCAAATAGCAACATATGTGGCTGAACTTGCCAACACTAATTTATCAGAAACAGAAATAGACGACATTATGGTTGATCTTGCGAATTATGAAGATCACACTCAGGCCACGTTACAGCCTTATGTCAAATTAATTGCCCAGAACAAGGCAACAGCAACAACAACAACAGTTGCATCTAATACGAGTCAAGCAGAAGCTCGACTCCCTCCAATTAATTTACCCACTTTCTCAGGAAAAGATGAGGAAGATTGGGATGAATTTTGGAACAAATTCGTTGACCTTGTAGACTCAAAACAATCTTTACCAAAGAGTAGTAAATTCTCTTATTTGCAAGGCCAATTATCAGGTGAGGCTAAAACAGTAGTATCCCATCTGAGATTAACTAATGACGGCTATGATCTGGCAGTAAAACTCCTCAAGGATAATTATGCTGATCCAGAAGTAAGAACATCACATTTAGTTCATGAGCTGTTGCATTTACCCCCACCGGAGGCTTCAGCTGATTCACTCCAAGTCTTCAAGCTGGAGGTAGAATCATTGATCAATGCCCTCAGCCTGACAGCAGATACAAACGGGGCTGAGTGGGTCTTGAAAATAATTGTCCAGGAGAAAATACCTAGGGACATATTGAGACAAATGAGTGCTCATTACAATAAAAGTATCTTATCCATGAATGAAATATCTGAAGGTTTAAAGTCAGTAGTTCATCAATTACGAACACATGACAAATTAAAACCACCAAGTAAACCCTCAGAAACCAATAATAGTAAACCACAGAGTACCAAAGGTACTCCAAATCAATCTAGACAATATAATTCAACACCAAAGTGGAACAGTGGCAGTGTGGGCGTATATGCAGTGGGACCCTCCAAGCCTATAGTTACTGTGTCACCCAAGAACGTAACACCAAAGGGTACTGGAAGCTATGGAACATGTTTGTTCTGCAATGAGAAACATTTAATGTACCACTGCTCTAATTATCCTGATAGTGACGCCCGTGTTGAGCGACTCAAAGATTTGCAACATTGCACGAGGTGCCTCAGGAAACATAACATCAAGGACTGTGATACCCAATTACATACCTGTAATAGGTGTAACAAAGGTCAGCACCATGCAGCATTGTGCAGAGACACCAAAACAACGTCTCCAAGACCCAAGGTGGAAGATAGCATTCCCACCACAGTACAGTACTGCAAGGTGCAACCAATAAAGAGTGTCCAATCGGCAAAGTCTAAAGGTAATACGACTTTGCCTACTGCCCAAATTACCATCCTGAACAAGAGGGCCAAGGTCCATACCCATGGGTTGTTTGACCAAGGATCCCAGAGAACATATATCACTAAAAAGTTGGCAGATGAATTACAATTAAGGCCTGTAGCCCAGATGTCATTCAACATCTCAGGGTTTGTAACAGATGCAGGACCTCAAGTCTACCAGGTGGTACAACCATCAGTACGTTTAGGCAGGTACGTCTGTCGAGTACAAGCCATTGTGGTGGACAAAATACCAGTAGACCTACAAGTTCAAGGTCTGCGAGCAACAGCCAAATTCCTGAGAAATAGAGGAATAAAATTGGCAGATAATATTAAGTCTGATCACCTCACTGACTTCGGTCTCCTTGTTGGGACAGACTATTGCCATCGATTCATCGGTAGCCCTACTAAATATCAGGGTATAACCATGTTAAACTCTGCAGGAGGTAAATTACTCTCAGGCCCAGTATCAAGCCTGAGGAGACCTATGCCTGCAGATAAACAATACCAATAGAAACTAAATTTGTCAGCTGATTATATTTCTCCAGTAGCATTATACTAAGGAGATTACAGCTGACTATACCAACAGAGGTTGATGTTAGTATCATCATTTAAAGCTGAAGATGAGTTCATGAGGCCTCAGTGGCAAATCAGTGAACAGTAGCCTAAAACAGCTACAAGTCACTGCGACCAATGTCACTGATCCCACTGCAGTCTCAGAACCATACTTTACTTTAATGATGAGCTATTCAATCCTCTGAATCAATTAACTGAATTAAACCCCAATAAATCTGATGACTGATTTGATACATTTATTATTTAATCAAGATGTATTCCATGGGCCTCAGTGTTTATATATCAGTGACCAGTTACCTGAACAAACTTCAAGTTATATCTAATGTCACTGATCTCACTGCAGTCCCTGAATCATACTTGACTGTAGTACTTGATCACATCCAGTCTTCTGGGTTAAATAATATGTAATTAGGCTTGAATATTAGCCTTTCAAGAGTTGACAGGGAAATGAAATTGCATTAGACTTCTAACCCCTGCAACTCTAGTACGGGACATCCGTCCTGTACGAACAGACACACAAATGTGTGATTACTAACTGCTAACATCAAATTAATCAAATAATTCGAAGGAGGAGTATCGGTGTTCGTCTGTTCTAAATAGGACTTCGACCCGTGAGCAGCCCCTGGGGAATTATGTCGGAAAATCCGACACCATTTAATAATCATACAGATAATAGCTGTATTGTATAAACAAGTTACCCATAGAAAACGTAACTTGTAGTGGAATTACCGTCTAAAGAAAACGGGATATCATCACCACATACCATTATAAATTCACCAGCTATTCTGCTGGGAATTGTTCTTAAATACATTAGTCTTTGGACTTTACCATCATAAAACATCTTATATAAATTAACTTAATTATCAATATTAATGTAGAGTAAATGTGACCCTTCTATCACTTTCTGACATGTGGACAATGTAAGCCAGGCGTCAGAGTGAGGAAGGAGGGCAGCCATTGTTTATATACGAGACCAGAGGCTCACACGGGAGCAAATTCAGCTCCTGTTAAATTTACTTGGACGTAGTGTTATGGAAACCAAAGGTGTACCATTGTCAACACGCTGTCTACAAATTCAAGTTAAGTGTCTATCCGAAACCCGTTTATCATTCATTTATGGCCATTAATGTCAGGATATAGGGTGAGCCGGTTAGATCACGCGAAATCGCCTCATACTAAAGGTAATTAAACCAGGTCTTTAATGTTCCATGTACAGTTTTCTCTGAAATACTTGTCATATATAGGTTTCTGGCTTCACAGTTAGCGCCTTTTTGACAGGTCAAGACGAGGAAGAGTTTGTGCACCAGTTACTGGGTGATGGAAGCTACCTCAAAGAGGATAATTTGGTGTCTACACCCTAGTTATACCTGGTGGACTAACCTTCTGTACTATAAGATAAGGAACCTTTTCAATGTATGTAGTTACTGTAGTTTGATTGGCTGCATATATATAAACTAATAAAACCCCCCTAATGTGTAGAGGATCGATTTGTGAGATTATGAGATTATTGCAGAAATACAGTCCACTTATCATTATACAAATTGCTATCGAAGTATATAAATTAACGTAAATATAAATTCATATAAATTAAATAAATATAAATCTCACAGGTCGGTTCCCACAACCATCCTTCCAAGGTAGCAAAGTGACCCAATCTGGGAGCTTCTGAGGGTCGTTAGGTCTAGATAAGTGTGGTTCTCTTTGTGCCGGGCAGCGGGCTGTGGCGAGGCTCCTCTTGATGATGTCGTTGACTTCTTCATGTCTTGCAATTTTACCCTGTGATTTACGACATACCAGACCATGACGACCATATTGGTCTGCCATCGCAGTTCCGCAGATGCACCTATGTTCGGTGAGGATGGGGGCGGCAAGGCGAAGGGCAACATATATAACTTCACTTGCGTGTTTAGGCAAGTTGTGCATCATATATATATATATATATATATATATATATATATATATATATATATATATATATATATATATATATATATATATATATATATATATATATATATATATATATGCAACAATGATCACAAAAACACTGATCCAAGTATGCAGAATAACCACATATGAAAAATAGAAAATGCTATTTTCTATTTTTCATATGTGGTTATTCTGCATATATATATATATATATATATATATATATATATATATATATATATATATATATATATATATATATATATATATATATATATATATATATATATATATAATCTCCGAAAATGCTGGTTTAGACAATGGTAATCCAGTCCTAAAAGATAATCCCCGGTGCTCAAGTATCCTAATCTTAAAGTTCCGAATGGAACTCCCGACATATCCAGCATTACAGCTGGAACAATTATACATACGACATTTGAGCACAAGGGGGTAGGCACTTTAGATTCCAGCAGGGAATGATCAAACTCATAACAATGGTTTCTAATCCCCGAAAATGCTGGTTTAGACAATGGTAATCCAGTCCTAAAAGATAATCCCCTTTATCTTTTTATCCCCTCAAGAATTTGTAATCTTCTTGAATCTTGGGTTTTGTATTCAAAACAAGAATTCAAGAAGATTACAAATTCTTGAGGCAATTCACATAAGAATAGAGCGACCTACCATGAACACCCAAATCACGGAACTATTTACTCTACCCACCACGAGAGTAAGGACAAGACAAGAACATATCGATGCCAACACAGAAGACAATGTCCAACATAACAGGCCAATTACACTGGATTAATCTTTGTGTTTAGATAGGAGATGCCTCGTATGGGCCAATAAGCCTTCTGCAGCCCCTATGTTTATCCCTTATGTATCCCCCCATGTTTTCACCTTCATTGTATTATCACTTGACCTAATGCGGGTATAAAATCAACTAGTATTGTAAGATCTGTTCACTTGAGAATGAACCATGGAGGTTCGAAACGTCGTGCAAATTATACAAATAAGTGTAATACACTCTATAGTAAATCACTTCTTTTCTTCACCTTAAAAGTACGAAAATGAGTTTTGGAGAACTCCTATTTCAATTAAGCCCTGATGCTAAGAAAATAGTTAGAGGGATAGAAGCCCTAAACCAGAAAATAATAAATACAGAATATGCGGTCATATTCAATGAAACATATATATATATATATATATATATATATATATATATATATATATATATATATATATATATATATATATATGACAATGTCAGACCACGGAGGAAAAATGAAACAGGAAATTTCCTTAAGTACTTTCGTATATTAAATACATCTTCAGAAGGTCATTTTACAGATCGAGTGATGGGTATAAATAGGCAGGAGAGAGTGGTGAAGTAAGGTGAGGTACAATACTTGGACAACGCAGAAGGCCCATTGGCCCATCAGATGCACCCAATTAGCCCATCCGATGTAGCCCAATGGCCCATCTGATACAGCAGACATACAAGCATAATACATAGGTAATTATAACATAAAGAGGTAAATATATACAATAAATTAGTGAGACAAATGTTTTTCAATGATTCTACTTAAATCGCCCTTTAGCTGATCTATTAGAAATGGATCTAAGTTATATAGACCACTGCTAATATTCAAATTACTTTCTTTGGTGATCTGTATGTATTGATACAGATCACCAAAGAAAGTAATTTGAATATTAGCAGTGGTCTATATAACTTAGATCCATTTCTAATAGATCAGCTAAAGGGCGATTTAAGTAGAATCATTGAAAAACATTTGTCTCACTAATTTATTGTATATATTTACCTCTTTATGTTATAATTACCTATGTATTATGCTTGTATGTCTGCTGTATCAGATGGGCCATTGGGCTACATCGGATGGGCTAATTGGGTGCATCTGATGGGCCAATGGGCCTTCTGCGTTGTCCAAGTATTGTACCTCACCTTACTTCACCACTCTCTCCTGCCTATTTATACCCATCACTCGATCTGTAAAATGACCTTCTGAAGATGTATTTAATATACGAAAGTACTTAAGGAAATTTCCTGTTTCATTTTTCCTCCGTGGTCTGACATTGTCACATTCTTAATCACGTGTTTATTTTCGTGATATACACACATATATATATATATATATATATATATATATATATGATGCACAACTTGCCTAAACACGCAAGTGAAGTTATACAACTTTAGAACACTTTCCCACCAGGAGACTCGAACCCTAGCCAGCACAGAAGCCTTCCAGCAACTGGCATAACAGGTACGCCTTTAACCCGCTGCACCACACTCAGACCCTTAAAAGAGATTGTAATTTCGGAGTATTTATACACCCCAAAGATTACCACCTCCCAAGGGCAACTAGAGCAAATGAGGGGTCACTTACGTTTTTCATCAAGTCCCTGTTAATATGGGAGAACTCTGTGTCTATGCTTGATGCACAACTTGCCTAAACACGCAACTTAAGTTATACAACTTTACAACACTTTCAAACCAGGAGACTCGAACCATAGCCAGCACAGAAGCCTTCCAACAACTGGCATAACAGGTACGCCTTTAACCCACTGCACCATGCTCAGACCCTTAAAAGAGATGGTAATTTCGGAGTATTTATACACCCCAAAGATTACCACCTCCCAAGGGCAACTAGAGCAAGTGAGGGGTCACTTACGTTTTTCATCAAGTCCCTGTTAATATGGGAGAACTCTGTGTCTATGCTTGATGCACAACTTGCCTAAACACGCATGTGAAGTTATACAACTTTAGAACACTTTCCCACTTGACGAAAAACGTAAGTGACCCCTCACTTGCTCTAGTTGCCCTTGGGAGGTGGTTTTCTTTTAAACATATCTTATTGAATATGACCGCATATTCAGTATTTACTATCTTCTAATTTAGGGCTTCTATCCCTCTAACTATTTTTCTAGCATCAGGGCTTAGCTGAAAGAGTTCTCCAAAACTCATTTTCGTTATTTCAAGTTAAAGAAAAAAGTGAATTAGTATAGAATGTATTACACTTATTTATACAATTTACACAACGTTTCGAACCTCCATGGTTCATTCTCAAGTGAAAAGAAATTACAGAACTCGTTGATTTATACCCGTACGGTGTCAGGTGATTAGACAGTTATTGTCTTATCACCTGACCCCGTACGGGTATAAATCAACGAGTTCTGTAATTTCTTTTCACTTGAGAATGAGCCATGAACGAACCTAGTAGCCAGAATGCAGTACTCCGCCTACTATGCAAGACCCGATTTGCCAAATAAGCCAAGTTTTCCTGAATTTATATAATTTTCGAATTTTGTTCTTATGAAATGATAAAGCTATCCATTTAATCGTGTATGAGTTAAATTCTTTTAATTTGAGTTAAAATTCATGATATATACGACCGAACCTAACCAACCCTACCTAACCTATTTTAACCTAACCTAAACCAACATAACTAAGTCAATAATTTATGTTCTTAACATAATATAATAATAATATTTCGAAATCACTAATTGGAAACAATATTTTGAAAACAAAGAAAATCACTCGGCCTATTAGGCAAATTGGGCCTTGCATAGTAGGCCGAGAAGTGCATTCTGGCTACTAGGTACGACATTATATATATATATATATATATATATATATATATATATATATATATATATATATATATATATATATATATATATATATATATATATGTCGTACCTAGTAGCCAAAACGCACTTCTCAGCCTACTATGCAAGGCCCGATTTGCCTAATAAGCCAAGTTTTCCTGAATTAATATATTTTCTCTAATTTTTTTCTTAGTAAATGATAAAGCTACCCATTTCATTATGTATGAGGTCAATTTTATTTTATTGGAGTTAAAATTAACGTAGATATATGACCGAACCTAACCAACCCTACCTAACCTAACCTATCTTTATAGGTTAGGTTAGGTAGCCGAAAAAGTTAGGTTAGGTTAGGTTAGGTAGGTTAGGTAGTCGCAAAAACATTAATTCATGAAAACTTGGCTTATTAGGCAAATTGGGCCTTGCATAGTAGGCTGAGAAGTGCGTTCTGGCTACTAGGTACGACATATATATATATACATATATATACATATATATATATATATACATATATATATATATATAGTAGCGTTCTGGCTACTAGGTACGACATATATATATACATATATATATATATATATACATATATATATATATATATATATATATATATATATATATATATATATATATATATATATATATATATATATATATATATATATATATGTCGTACCTAGTAGCCAGAACGCACTTCTCAGCCTACTATGCAAGGCCAAATTTGCCTAATAAGCCAAGTTTTCATGAATTATTTGTTTTTCGACTACCTAACCTACCTAACCTAACCTAACCTAACTTTTTCGGCTACCTAACCAAACCTAACCTATAAAGATAGGTTAGGTTAGGTAGGGTTGGTTAGGTTCAGTCATATAACTACGTTAATTTTAACTCCAATAAAAAAATTGGCCTCATACATAATGAAATGGGTAGCTTTATCATTTCATAAGAAAAAAATTAGAGAAAATATATTAATTCAGGAAAACTTGGCTTATTAGGCAAATCGGGCCTTGCATTGTAGGCTGAGACGTGAGTTCTGGCTACTAGGTACGACATATATATATATATATATATATATATATATATATATATATATATATATATATATATATATATATATATATATATATATATATATATATATATATATATATATATATATATTGTTACGCAGGGGTGGGTTGGACTATGCTAGCAAGGGGCCTGCTAGGGTTTCTGGAGAAAGAATAGTCTGTCTCTCTTAGTCACGTAACTCATCAGAGTCATTTGGTCCCAAAGGTGAGGACCACATAATGCCCATCACTGCAGGCCTATGCTCCCAGCACCTAGGTGCAACAGATCCACCCTGGGAACCCTTCAGTCAAACATGGGGAAACTACTACAAGCAATTCCAGCCTTCCCTCACGGAGGAGTGAAGTAAGACTCAGACTTATCTTCAACAGCACTTCCTCTGAGTCTTGCCTACCATAACAAAAGGCTACAGGTCTCTCTTCCACACCTGCGTTTCTCTACTGTTTAACATGGTCGCCAGCTGGGTTAATATCTTTGCACCCCAACAATGAAGTTCAGTGGGTATGCACTGTTATGCCTGAAAACCAAGTGTTGGTGCACTTACAGTGTTGAAACAGGATCACCAGCCTAGGGTATGCGTCTATATATGTGTGTGTTGCTCTAGCACCACCAGCCACTAGGAAATTTTCATATAAAATCTTACTGTTCACTAGGCGGGGTTACAGTATCACAAGGTATGCTAGTAGAGGTAATATGGAGGCACACTCAAACACATCAGTGAAAATATATGACATTTACAAATGAAAGGATACATGAACACATATATATAAATAATAATAGTACATGAATGGATATATATGGAATAAATAATCTGGAGATCGTCGGCAGCTCTCCTCTCACGACCTCCGGCAACTCCGTCAGCTGGGCAGATTTAAATGGGGGTCTCACACCCTCTGAAGTGGGAGCCACTCTTCAATGCTGACTTTCCCCTCACCAACTGCCATGTCGTCCAGACACTGTCTTCCTTAACAGTCGTAAATGCTAGCTGCCCTGCAACCTATCTTAATACTAATGTACTAATATATATACTGATACCATATTAGATATTTCATGGCCTAACTAGCCTAATCAACAAGGGATAATGGGAAGGAAAAATGATCTACCTTAACATTCCTGGTTCACGGTGCCTGTCCCTCGATGGTGTGAGGTTCCTACGGTTCCTGGGTCGCTCCTTGACGATCCAGTGACATGTTGCAGGGCCTCAGGTGTTGTGAAGCAATCGCGTCTTCTCCGTGCCACTCCCTAATTTCAGGTCTTCCAATCCTGGTCCAACCAGTGGTCACTGAGCCAGTCACTGCGTACATATGTTCCTTCCACGAGGAAGGTCTTCCCTCCAACGTCAGTAGATGTGACCTCCAGGTATGCCCTCCCGAGTCGTCGCCGACCGATACCTAAAGTTTTGGCACTTCTTTGCCCACTAAACTTGGCTTCTTCTTGCTCCAAAGGAGCAATAGGTCTTCAGCATTGATGGTGGACTTCGATGGCTGCTTATAATCCACTGAACGAGGCTCCCATAGCCTCCAACCTCAAGAGCTATTCGACACACGACCAGTCGCGTCCACAGTCAGATCAGCTCTCAGCGACGCCTCCCCTGGCGCTACCAGGGGCTCTCGGTGACGTCACGGCAGGCCAAGATTGGTTGGCCGCTTCACGTGACCTCAGCCAGCTAATCGCCAGTCGGCTGGCGTTGCCCACAAAATGTCGGATTTGCAGGGAGGGGGCACCATTTTTGTTTGTACCAAGGGCACGTCTTCCTTCCTTAGCTATCATATAAACGCAAATTTCTCCCAATTAGGTGACCAATCTGGTCGCCACATATATCAAGAGACTCCCTGCACCTCAGAGAATCAGCTGGATCAGCAGATATGACTCTTAAAGCCGGATTTAGAGAGAAATTGAAGGGGACTCTGTAACATTCCCCTCCCCGTAAAATGAGAGTCATATCGAATGAGCACCACTGGAGAGGGCAACCTATGCTCTTGCTCTCTGCATTCATGAAGTGTCACTCCTCCAGTTGGTGACGTGGCTCGTACCATCTCGCCAGTCACTTGCATTCTTATACATCCACCTTGCGCTGGAACGGCAGGGGTGGGTGTTCCCAGAACACCTATAAGGGATCTTCCTTCCATGTCCATGAGTACGCTCCAACGACTCGTTACCACTGCAAGGTTCAGTTCATGTAGGACCTCCACTGTGTTGTGCACTCTGAGCTAGGTACCCTTGCATTTACACTGCATCCTACATGTACTCCATGCTTCCTCTCAGGATCTCTTCTTCGCCAATCTTCTCTCTTCTCGGTTCCTCTTCTGCCGTAAGTGTGCTGTCCCTCACAGCGACACCTGTTACCTGTTCTCCATCCAGCAGCTTCCACTCTTCCTCACTAGGTTTTTGCGATAGCCCAGTGCCCTTCTGGGTAGGCTGGTGCCTACCCTGGGTATACCTGTTCCCTGCTTTCTTCCAGTTATCCTTCCTATACCATTCGTTCCACTGATTTCAACAAACATCTTCATTCCTTACACACAGAAATCACAATTGCGTGACGCATCAAATGAACAAATCCACAAGGGCATTGACGAGGATTTGAACCTGCGTCCAAGAGCATCCCAGACGCTGCCTTAATCGACTGAGCTACGACATGTCGTAGCTCAGTCGATTAAGGCAGCGTCTAGGATGCTCTTGGACGCAGGTTCGAATCCTTGTCATGGCCCTAGTGGATTTGTTCATCTTCATTCCTCTATGAGATTCTTTCACCTGTAGACGTTTTCTTCGGTTCGTGGTTGCGCTTATCCACCTCACTGCGCTCACCCCGCCACGGTGGTTCTTCTTATCTCTACCACTTTCTATCCGGCTGGCATAGGGTGCGCTGCATCGCGGCTCTTCCACTCTACCCCTCGCAGTTCGCTCATCCACTGAGCTTACCTTACTCACACTTTTATGTGAAGGGAGTGCGGCCTGCAGCACCTTCACAACCCCAGGCGCTTGTACAGCGGCACCTCGCCACTCCCCCACACGCACCATTAGGCCTAACCGCAGGTCTTCATTGGGCTTCTCCATGACCTCCAACGACCTCTCTGCATTCTCAACCTCGTTGTCGTCGTCCCTGGTGACGTTACCATTTGTGTAGTCGGCTTCTTCACCGTTACTTGAGTCGAATTGCACCTCCCCTGGCATAATTGTACCACTGCCTGATCCATAGGCACTTCTGGCCCAATCGGGTTGTATCCTGCCTCCACCAAGGTCGTTACTACTACCTAACTAGTACGCACAGCTCGTGTATCAATGGACAGTGATAAAAATTAGCCTAGGGTCAGTTCACTGTCTTTAAGAAGTAACACACAAGAGTGCCCCTATGTAGGACAAACAAGTATAATTAAAAGATCAGGATAAATAAACATGCACATATAAAATTTATAATATAAGTGTAATTCAAAATTATATGCAAGTTTTTAATATAACAAATAAGTATTCACTTCAATATCACTAAGAGAATAATATGACTTTATATACATGGAAAAGTCTCCTCAGGATCATTAATCTTTCCCAAGGAACAATAAAACTGCACACAGACTTATCGTGAAACGATGTGTCCCAGACTGAGGTCTCCTCGCCACTGACTAGCTCGCGAGCACACCCCCTAAAACACCCCCCCCCCCTTCCCCATTGACAAAGGGGATGGAAAACCTTTGGCAAAAAATAAAAGCAGTATTTTTATAACCTAAATAAATAAATGAGAAAAGTAATCGCTTTATCAAAGACATGAACTAAAATAAAATATATTCTGAAACATGCAAATGACTTTAATAAAAGTAAAACAAGTTTATCAAAAGTAAATTATTGAAGTAAAAAATTACAAAAGTATATACAATACAATAGAGCACTGTACCAACAACAATACACTAGTGTACGGTACCTACATACAATACTGTAGTGCGCAGTACAATCATATAATAGAGTAGTGCACTACCAACACACAATACAATAGTGCACTGTACCAACACACAATACAGTAATTGCCAACATACCAACATACACTACAGTACTGCACTGTACCAACATACAATAGAGATGTGCACTGTATGAACATACAATAGAGTAGTGCACTATCAACACTCAATTCAATAGTGCACAGTACAAACATACAATACAGTAGTGCACTGTATCATCATGCAATACAGAAGTGAACTGTACCATGTACAATAAAGTAGTGCACTGTATCATATTAAAAACTGTAGTGCACTCCACCAAAACATACAATACAGTAGTGCACTGAACCAAAATAAAATACAGTAGAGCACTTTACCGACATACAATTCAGTAGAGCACTGTACCATCATACAATACACTAATGCACTGTACCAACAAACTATAGAGTAGTGTACTGTACCATCATACAATACACTAATGCACTGTTCCAACAAACTATACAGTAGTGTACTGTACCAACATACAATACATTAGAGCTCTGTACCAAGATACAATACAGTAGTGCACTGTACCAACAAACAATAAAGTAATGCACTGTACCAACATACAATACAGTAGTGTACTGTACCAACATACAAAACAGAAGTGCACTGTACCAAGATACAATACAGTAGTGCACTGTACTAACAAACAATAGAGTAGTTCACTGTACCAACATACAATAGAGTAGTGCACAGTACAAACATACAATACAGTAGTGTTGTAGCAACATCCAATAAAGAAGTGGACTGTGCCAAATACAAAACAGTATTGCACTGTACCAAATTCGAAACTGTAATGCACTCTACCATCATACAATACAGTAGTGCACTGTACTAAAATAGAATACAGTAGAGCACAGTTCCGATATACAATTCAGTACTGCACTGTATCAACATACAATACACTAGTGCACTGTACCAACAAACTATACAGTAGTGCACTGTACCAACATACAACACAGTAGTGCACTGTAAAAAGATACATTACAGTAGTGCACGGTACCAACAAACAATAGAGTAATGCACTCTACACATATACAATAGAGTAGTGCACTCTACCAACATACAAATCAGTAGTGCACTGCACCAACATACAATACAATAGAGCACTGTACCAACACACAACATAGTTGTACACTGTACCAACACACAACTCAGTAGTTCACAGTACAAACATACAATACAATAGCGCACTGAAACAACAAAAATACAGAAGTGCACAGTACCAAATACAATACAGAAGTGCACAGGTACCAAATTTAAAACTATAGTGCAGTCCACCAACATACAATACAGTAGTGCACTGAACCAAAATAAAATACTTTAGAGCACTTTACCGAAATACAATTCAGTAGAGCACTGTACCATCATACAATATACACTAGTGCACGGTACCAACACACAATACATTAGAGCTCTGTACCAAGATACAATACAGTAGCGCACTGTACCAACAAACAATACAGTAGTGCACTCTACCAATATACAATTCAGTAGTGCACTGTACCAATATACAATTCAGTAGTGCACTGTACCAATATACAATTCAGTAATGCACTGTACCAACATACAATACTGTAGTGCACTGTACCAACATGCAATACAGTAGTGCATTGTACCAACATACAATAAAGTAGTGAACTGTTCCAACATACAATACAGTACTGCACTGTACAAACAAACTATACAGTAGTGTTCTGTACCAACATACAATGGAGAAGTGCACTGTACCAACATACAATACAGGAGTGCACTGTATCAACATACAATACAGTAGTGCACTGAACCAACTTACAACATAGTAGTGCACTGTACCAACACACATCACAGTTATGCACTGTATCAACACACAATACAGTAGTACACTGTACCAACATACAATACAGTAGTGCACAGTACAAACATACAATACAGCAGTGCACAGTACAAACATACAATACAGTAGTGCACTGTATCAACAAACAATACAATACCGCACTGTACCAACACACAACACAGTTGTGCACTGTACCAACACACAATTCAGTAGTGCATAGTACAAACATACAATACAGTAGTGCACTGGAACAACAAAAATACAGAAGTGCACAGTACAAAATACGATAGAGAAGTGCACTGTACCAAATTCAAAACTGTAGTGTAGTCCTCCATCATACAATACAGTAGTGCACTGAACCAAAATAAAATACAGTAGGGCACTTTACCGAAATACAATTCAGTAGAGCACTGTACCATCATACAATATACACTAGTGCACGGTACCAACAAACTATTCAGTAGTGAACTGTACCAAAATGCAATACAGTAAAGCTCTGTACCAAGATAGAATTCAGTAGTGCACGGTACCAACAAACAATAGAGTAATGCACTCTACACATATATAATAGAGTAGTGCATTTTACCAACATACAATACAGTAGTGCACTCTACCAACATACAATTCAGTAGTGCACTGTACCAATATACAATTCAGTAGTGCACTGTACCACCATACAATACTGTAGTGCACTGTTCCACCATACAATACTGTAG
This sequence comes from Procambarus clarkii, assembly GCF_040958095.1. NCBI lineage: Eukaryota > Metazoa > Arthropoda > Malacostraca > Decapoda > Cambaridae > Procambarus > Procambarus clarkii. The sequence goes on from NC_091153.1 coordinate 35,799,856, forward strand.
TGCACTGTACCACCATACAATGCTGTAGTGCACTGTACCAATATACAATTCAGTAGTGCACTGTACCACCATACAATACTGTAGTGCACTGTACCAACATGCAATACAGTATTGGACTGTACAAACAAACAATATAGTAGTGTACTGTACCAACATACAATACAGAAGTGCACTGTACCAAGATACAATGGAGTAGTGCACTGTACCAACATATAATACAGGAGTGCACTGTATCAACATACAATACAGTAGTGCAATGAACCAACATACAATACAGTAGTGCACTGTACCAACATACTATACAGTAGTACACTCTACCAACAAATAATACAACAGTGTACTATACCGACATACAATACAGTAGTGCATTGAACAAACATACAATACAGTAGTGCACTGCCAACACACAATACAGTAGTGCACTATACCAACACACAATACAGTAGTGCACAGTACAAACATACTATACAGTAGTGCACTATACCAATATACAATAAAGTAGTGCACTGTACCAACATATAATGCAGGAGTGCAGTGTATCAACATACAATACAGTAGTGCAATAAACCAGTACACTAGTGTACGGTACCTACATACAATACAGAAGTGCACTGTACTAACATTCAATTTAGTTCGCTGTACCGACATGCAATACAGTAGAGCACTGTACTAACATACAATACAGTATTTCACTGTACCAACAAACACTAGTGTACTGAATCTACATACAATAATATATTTGTATGAACCTACATACAAATATTCTAGATCTGGCCTTTACGAACAATGAACACATTATCAGAGACATTACGATAACAGATACCACATACTCAGATCACAAGCTCATTGAAGTGCAAACGACCATCAATACTCAGAATAGACCTAAAACGTTGATAAAGCGAGAAGGGCTATTCAGTAAATTCAATTTTAATAATAAAAGGATAGACTGGGAGATAATAAACAGGGAACTTACAAACATTCCATGGGGAACTGTTCTAAGTAATACAAGTCCTACAGAAGGAATAGAAAAACTGACTTCAGAAGCGTATCAAGTCTGTCTGAAACATGTTCCTTTGAGGAAAGTCAGAAAGAGATCTAACGTAGAAAGAGAACGCAGACGACACTATAAACGCAGGAAAAAAATAACGGAACTGCTTATGCAGACACGAATTTCCCGTCAAAGAAGGAATAATTTAAATAGGGAGATTGAAGAAATCGAGCGGAAATTGAAACACTCATATGAAACTGAAGAAAGGCAGTTAGAACAGAAAGCAATTCAGGAAATAAAGAAAAATTCAAAATATTTCTTCTCATATGCGAAATCAAAAGCAAAAACCACTGCCAGTATTGGACCTATTCGTATAAGTGAAGGTTCATACACGGAGGATGACAAAGAAATTAGTGAAATCCTAAAAAAGCAGTATGAGGACATGTTTAGCACTCCAATAAACAACATGAAGGTGGAAGATCCAGACAATTTCTTTATGCAGGGTATTCAAACCCCTGTAAATATAACTGATATAAACACGAGCGCACTAAATTTTGAAAGAGAAATTGAAAACATGCCCATGCACTCGGCCCCAGGTCCAGACTCATGGAATTCAATATTTATAAAGAAATGCAAAGTGCCGGTAGCACAGGCACTCAGTATAGTGTGGAGGAAGAGCTTGGACACGGGGGAGATACCAGATGCGCATAAAGTAGCAGACATAGCCCCTCTACACAAGGGAGGGAGCAAAGCATTGGCAAAAAATTATAGACCAGTTGCACTAACATCGCACATCATAAAAGTATTTGAGAGAGTGATTAGGAGTCAGGTCACTAATTTCATGGAGACCAATGACCTTCACAACCCAGGCCAACATGGATTTCGAGCGGGAAGATCGTGCCTCTCACAGCTACTTGAGCACTGCGACAAAGTCACTGAGGCATTAGAAGAAAAACAGAATGCTGATGTGATATACACGGACTTCGCAAAGGCTTTCGATAAATGTGACCATGGCGTGATAGCACACAAAATGAAGTCAATGGGAATAACCGGTAAAGTAGGACGCTGGATACTCAGTTTTCTGTCAAACAGGACTCAGCGAGTAACGGTCAACCATATAAAATCTAGTCCAAGTGCAGTTAAAAGCTTTGTACCTCAGGGTACAGTCCTTGCACCGCTGCTTTTCCTTATTCTCATATCAAATATAGACAAAAATACAAGTCACAGCTTCGTATCATCCTTTGCAGATGACACAAAAATCAGTATGAAAATTACCTCGGCTGAGGATATTAAAAAACTTCAAGCTGATATTAATAAAGTTTTCGACTGGGCATCAGAAAATAACATGATGTTTAACAGTGATAAATTCCAGGTACTCAGGTACGGTAAAAATGAGGACCTTAAACATAATACAGAGTACAAAACACAATCAAATGTACCCATAGTAGGAAAACAGCATGTAAAGGATTTGGGAATAATAATGTCTGACGACCTAACGTTTAAGGAGCATAACCAAGCAAATATTGCGACAGCCAGAAAAATGATAGGATGGATTACGAGAACTTTCAAATCCAGGGATCCCATCACAATGGTTGTACTCTTCAAGTCACTTGTGTTGTCCCGTCTTGAGTACTGCTCAGTACTCACATCCCCCTTCAGAGCAGGAGAGATTGCTGAAATAGAGGGAATACAGAGAACATATACGGCACGCATAGACGCAATACAGCACCTAAATTATTGGGATCGTCTCAAAGCCCTCCAAATGTACTCACTAGAAAGAAGACGAGAGAGATATCAAATAATATACACCTGGAGGATACTGGAGGGACAAGTACCAAATCTACACAGTAAAATAACAACGTACTGGAGTGAACGATATGGAAGAAAATGTAGAATAGAACCAGTGAAGAGCAGAGGTGCCATAGGCACAATCAGAGAACACTGTATAAACATCAGAGGTCCGCGGTTGTTCAACGTCCTCCCAGCAAGCATAAGAAATATTGCCGGAACAACCGTGGACATTTTCAAGAGGAAACTATATTTATTCCTCCAAGGAGTGCCGGACCAACCGGGCTGTGGTGGGTATGTGGGCCTGTGAGCCGCTCCAAGCAACAGCCTGGTGGACCAAACTCTCACAAGTCAAGCCTGGCCTCGGGCCGGGCTTGGGGAGTAGAAGAACTCCCAGAACCCCATCAACCAGGTTAAGGGGAGAACGTGAAGTAGCTGGTCGAGTCTGGAAAACAGGATTTTTATGAGCATAATGATTAGTTTTAGCATTAATATGATTAATTGGTTCTCTAAAAGCACTGTAGTAAGTAATTCATGCTCATCAGCTAGCTTGGCTAGTTTTATAAGATCAGTGGTTTGTTTATTTTCAGCCATAAACAAAGCTAATTTCTCTGGTAGACATCCCAATACTTCTTCAGTTACTATGAGGTCTCTCAAAGTCTAAAACTCTGTAATATTAAGTGCTTTAATCCATCTGTCAAAGTGATTTAATTTTACCCTTACAAAGTCAGAAATAGTCTGGTCATGTGCTCTTTTTAAGCTTCTGAATTTTATTCTATGTGCCTCTGGGATCTGCTGGTAGGCATTTAAAATACTTTGTTGAACAAATTTAAAATCGAAAGAATTCTCAGCAGGCAAAGATGCAAATACCTCTTGAGCTTTACCCTTAAATTGTCCTTGTAAAATGCTAACCCATTGATCCACAGGCCAGTTCATGCTGACTGCTAATTTCTTAAAATGCAAGAAAAATATTTCTGAATCTTCTTCATTAAACTTAGGTAATTCTGCATGTTTACTGTACTTGGAAGAACTATTTGTACTCTCTGGATTATTACTAGTGTTACCTAGCCCTGCTGTAATTCTCTGCTGTTCCAACCTGTTATTATTTTTAGACATACTCTGCTGAATTTCTAATTGTTTAGTTTGTTGCTCTGCTAGTTGTAACTGAGCCTCCAACGTCTGTTGCTTTTGCTCCAACTCAAGTTGTTTTTGCTGGTTCTGCAACTCCAACCTTTGCTTGTCTGCTTCCAGCCTAGCCATTTCTAACTTAGTCTCCAACTCCAACTATAAGATTGCCACCTTGTCACTTGACTCTTCTTCTAACTCTCCTAAACACTCTTCGTCAAGTCTCTCCGCCTCCACCAAGTGTGTGACAATAACTCTTAACACTTGAGCTTTCAACATTTTACTGGAAACTGCTAGGTTCAATTCATCAGTGTTGGGGTTTCACCTCTCTATTCTTCTCTACCCTACTCTGGGGTGAGCAATAGTTATGCTCTAGGTCATTCACCGTAGCCCTGCGGGTCTTCACTCGATCCTCACGGCGCCACTGCAGGCCAGGAGAGTCTCCCAGTCAATCTCAACGGCCTCTTATTGAGAAGGAGTGGGAACACGACTCGTTCACTAGACTGTCATGTGCCCTCCCCAACAATCGGGCTCTACGGTAAATCACAAGGTCGCCAACTGGTGTTTTAGGTGGCCAGTAACACCATCAGTGGACTGGTGGAATTAGTGGTAGCCTTGGCAAGGTCACACTCAATAGATCAGGAATTAGGCAGGTACTTATTGTTATCACTCTATGCTTTCAGTATAATATAGCCACAAGATCAATGGAGGAGATGATAAAAACACAAAGATAGTTTTGTATTTTACTTAAAAATGTATGAAAGATGTCACAAGGCCGAACAATAACAAATAAATCAACTGATCCTGACGCGGCCGGTAATTCCCACGATTAGTATGCGACCACTAAGTGGCAACACCTGCCCTCCTTGTCATATGTCAAGAACAGCTGATCGCCTGGCCCCCGCGCGCGAAAGCTTTTGCTTGTTTCCTAGATTCACGCGCGCTGTTTCTTTAAATTCTCCAATATTACTATAAACTGGCACACTCGTTATTGGCACAATAGCTCATATCACTTAGTTGCACTATACTCAGGCTCAAACAGTCGTTTCTACAATCAATGCTATAATGATTCACTGTAATGGATTTCACTGCCCTTCATTCAATAACATATTATAAAGTATTAACACTGGAGTTTTCAGTACTTTCTCTCGTGGGCGATAATGCAATAATTCACTGTACTCACAAATGACTAATCACTGCATGAACATAGCATATATAATGTAGATACATCAAATATCAATACATGGAAAATAAACAGTTTCTGGGCACACAGCCTAACTTCCAAATACTGGCATAATATTATATATAATTTACCACTATATGTTCATATCAAAATCTATAGAAAGATATACACAACACAGTAAATTTATCACTTGTTCCTGGTGCCTGTACACACCAATAATCAACATGAATATTACAAGTACTCTTGATAGTACTGTCTAGCACACTGGTGCTTTACCGTGACGTGGGTGAGACTTGCTCACGACATATAAAATCCTCAGGCTAGATAATATAGCTAACTAAAGGGGAATGGGGAGGGAACTAGAACCACCTACTTCACCCTATCCTCCGATGAGAGTCGAGATGTAGCTCCTGGTCCTCGTGTCGGGAACGCCCCCACACACACGTCGTCGTGTCCTACCAGAGCCTCTCGTCGTCCCACCGTTTAGCGCGTCGTCTCCGTGCCCTCTTCACTGTAGGTCCGTCCTCCTTTTTGACTTCTTGAAGGGTTGGAGTCGGTCTCCTGGCCGTCGTCTTCTCCCAGCAACGGCTGCCGCCTACGTCTCAGCTACAGCCGTCCGGATTCCCCAAATAGTCCTCTATTCCTCAGCTACCCAGTGGCTCTGTCAGCCACTACGCTGTCACGAACTGGTGAACTGCCACAGACGTCACATACGTCACTGCACGGCTTCACGGCTTCTTGCACAGTACCTGACTGGAGCACTTGTTGCTCAAATAACCGTCAATTCCCTCTTCTGATTCAACACATGAACTAGGGAAGACTTCTCAGAGTACTGGCGGACTTCAAGTGACGCGTAAATCCACGGGAGCGGGAAACAACTGTCCAACTGACAGGACCAACCGTCGCACGTCCGACCTCTATGACGTGTCGTGTCTGACTGCTGGCGCCAGAGTGGTGCGCGGCCTGGACCCCCTTCCTTCGTGACGTCACTTTCGCCACGGGAGGTTTTCATTGGTTCCCGGTGCCACATTGCTGTCGGTGACCAATCCGGTGCCACTGACGTCACACGGTTTTAGCGGGAAATCAGGGAGGCAAGCGCCATCTTGGCTCCCTAAAGGGCCTATACCACAGGCCAAAATATTACTATTTTACAAATTTCTCGGCTCTCCGAGAACACTTCACTCTCTCCCATATATCAAATTGTAGCCTGCAACGTAGAGAACGCTTGGGAAAAGTAGACATGACTCTTACTGCAGGCGTGGGAGAATTATAAAGGGGGGGGGGAACACCGTCACATCAGCCAGAACCAACAAACCAGACTTCTTTAAGTCTTTAATTTTTCTAAAATTTAGCTGTTCCACCAGCACAGCAACCTGATCCTCCATGGTTGGCTCAATTATCACAACTTAACACTTGAAACAACACTGAAAATTATGTTTGGCCCCTGGCACAAGCTGAACACTTACCTCAAATCGTGAAGCGTTGAGAAGTTTTCACAGCAGCTCAGATCGACATTGAAATGCACACAGGCTTAATTAGGTGTCACTAGATAATCACAGAGTACCTAGGAAGGCAATTGTTATTAATAATTAGCACTGTCAATTGTACATACATTACAGGGAATTAATCTTTCATCTCCCGGACAGTGGCCCTCATTTGTTACAACCCTTGAGATTTAGTACGGTTCTTTTCCCGCAGTGATTAATATATATTATATCGGCCTTGCCAACATGTGTCTATGGGTAGAGAAACAACACTGCATAAATTGGGAAAACAATGTATGTACGCTAAGGGTGACAAACATAACAATTAAATGATAAATATAATAGCCAGAAATATTCTTTAAGCATGCAATAATATAAATAAAAATTCTTATTGAGCAATGAGCAATATCACCAGCACATGAATTACTAAAAGGAATAATACACAATCATCTACCCATAGAATTAATCGAGTATTTAGATAAAATAATAGTAACCACTGACTAAACTTAAAACATGTCTCCTCTCGACCAAAGCTGCCACGCCTCTGACCAAGCGTTGGTTCCCAGGGCAGGCGTCCTACCACAATATCAACGAAATATCCACATAAACTATTATGGAAATTCTACTAACAAAATGTAGTACTAATATTCAAATAATTATTAATCTTAATAGTATATAATAATATTACATTACTCAATATAATTTACTGGCAAACAATAATAAGAATTAATCAAGGTTGAACTATAACCACTCGCTTGACATCAAGTTCCCACACTGGCCACATCTAAATATGGTTCTTCCCCCACACGGAAGAAACCAACATGAAAATACTTGCACAAAAAAGCCTCATACAATATAATGCAACTCAGGCACACTACAGCATGCTACACTAATTAACATACCATATTCTATCATCATACAACTGGATACTATATTAATTATAGAACAAGACAATAAAGTATATAAGCATCAAGAGTAATGTTAGAATCCTAGTAAGATTCGTAACAGGGGGGTAGAAAAAAGAATAGCCACGGAAGCGACCAAGACGAGCACTAAGCATCAGCTCCTGGAGACAGACACAAAGGGGCGAAAACTGTGAAATTAGAAGTTGGAGGTCAAGGAAATTGGCGTAATATCCACGGATATTCCATTGAAGAATAGACATCGGCAAAGAGAGAAAGGATAGCAATAGAGAGCAAAGAAGAAACAAAGGTGAAAAAGAAACAGAGCACGTTAAAGAAGCACAGGGTCAGCAAAATCAGGGTTAGGGGCATGGGTAAACTGAGTAAATAAGGAGGGAAAGGAGCGGGAGGACAGACCAGAGGTGGACGAGCAGGGTCTGGAGGAGAAGGGGCAGAAAGAGGAGAGCGCACCTCAGCAAGGGGGCTCCACCACCGAAGCGGGAGGGGAAGGAACGATTGAATCAGAGATAGAGGGCAAAGAAGAAAGCAAAGCCTTCTTACCTACCGGGGAGGAGGAAGGAGAGGAACCAGGTTTCCGCTTCTGACTCAAAGAGACAGGTGTCCCAGCAGCAATGTACTGGGCAACAGACTCCAGCGTCTCAATTGGAGAAGAAGAGAGAGAGCAAATAACATGACCACCAGGAGAGCGATGGACATCGGCCCGCACAGTCAGGCGGCGTGGAGAGCCATGAGACGGAGGAGAATTTCAACAGGGAAGTCCTACTACATCGTCCATTCTCCCACACTGGTGCTAAGACCCCATTCCCCTTATCACCCTATCTTGGACACCCAACCATCCACTTAGGGCGACCCCTCCAGCAGGTTGTCCGATTGCTCACAAGGCCCCTACATGGTGCCCTTCAGCATGTACACCACTCAAAGAGGGGGCAGGAGAGGGGGCAAAGGCAACCCACACCGGTCCCAGGGAGGTGTATGTGAGCCCTCACAACGGCAAGGAGGCACCACGGAGGGGGAATTTCACTGGTAGCGATTCTTGCATTGGCTGCGTCTCTTGCACTGGCTGTGAGTCTTGCACTGGCTGCGAGTCTTATACTGGTTGAGAGTGTTGCACTGGATGTGAGTCACAGACTTGTTGCGAAAATTTCACTGGCTGTGGATCTTGCACTAGCTGCAAGTCTTGCACTGTCTTGAAATTTTCCACTAACTGTGAGTCTTGCTCTAGCTGCAAGGCTTGCACTAGTTGTGAGTCTTCCACTGGCTGTGAGTTTTCCACTAGCTGCAATTCTTGCAATGACTGCGAGTCCGGCACGTGCAGTGAGTCTTGCACTGGCTGCGAGTCTTGAACTTGCTTTGAGTCATGCACTGGCTGCGAGTCTTACACTGGCTGGGAGTCTTGCACTGGCTGCGAATCTTGCACTGGCTGTGAGTGTTGTACTGGCTGCGAGTCAGGCACTGGCTGTGAGTGTTGTACTGGCTGCGAGTCATGCACTGGCTGCGAGTCTTACACTGCCTGTGAGTCTTGCACTGGCTGTGAGTGTTGTACTGGCTGCGAGTCAGGCACTGGCTGCAAGTCTTACACTGACTGCGAGTCTTGCACTGGCTGTGAGTGTTGTACTGGCTGCGAGTCATGCACTGGCTGCGAGTCTTACACTGCCTGTGAGTCTTGCACTGGCTGTGAGTGTTGTACTGGCTGTGAGTGTTGTACTGGCTGCGAGTCATGCACTGGCTGCGAGTCTTACACTGCCTGTGAGTCTTGCACTGGCTGTGAGTGTTGTACTGGCTGTGAGTGTTGTACTGGCTGCGAATCATGCACTGGCTGCGAGTCTTACACTGCCTGTGAGTCTTGCACTGGCTGTGAGTGTTGTACTGGCTGTGAGTGTTGTACTGGCTGCGAGTCATGCACTGGCTGCGAGTCTTACACTGCCTGTGAGTCTTGCACTGGCTGTGAGTGTTGTACTGGCTGCGAGTCAAGCACTGGCTGCGAGTTTTGCACAGGATGAAAGTTTTGTGTTAGCTATGAGTCTCCTACTTGCTACGAGTGTTTCATTGGCTGGAAGACTTGTATTGGACGTGAGTTTTGCTCTTGCTTCGATTATTGCACGTGCTGGGAATCTTACACTGGCTACGAGTCTTGCACTGGCTGCGAATCTTGGGCTGGATGTGGGTGTTTCACTGGCAGTAAATGTTTCACTGGCTGTGAATGTTTCACTGGCTGTGAGTTTCACTGTCTGTGAGTGTTTCACTGTTTGTGAATGTTTCACTGGCTGTGAGTGTTTCACTGACTGTGAGTGTTTCAGTGTCTGTGAATATTTCACTGGCTGTGAGGGTTTCACTGTCTGTGAGTGTTTCACTTGTTGCGAGTGTTTCACTGGCTTCAAGACTTTCACTGGTATCGAATATTGCACCGCCTGCATGTGTTAAATTGACTGCACATATTCACTGACTGCATGTGCTGGAGTCTTGCATTGGCTGTGAGTTTTGTTCTTGCAGTGAATCTTGCACTGGCTGTAAGTCTTTGATTGGCTGCATGTGTTGCACTGGTTCTAAGTCTTCAACTTGCTGAAAGTGTTTCACTGGATGCAAGTCTGTACACTGGCTAGAAGTAGTGCACTATCTGTGAGTCTTAAACTGGCAGTGAGTCTTGGATTTGCAGTGAATCTTTCACTAGCTGCGAGTGTTGTACTAACTGCACGTTTTGCACTGCCTGCGAGTCTTGCACTGTTTGCGAGTCTGGCACTAACTGTGAGTCTTTCATTGGCTGCGTGTCTTGTACTGGCTGTGAGTCTTACACTGTCTGAGTCTTTAACTGGGTGTAGGTCTTGCCATATCTGCAAGTTTTCCACTAACTGTGAGTTTTGCATTAGTTGCGAATCATGGACTGCCTGCAAGACTTGCACTGGCCGTGAGTCTTGCACTGGCTGCGAGTCTTGCACTTAATGTGAGTTTTGCACTATGTGTATGTGTGTTGCACTGGCAGTGAATATTGCACTGGCTGAGAGTTTTCCACTTGCCGCTAATCTTGCAATCGGTGCGAGTCTAACACTGACTTCGAGCTTTGCACTACCTCAGAATCTTTCACTATCTCTGAGTCTTTCTTTAGCAGCGATTCATATAATAACTTCAAGTCTTACACTAGCTGCAAGTATTTCACTGGCAGTGAGTCTTACGCTGGTTGTGTGTCTTGTTGTGGCTGCAGCTCTTACACTGGTTTTGTGTCTCGCACTGGCTCCAGTCTTGCACTGGTTGTGTATCTTGTACTGCTTGGGTGTCATGCAGTGGCTACGAGTCTTGCACTGGTTGTGTCTTGCACTGGTCGTGTGTCTTGCACTGTCTACGAGTCTTGCACTGGCTGCAAGTCTTGCACTGGTTGTGTGTCTTTCACTGGTTGTGTCGTGTTGTGGCTGCATGTCTTGCACTTGCTGCGAGTCTTACACTTACTGCATTTCTTTCACTGGTATCGTATCTTGCACTGGCTGTGTGTGTTGCACTGGCTGTGAGTGTTGCATTGGCTGCGAGTCTTGCACTGGCTGCGTGTGTTGCACTGGCTGTGAGTGTTGCATTGGCTGCGAGTCTTGCACTGGCTGCGTGTGTTGCACTGGCTGTGAGTGTTGCATTGACTGCGAGTCTTGCACTGGCTGTGAGACTTTCACTTTCTGCGAGTCTTCCATCAGATGCTGGTGTTTTACTGGCTCTGAGTCTTCTACTTGCTGCAAGTGCTTCACTGGTTTCCGAATCTTGCACTGGCTGCATGTGTTGCACTGATATCGTGTAATGAACTGTCTGCGAGTGTTGCATTGGCTGTGAGTGTTACAGTGGCTGAGAGTCTTGGACTGGCTGTGAGTCTTGGACTGGCTGCGAGTCTTGGACTGGCTGCGAGTCTTGCACTGGCTACGGATCTTCCACTTGCTACGAGTAATTCACTGGCTGCAAGTCGTGCACTGGCTGAAGGTTTTGCCCTATCTGCGAGTCTTCCATTGGCGGTGAGCTTTGCACCGGCTGCGAGTCTTGCAAGGGCTGTGAGTCTTGCACTGGCTGTGAGTCTTTCACTGTCTGCGACTCTTGCATTGGTTGACAGTGTTGCACTGGATATGTCTTTCACTTGCTACGAGAGTTTCATTATCTGAGAGTCTTCCACTGGCTGTGAATCTTGCACTTGTTGCAAGTCTTGGACTAGCTGCGAGTCTTGCTCTGGTTGTGTGTCTTGCAATTGCTGCGAGTCTTGCACCGGCTGCATGTCTTGCACAGGCTTTGTGTCTTGCACTGGCAGTGAGTCTGGCACTGGCTGAGACTGTTACACTTGATGTGAGTCTTTTACTTGCGGCGAGAGTTTCACTGGCTGCAAGGCTTGTACTATCTGCTAGTTTTCCACTAACTGTGAATCTTGCACTCGTTGCGAGTTTTGCACTGGCTGCAAGACGTGCACTAGCTGTGTGTCTTGCACTGGCTGTGAGTCTTGCTCTAGCTGCGAGTCTTGCATTGGCCTCGAATCCACTACTTGTAGTGAGTCTTGCACTGGTTGAAAGTCTTGAACTAGCTTTGAGTCTTGCACTGGCTGTGAATTTTAGACTGAATAATTAGTCTTGTAATAGCCTAAACTGCTGCAAAGCAACACCAGGAGAGAAATAACAGTGATGGAACAGGAAATGAAATTGAGGACATACATATTCATTACAAACGACAAGGAAGTGTGTGAGGAACTCAATAAGAAATAAAATCTTCAGAGTAGAGCAACGAGAAATCCCAGAGATAGGAGAAGGAATATATAACCAGACACCACTAGAGGAGTTTATGATTACTAGTTGGAAGGTGAAGAAGCATCTGCTTGATATGTGACAAAAGTTCAAATTCAAATTCAAAATTCAAATGTTTATTCAGTTAAAATATAGGTCCGGATGGAATCTCACCATGGATACTAAAGGAAGGAGCAGAAGCTCTGTGCCTTCCACTCTCCATGGTGTACAACAAATCACTGGCAACAAGTGAACTATCACAATTTGGAAAACGGCCAATGTAGTCCCAATATACAAGAAGGGTGATAGACACAAGACACTGAATTACAGGCCAGTGTCCCTAACTTGCATTCCATGCAAGATGATGGAGAAAATTGTGCGAAAAAACAAGTGGAACACCTGGAGCAAAAGAACTTTGTAACACTACACCAGCATGGGTTCAGGGATGGCAAATTATGCCTCACAGGATTAATTGAATTCTATGACCAGGCAACACAAATCAGGCAAGATAGAGAGGGCTTGGCAGACTGCATATTTGTGGATTCCTTGAAAGCCTTTGACACTACCTCATAAAACACTAGTGCACAAGCTGGAGATGCAGACGGCAGTGAAAGGGAAGGTACTCCACTGGTAAGGGAGTACCTAAGCAACAAAAGACAGCAAGTCACTGTGAGAGGGGGGGGGGAAGGTCTCAGAGTAGCGAGGCGTCACCAGTGGAGTCCCACAAGGATCAGTCCTTGGACCTATACTGTTTATGATATATGTAAATGATCTCCCAGGGGAAATAGACTCGTTCCTTTCAATGTTTGCTGATGATGCAAAAAAATGAGGAGGATTAAGACAGAAGACAGTATAAGGCTAGAAATGGCTGCTAAATGGCTGCATCACCTTGCATTTACTCATGTAAATGTAAGGTGATGAAACTCAGCGGAGGAAATAAAGGGCCAGACACTGGATACCGAATGGGAGAGGACGTCCTTCACGAAACAGACAGAGAGAAAGATTTAGGAGTTTATATAAAGCAAAAATCTGTTTCCTGAAGTGACCATTAAAAGAATAACATCGACGGCGTATGCGAGGCTGGCTAACATCAGAACTGACTTCAGAAACATGTGTAAGGAATTCTTCAGAGCCTTTATACCACATATGAAAGACCAATCTGGAGTATATGGCCCCACCATCGAGCCAATACCTTGTCAACCACATGACGGAGCTGGAAAAAGTTCAGAGGTATGCCACTAGGCTAGTCCCAGAACTAAGAGGCATGAATTACGAGGAAAGGCTGCATGAAATGCACCTCACGACATTGGACGACAGAAAAGTAAGGGGAGACATGTTTAATACCTACACAATTTTCAAAGGAATTGACAAGGTAGATAAAGATAAACTATTTAACACGGGAGATACGCGAACAAGGGGACACTGGTGGACACTGAGTACTCAAATGAGCCACAGGGACGTTAGAAAATTTTTTTCCCTCTGTCCCTTTGTCCTTTTGTCCCTCTGTCCCCAGAGTGACAAAGAGCCAAAGCTCAACCCCTCTCAAGCACAACTAGGTGAGTACACACACACAGGTCAAGCAGGATGGTAAGACAACAGAACAAAGTTGGAGGAGAGGAACAAGACGAGCCATACATGGAGATGATTGCTCATGCATGGAAGGAAATCCGGGGGAAATTGACAGACATGAGGGAAAGTATAAGTAAGCTGCAGATAGAACTAAGTGCAGTGCAAGAGAAGATAAAAAAAAAAACTAAAAACAGGCCCTCCTGAGACTCTGGCCCAGGTAAACAATCTCCAGGTAACAGGGGATGTAGCACCTTTGCTGAAAAGCTGAAGAGCCTCGATGCCATGTCCACAGTCAAGGAAGTTGTAATGAAAGCAGTAACTTCACAGGAGGCAGCTAGATGCACGAGACAGCTAATGGAAAGGAAAAAAGCTGTAGTAATTGTAGGTATTAAAAAGGTTCTAAGCAGGAAGAATGGAGGACTAAGGACAAAGCTGCTGTGTCAGGGATACTAAAGGAGATAGGAATGGAAGGGGGGCTGAACGAGACACAGAACAGTTTTTTCCAGATTGGCCAGGTACAACAGAGACAAAAAGCGATTGATCAAAGTAGTATTAAGGAACGAGGCCATCAAACAGGATATCCTAGTAAAGATGAGCAAACTGAAAAATGCAAGGAATTACAGAGAGGTATACCTTCATAGGAACATGACCATGGATGAGATAATTAGGCCAGCAGATGCAAGGAAAAGGCGCAGAGAGGGGGAAGAGAGCCAGTGATCAGCCTCCATCCCAGCACTCTCAGAAGGGAGTGGGGAACCCCAATCTAGGAACCCCAAAGGGGACTGCAACACCCTAACCCCCCCAAGCCCCCCCCCATCCCACCTCCAGCACATATCCTTCCTTGCCCTACACAATGCCCACTATATTGCCCAAATCCTTCCTCCCGCCTTATTGCGAGTATCCCCTGCCTTCCCATCCCCTGGTTTTCTTCCTACCCCAAGCAGGCCCAGGCAAGACCTAAACCCTCCATTCTCCTACTCTTACCCCTCCAAACTCCTGTCAACATCACCACAGGAGGGCGTGCCCTCACCCCAAGCAATCACTGCCCCCCAACCCCAAGCACTCCCTGCCCCTCTATCCCAAGAAGATATAAATCTTGTCCATGTCTGCTTGGGGCAGGAAGCAAACATGGACAAGACCAAAACCCTCCATCCCTCACCCCACCTTCCCCTGAATCCCTGGCAACTACCTCACAGGAGGATGAGCCTACCTAAGTAGCAATGCCCATTGAACAACTTCCTACACTTGTGGGGAGGGAGGGTGAAAATGGATATTTAGGAAAGTAACTTAAAGGTAATGTACTCAAACATCGATGGGATTACCAATAAAGCTAGTAAACAGGCAGAAAGGGCGCAAGAAGAAGAAAGCCCAGATGTAATAGGACTCGGAAACAAAATTGTCAGGAGTCATAACAGATGCAGTGTTTCCAAAGGACACACATATATAATAAGAAAAGAGAGGGAAGGGAGAGTAGGTGGAAGAGTGGCCCTGCTGATAAGGATGGACTGGAGATGTAATGAGATGGAAATTTCGGGCTGTGATGGGTTCAAAGATTACATAACAGGAACTATGCCAATGGGTGGACCTAAGATAATAGTTGCTGTCATTTACAACCCTCTCCTAAATGACAGAAGATCCAGACAGAAGTTTGATAGGAACAACAACGCAACCAATAATATAATAGGGAGAGCAGCTTCAGTTGCCTGCAGGAATGGCTCCAGACTCTTAATCATGATGATTTCATCCATGGAAAGATAGACTGGGAAAATGGGGACTCACATGGAGGTGCAGATACATGGAGAGCTAAACTCTTGGAAGTGGCAACGAGAAACTTTCTGAGCTAGCACGCCAGGGAACCCACAAGAATGAATGGTAATGACGAACGAGCTTAACTCGAACTGATATTCACCTTGAATGAATCAGATATAAGGGAAGTCACATTTGAGGTCCCCATACGAATGAGTGACCACAGCATTTGAGTATTTGGTGGAGGTAGGGATAGCCTATCCAAGGATGGGATCGGAAGGAAAATGACTAAATTACTAGAGAAGAAAATACGACGATATGAGGAACTTTCTAAGGAGAATACCATGAGAAACAGAACTCAGAGAGAAGTAAGTAAGTAATTATCAAAAGAAGGCACCCAAGAAGGCTATGTAGCACCATCAAATGTGTGGAATAATCAGATGGCGCTAAATATCATCGAGGATGCCAATACGAGAACAGAAACGCATAAGGCAAACGATATCAAAAGTATCTGATTCACCAAGAATTCTATCGAGAGAAAACAAGACACACGCTTGTCCTGGAAGTAAGGACATTCAACAGGGATATACACTACTGTAAGAGGGACAATGCAATTTGGACAATAAGGAGAAGGGCACCGCTCCATTAAGTGACCGTGAGTTAAGTGTGTATGGCCAATATGCAACCCGACAGAGCCGTTTCCCATCGCCAGTTACGGTGGTAGGAGGACGACCATGAGGACACACTACTCCTCAGAGTGCATGAGTTAGTTTTTTAAACTTTGTTCAATGTCAACAAATCTTTTTTGACTAGTTTTGATCTATTTATGCTATATGAAAAGGGCTGAAGTTGTTCCAAGCTTCAGTTCTGCAGCTTAAATAGAAAGGAGATTTTTTTTTTCAACGAATATTACATATTTTCAGTAAGTTACTATAACAACACGTTTCAGATATTATCATTCTATGACACTTTTCTGACACATTAGCATATAATAAAGCATCTGTTGCCGCGGATTTTCTAAAATACGTTTAGTTTTACTAATACATATATTCAAAATTCCCCACCAAAATATATGCAAATATATCATGTTTATTGCTATTATAAAATCAATACATGAACTTAGGAAAAAACGCTGACATCAGATTTTAGAGACATAAACTTTACATATAAGGTGTAAGTTTCATGTAAATTGAATAAAAATGGCAGAGTAGCAACTCCGTTTATGTTACTTGAAAAATAAATCCTTAAAAATTAAAGTCTAAGGTGCTGACATCTGTGGCTGAGGTTGACATCAACTAATTTCCTCCAAAATTGGCATCCTTACAGATAGGCTTACGTGCTGTCAGGTGAATAGGTTTCATGCAAATCGTCTGATAAACAAATAATTAAAAGAAAAAAATAACTTATTTTTTTGGATAAAACTAATTATTATTATTTTTTAATATGTGCTACTGTGAAAGCTGAGAGTCATAGACATGATTTCAGCTGACACTTTTGTTTGATGTAAATTTTTGAACATTTTGGAACATTTTTGGCACAAAATTCAATATTTTTTTCTCCCTTCCTATTTATTCTACGATGATGAGACTTGGACCAGATGAAACCCTTTTTATATACAACTCATCAAAAAAGTTTGATAAGTCCTTACACATTAGGGGGTTTATATTAAATTTATATATATGCAGCCAATCAAACTACAGTATTGAACTACATATATTAATATATAAAATTGGGGGTGCCTTATCTTATTGTACAGCTTAGTCCACCAAGTATAACTAGGATGTAGACACCAAATTATCCTCATGAGAGGCTGGCTTCCATCACCCAAGTAACTGATGTACCAAGATTAATTCTTGCTTCCTCTTCTTGTTCCTGTCAAAGGGCACTAGCTGTAAAGCCGGAACCTCAATATATGACAGCTATATCAGATGAAACACTGTATATTTTATAAGATAAGGACCAAGACTTAATTACCTGTATTTAGAGGCTTTTTCTCGTGCTAACCGGTTCGCCCTTTATCTACCTAACATTAACTGGCCAGAAATGATTAGATAAACGGGTTTCGGTAAGACACTTCCCTTGTTTATGTTGGCAGCGTGTTGATGATGGAAGAACACTAATTTGACCTCCATAACACTTCGTCCAAGAGAATTACAGGAGCTGAATTTGCTCCCCAGCGTCTCTGGTCTTAACAATGGCTGACCCCTCTCACTACTGCTCTGACGCTCCTGGCTCACTTTGTCCAGATGTCAGTAAGTGAAATTAGGGGTCACATTTACTCTATTTTGATTCTGATAATTAAGTTAACTCAAATGAGATGTTTTTATGATGGTAAAACTCCAAAGACTAATGTATTTAAGAATAATTCACAACAGAATAGTTGGTGAATTTATAGTACTATGTGGCAATGACATCCCGTTTTCTATTGACGGAAAATTCCACTTCAAGCTACATTTTCTATGGGTTAACTTGTGTATACAACAGCAGCAATATTATCTGCCAATTGTATGTAATATTAATAATTGGTGTCGGGTTTTCCGACATAATTCCCCCGGGGGCTGCTCACGGGTTGCAGTCCTATTTAGAACAGACAAATACCGACACTCCTCCTTCGAATTATTAGATTAATTTGATGTTAGTAGTTAGTAATCACACATTTGTGTGTCTGTTCATACAGGACGGATGTCCCATACTCGAGTTGTAGGGATTAGAAGTCTAATGCGATTTCATTTCCCCTGTTAACTCTTGAAAGGCTAAAATTATAGCCTAAATACATATTATTTAACCCAGAAGACTGAATGTGATCAAGTACTACAGTCATGTATGATTCAGGGACTGCAGTGACATTAGATATAACTTGAAGCTTGTTCAGGTAACTTGTCATTGATATAAAAACACTGAGGCCCATGGAATTCATCTTGATTAAATAATAAATGTATCAAAATCAGTCGTCAGATTTATTGGGGTTTAATTTAGTAAATTCATTCAGAGGATTGAATAGTCCATCATAAAAGTTAAGTATGGTTCTGAGACTGCAGTGGGTTCAGTGACATTGGTCGCAGTGACTTGTAGCTGTTTAGGCTACTGTTGACTGATTTGCCTCCGAGGCCTCATGAACTCATCTTCAGCTTTTAAATGATGATATTAACATCAACCTCTGTTGCTAAAGTCGACTGTAATCTCCTTAGTATAATGCTACTGGAGAAATATAATCAGCGGACAAATTTAGATTTCTACTGGTATTGTTTATCTGCAGGCATAGGCCTCCTCAGGCTTAATACTGGGCCTGAGAGTAATTTGCCTCCTGCAGAATTAACATGGTTATGCCCTGATATTTAGCAGGGCTACCAATGAATCGATGGTAGTAGGTACCTACAAGGATACCGAAGTCGGTGAGGTGATCAGACTTAATTATTATCTGACAATTTTATTCCTCTATTTCTCAGAATTTGGCTGTTGCTCTCAGACCTTGTACTTGTAGGTCTGCTGGTATTTTATCCACCACAATGGCTTGTACTTGACAGACGTACCTGCCTAAACATACTGATGGTTGTACCACCGGGTAGACTTGAGGTTCTGTATCTGATAGAACCCTGAGATGTTGATTGTCGTCTGGGCTACAGGCTTTAATTGTAGTTCATCTGCCAACCTTTTAGTGATATATGTTCTCTGCGATCCTTGGTCAAACAACCCACGGGTATGAACCTTGGCCCTCTTATTCTGGATGGTAATTTGGGCAGTAGGCAAAGTCGTATTACCATTGGACTTTGCCGATTTGACACTAATTGTTTGTTGCACCTTGCAGTACTGTACTGTGGTGGGAATGCTATCTTCCACTTTGGGGTTTGGAGACGTTGTTTTCGTATCTCCACACAATGCTGCATGGTGCTGACCCTTGTTACACCTATTACAGGTGTGTAATTGGGTATCACAGTCGTTAATGTTATGTTTTCTGAGGCACCTCGTGCAATGTTGCAAATCTTTAAGTCGCTCAACACGGACATCATTATTAGGAAAATTAGAGCAGTGGTACACTGAATGTTTCTCATGGCAGAACAAACATGTTCCATAGCTTCCAGTACCCCTTTGCTGTCACGGTCTTGGGTGACACAGTAACTATAGGCTTGGAGGGTCCCACTGCATATATGCTGTGGGATATCTGGGGCTTGACTCAATTATTTAATTACTTACTTATTTTATATAATAACGAAGGACCACCCACTTTTGAGAAAAGAGGGAAACTAATAAAAAGTGATCATTAGAAACACAAGGAAGAACCAGTGTCTATGGATAAATATTAGAAAGAATAATCACTTAAATAAATAATGGACTGTATGATTAATTAACTAAAGTCAGAGCCTCAAACACCTACATTGGGGGGGGGGGTATTGCTAGAACTTCATATACGTCTAGGAACTAGTGTGGTTCGTCACCAGTTCATTGTTGAGTAAAGAATATTATGACCAAAAATATTATAGAATCAATAGGTAAATTCAAATAGAGAATATTAATGATTGTTAGAATTAAAGAGCAATCATCTAAGTAAACACATCAATTTCCAGAACTCATATGGTAAATATTCGATATGATAATATTATGGATATGTATAATAAAATGGAATAATTAAATGTGTACAAAAAGTCTTAGCTTTAAGACGATTTCTATGACATCGTTCGTGCTGCGTCCTCGTGATCTCAGGATCTCCACATAGAAGCCATTAGAGGTGAATAACACGAATGTAGTTAACGACTCGTTGACTCCTCACATACGAGCTGTAATTTAAAGGATATTACGTAGCATTGAACTAGGCTACTTAAATCTCAAAATTTATGAAAAGAGAGAATGAATATTAATGCGGTGCTAACGTTGGATTTGTTGTCGTCCCACTATGTAACGACAGTCTACCACGAAATATACAATCTCTAATGATGCATCAAGAAAGAAAATATACTTAGCATGAGCGCAGTAAATGCTGAAGTCTGCCGATATCGTGTCTCAGTCTCAAACTTCCACAATGTTGTACACGTGATTGAGAGTTTGGCTTGATTCTCGACGCGTTATTGTTTGACCGAGCACGTGGAAGAATAATTATTCGTTATTAGTTGGGTATCAGTGTAATTCTTGCTGATAACTCTCCAACGCCACGTGTCTCAGACTCTGACGCCACGACTTTCCTCTGTCCAAGTACGCACGCTGGCTGCTCAATCCACAACACAATGGCGTCTCCTCCTTCCTTCCAACCCGCGTCTCGCATTCACCACAGAAATTATTAATCACGAATACTACTATTTCGCGCAATGGTGGTTGAAATACTTTAAAAAGGATTGGGTTGTGATTCTAGGGATTTAAATATTATCGCATTCTCATCTTAGGGTGTTAAACGAGAAATGGAGAAGATTTTAGTTTACTCCATGGCATTCACGCGTGACAGAAAAACTATTACTTGATAACAATTGCAACTAAAAACTCTCGATTTAGAATTATTTGGGAGTTATGTTATCCATAAATAATTATCATACGGAATACTGATGATTTTAGACAACCACATTCAATTCTCTAGCACATTGGTAATAAATGTGTTTAACTAGACATTATCTGACGCAATATTGCGGCTCTATTTCATAAGAATTCTACCATTAATACGCAGATATAATGGTTAGTTTATGTTAACATTACTGTTAGTAAATTTAGTGACTACTGTAATTAGTATATAATAATAATGATTTATTATAATACAATAGTAGTGTATTAGTGTTGGAAATTTTCAACATAACTCCGGGGGGAGATTTCTCGGGTCGCAGTGCAATGTTGAGTACTGACATACCTATCCTGAAGTTAGTATTAATGTTAGTATGTTAGTACACACGTAACGGATGTCCCGTAATTGTCAAGGACATACAAGAAATTAAAGTCTTGCAAAGGAAATCATGTTGAATGAAACATGGTATTGTGAATCATATAAAGTTAATGACTAATAAAGCCTACAATATACTCTGTGACTAGTGTCGCTATGACATGTAACGTTTATGTTATTAAGTCTTAAACTTTTGCAAACTCTTAGATACTCTAGATGAAATAATGTTATAGTTGATAGCCTATACAAACATATTAAGGATTAAACATTGAAATATTAAATGATTAAGTTATCGGTAATCAGGAACCCTCTAAAGCTTACAATAAACTCAACAACTAGGGTCACAGTGACATGTAATGGTGTATTACGTAGTAGTTGAATTATAGGCAAACTCAGAAAAAATTCCTAAGAACTGATAACATTATTGTATAAATTGTATTCTACATTATTATACAGTAAAGTATTATTGGTTCATTCAAGATCAAGGCGACTATGACACTACAGTAAGGTCACTGTCTTGGGTCGCTGTGACTTGTAACTATTGAGTTACTAGACAATAACATCACGCAGCATCATGATCACCCCAAAATCAAATGAGGAAATTTGATTTAATATGTACTGCCGTGCAGTAGTCATTCTGACTGATGATATAACTAATTTGCTAACTAGCTAAAATAGTGTAATAGAGAACTGAAAAGGTTTATTCATTAAAATCAAGGAAGGCTCTGAGTCGACAGTGAGATTAGTAGCCTAGTCATTCTGAATTATGAGCTAATTGAATGGCAGCTCATAGGCTTGACACTGTAAACTCATTAATACATCCTCAACTTTTAAATTAAAATTGAGTTTATTAAATCAGTCTCTATAAGTATAGTCAACTGTAATTAATTGTGAGTACAGACTAGGCTAGTACTCAGTTGACACTAACTAAAGTCCCTAAACCTACCTAAATAAATGGTTTAAATTTCTAACCTACCTAAGTAGAGGACTAAGCTAAATGTGATAACTCACTAATTCTTAATGGAGTTACTCTAGCTAAATTGTGAGCAATAATGTACTCGAATTAACATTGGGAGCTGTATGGAGCTCGTGAACAGGTTGAGCTATATTGAGCTCATTAACAGTTAACAGAGTGAGCTATATTGAGGTCGTTAACAGTTAACAGGGCGAGCTATATTGAGCTCGTTAACATGGTGAGCTATATTAAGCTCGTTAACAGAGTTAACAGGGTGAGCTATATTGAGCTCGTTAACATGGGGAGCTATATTGAGCTCATTAAGCATGTTAACAGGGTGAGTTATATTGAACTCGAATTAACGAGGTGGAGCACTGTATCGTTCAATTATCATGGCGAGCAATATTGAGCTCGTATTCACATGGGGAACAATAAAGCGCTCAATTATTACGTTAATTCAAAGGTGAGCTATATTGAGCTCATTAAGCATGTTAATTAACAATGCTGATGTGTAATGATAATGCATTAAACAAAGGGAAACCTAAGGTTGCTGGAAATTAAATTACTGCTACGATTAATCCTATTCAAAGATAATTTATAACATTTTCCCAACCTAAACGTTTCACGGGTTATTAGTTCTCTGTAGACTCACTTACGTATTGGTAAGTTTGCAAGTTTGTTCATGCTGCGCTCCTACAATAATTAAGCAGAAACGAAAGAAAAACAACTCAAACAAAAATTGATGCAAGTAATTTCACTAACTCTTAGTGCAGAAAACATTGTATTAATAAGTTTTCTTGGCAAACCTTAAGCGCAGGTATTTGGACCTTGGTCCCAGTGAATTTATAATTATAGAAGTTGCTTGATGACTTCATAGTATTGCTAAATTCAGGAAATGCTAGATGCATTGAGTGCTAGATTCTCTAGCCTAACATTATTGATTACCTAGGGAGTGCTAGATTCTCTAGCCTAACATTATAATTTACCTAGGGAGACTGAGTGTGGTCAATTATTACTTGTCGAGAATAATTCTAGGTCTGCAGTGGATTCAATGGCTTGGTCACTGTGACTTGTACTTGTTTAGGTACGGACCACTGGTTTTCCACTGAGAGCTATGAAACATCTCGGCGATGCTAATTGTACTACATTCAATCTGGGTTTATTACTCAGCTGTGTTTCTCATTTTAGCTTGCTGCTGGAGAATTGATTTACTGCTGACTAATTTG
This sequence comes from Procambarus clarkii, assembly GCF_040958095.1. Lineage (NCBI taxonomy): Eukaryota > Metazoa > Arthropoda > Malacostraca > Decapoda > Cambaridae > Procambarus > Procambarus clarkii. The sequence continues at coordinate 35,823,427 of NC_091153.1, forward strand.
TTATTGTTGGCAGGCTTAGGCTTGTTCACATTCAGAACTTTACCAGTAAGTAAGTAGCCACCTGCAGATTGGAGCATATTCATGCCCAATCGTTTAACATGTCCAGTTATGAACTGGTAATAGTAGTCTGCTCCTACTAGTACATATACATTGTTAAGGCGGTCAGACGTTAACTTGTTGTCAGCCAAATTAATTTCACGTTCCTGCAGGAAGTGGGCTGTGTACCCCAGACCCTTAATATTTAGGTCAAAAGGTATTTGATCTACAACAATGGCTTGGACAGCCTTGACATGACTACCTAGTCGTACAAGCGGTTGAACTACTGAGTATTTATGAGTTCCTCGGTTTATCATGAACCCTGACAAGTTTAATTTTACCTGTCTGATTGGTTGTAAATTGAGTGTCTCTGCCGCTTTCTGAGTTATGAAAGTTCTCTGGGAACCTTGATCAAATAGTCCACGAGTGGTGATCTTGGCTCCTCTGTTCTTTACTTGAAGTTGGGCAGTGGGCAAAGTAGCATCCACTTGAGATGCTTGTGAAATTACGCTGTACACATCTCGCACCTTACAGCACTGTACTGGTGTAGATTCTCTACCTCCTATTCTAGGATTGACATAATTTGTCCTAACTAATTTGCAGAGTGCAGCATGATGCTTGCCCCTTCTACACCTATTGCAGGTGTTCAGTGGGGTGTCACAGCTATTAACATTATGTGATTTGAGACACCTGGTACATTTGTGTAACTGTTTGAGTCGTCTGACTCTTGTGTCTCTATTAGGGTAATTAGTACATTTGTACAGAGAATGTTTTTGATTGCAAAACAAGCACATTCCCCATCCTACAGCTCGTTTAGGGGTTACCGGTTTAGGTAAAACAGTAACTGCAGGTTGAGATGGTTTTGCTGCTTGCATTTGCTTGTTATTTATTCTCTTGTGAGCACTTGGTGTACTCTGGGGAGCCATTACTGGGCTCTTGGGAGTGCTCTTTGGACTATTAGGTCTCTTAGGAGCACCTGTGGAGTTATTGGGAGTGCTCTTTGGACTATTAGGTCTCTTAGGAGCACCTGTGGGGCTCTTGGGCCTTACTGATGAATCAGTGTTTAACTTATTGTTATTACATCGATTATTAGTACCCTTATTACCTGGTGACAGTGTCACTTTAGGAGTTCCAGGTAAGGAAACTGATGTGGGTACAGTTTCGGTGCATTCAGAAGAGGCATTTAGTGCCTGATTTGCTGAATGATTGCTTATATTGCGCAAACCTGTAAATATATCTTGCATTGACAGGGCATTACCATTCTGGTATACATATAAGTTATTGAGTGTGTCACCAGACAATTTTCTTTGGATGATAATTTAAGTCATCCACTCAGCAGTTGGGTGATCCACCTCTTTACTGAAGGAATTTAACAGTGACTCAAGCTGAAAACTAAAGGCTTGTAAAGAGTCAACTGATTGTTCTGGTGGAGATAAATCTAGTAATTGATGTACAAGGTTTATAACAGTCTTCTCATTGTTAGCACTTACTTTAGAAGGCTGGTGTGAGTAATTGTGACCATTACTTGTGTGGCTTCAGGCTTCTTGCTTAGCCTCAGCTTTAATTACAGCTTCGGCTGCTGCTGCAGCTTTAGCTTTATCATTTTCTGGTTCAGATTCACTGATTATTGCAGCTTCACTAAGAGTTTCATCTACAGCTTCACTTGTTTCTTTGGGATCCTATGAGGAGCTAGTTAATTCAGTAGCCTCATGCATTGACTTTATAGAATCCAGAGAACATTGAGAAGAGCTGTCTGAAAATTGATCAGACTCTGTAAATAAATTATTACGTGAAGTAGTATTAGATGAGATGTTAGAAAATGAAGGTTGAACTTCAGTTGTTGATCCTGTGTAGTGATCAGTATCGATTAGAGGATTCTCCTCATCTTGAGGTAGCTCATGTATTTCATCTGAGCTGGGTGCTTGCTCGGGTGTAGGTCTACTACAAAAATGTTCTATCCACTCATGAACATTTTGTGTCGCAAGCACTTTGTTATATTGATCTAACTTGTCTTGAATGATATTTTCATAGTTGGCAAGATCAGATTCTATCAGACGCAATTCGTCTGGGTCAGTATTACTGCTAAGGAGTATGTTCCTATAAGACTCGATTATATCCTTCACCTGGACATATTTTTGGCTAGCCACCTATGTGGAAAGGTTTAGCTCGAAGAAGTCAACTGAGTTGGTTCCTAAGCAGTTGTCACATTTGTCAAGTAGTTTTGATAGGTGATTTTGAAGACCTCTCAGGCCAATACAGATTCTCGTTAACTGTGCAGGAGTAGCCATTCTGGCTGTAAGTTTGAGCCTTATAGGGCTTATATAGTTACTTGTACAGCTATGGCACTTCCTCCTTTATGTAGAGCAGGTATAATTATTGACAGCCTGATATTTTCTTGAGGCTGATTGTAATTTACCTCACTTAGAGGTTAGCTACTATTATAGATTGTGGGTTGGTTGGTGTTGTCGTGTTGATCCTTCTCTACGGACAACCCAACCCACAACTCGGTAGAGTGCTTATACCTCACTAGGAGATCACCCTTGGCGCTTCTGGCTCTTGGAGAGGGGCTCAACGTCACACGTTTAGGGGATGCGGCTCCAACACTTAGCCTCGTTGTCACATGCACACACCCACTCGAGCCGCTGTGACTCCCCACTCTCTCCTTAGGTAATATGATCTCCTCAATCCCCCTTTGACTTATTAGTATTACCTTCTACCCTGTCCACAGCAGTGGTTCTTGGTTCTTTCTCTCTCTCTCTCCTTCTGTACTATTTCATGGAAGCCTCACTAGGACAAGGTCAAATACCAGCAAATTGGAATACATTTACTGGACAGAGCACATACACAATACATATACACATATAATAATAATGAATCCTATACTCTATACCATTACAATCAGGGTGCACTCCCACACCATCAGAACTCTATTATCAGTTTACCATGTGGTATCCTATCTTCTGATTCACCACCTGATACTATCAACCTCCTCAAGTAGGTCAAGTCTACATACACTGTTGCACTATCAGCAAGAGAATATATATATATAAATATATATATATATATATATTTATATATATATATATATATATATATTATATATATATATATATATATATATATATATATATATATATATATATATATATAAACTTGTACAAGGAAAATCAGCATGTGAATGCAATAACATATATCAGTATAAATGTTCCTTGATACACAGCAATGATCAATCGATCACCCTATCAGTCCTAGAACACATACATCTGTAGGTAATCCAGCCTACGACTGTAACTCTAAACTTCAGTATAAAACATTCCTTGACATAAGGATACAAACAATCACTCACCTCTCATGCGTCTTGCACGCTAATGACAACCAAACACTATCAACTCCTTACAAGTAATCCACCAGAACTTCCCTTCCACCTCTGGAAGTTCACTACAATGATATCTTTAGGTTCTTCCGGGCTTCACTACCAGGATCCTCTGCAGCTCCTCCAGGCTGCTACCATGAAGTTTCTTTGAGCAACTACGGTGCTTCACCCTTCTGCTAGGGTCCTCCACAGCTCTCCTGGCTGCTACACCATGAAGTTTCCTCGAGCAACTATGGTGCTTCACCACCTCTACAGAAGCACGTGACACTCCTCTTCACTGCTTCTCCTCACAGCTCGAGATCCTCTGTTCCACTACCTTGGAGTCTCATCAACTACTTCATCTGTGCTGGCTTTGAAGTTCTCAGCAACTTCTTCCCCAAAGACAAACCTGCAACCCATCGACACTCCAATAAAAATGTTTCCCCCTCAACACATAAACAAAAATAATCACACAATATGTTTGCCTCAAACCTCTATCTGTCCTCTGCATACAGTGAGAGTGGACTCCCCCGTTTTGGGCGGGTCCATACTCCACCTCGCCCGGCGGGCCTCCTCACTCAGGGAGGGTCCTTCACTGTCAGGAGCTGGCTTCCTCAGTTGCCTGCCAGCGCTCAGAGGGGACGGACGTCGCTCCGTGTTCCTCCCTCTCCACTCTCTTATTTTAGACCTTCTGCCTTATTAAAACATGTCTAACTTATCAATAAACATTGCTACTGTCGCTGGGCACACGACCAACTACAAGCAATCACTACGAACTGGCGTATATCGTGCTTACCACAGATTTTCTGGTCGAGGGCGCTCCTCCCTCTGACGAAGCTTGGTCAGGGCGCTTCCATGGCTCACAATAATGCCTCTGGGCGGTTTAATACTCTCCTCTTTGTCGACCAGGACTTGAGACCACAACGTTCCCAGCTCGATTCTACAGCTGGCACGTCTACACACTTCTCTTCTCTTCGATATATCACTAGGGGTTCCCTTCTGACGGGAGCTCAACGAAGCGCGGCTTTTGCCCTGCGATGTCTGGCCTCAAGTGAGGTCAAAGCCCCTCCAGAAGTGAGACTCACGCCTCCAGCAAAATGTCCACATCTCCTAACCAGTCATTTATCTGTTTTCTTCTTCACTGCCCATAATCTCGAATTGTTATATATATCCAAGCAATTATTTTACATATGTGTTATCACCTCTATATTTCTTAGACCTTCTGGTTAGGTCAGGCCAGGCTTGATGAATAACTCTCAAGGAGGGAGACTCGTTTCTCCTGCAGGCTGAGATCATAACACTACCTACCTAATAATAAGCAACTAAGATTTGAGTGGTACCTTGGTCTCACTACAGGTGTTCCTTAGCTTAGCTCTTCAAAATCAGCCTTGGATGGGTACTGATGATACTGAACTTACAGTAACACTCAAAGATGTACATGGAAATATGCAATAAAATATAATTACACAATAAATGGTTAATCCCACCCATTCGGGTCAGCACTACATAAATTAATAATGCACCAGCACTGTCTAACAGTACTAGTTAGGTAATAATCCTACCTATTAATGCAGCTAATGGTGTAGACTGAATTTGTACAAATCTTAGTACCGTGTCAGTCTGAAATATCCTACCTCTGTTGGGTTGGCATAATAACTACAATAAATGTGGTGCAATAATGTGCAAATAGTGCTATGTTTTTGGCTTTTGTAATTTTATATAATATATACACTGGTAGAAATTATGTGTATAAGAAATTAAATGAACACAAGAGAATTCATTGTGTTTGGCAAGTATTCTACTGCCGTAAATAATATTTAACTCCTGAATGTACTTCCTAATTGTGGAATAAAATGTTATTTATTTATTTATTTATTTATTTATTATATACAAGAAGGTACATTGGGTTTGTGAGAATACATTGGATAGTACAGTATTTACATTCTTGTAAAGCCACTAGTACGCGCAACGTTTCGGGCAGGTCCTTAATCTAGCAGATAATTTTAAGTAGGTAATTTCAATCAGAATTGATAAATGATAAAGATACATTACAAGAGAAAAATGAGATGAGAGAGATAAGTAAGTATATTAAAGCACATTGTTATATTAAAGCTCTGATTGATTACATTGACAACTTGATTAGTAATTTAAACAAGATTAATAGACACCATACAGCAGATTGACAGCACATATAAGACAGCAATGATCACAATGGTAAAGATGTTCAGAATGTGTACATAAAGATTGGGAGACTGGGTAGCAAAAGATACAGATAAACAAGATTTATAAACACCATACAACAATTGGCAGCACATATAAGAAAACAGCAATGATCACAATGGTAAAGATGTTCAAATTGGGAACATAAAGGTTGGGAGAATGGGTAGCAATAGATACAGTGCAATTTTAAGGCAAAAAGTGAAAAACTATGAAGATGAAATTAGGTACTTTTTAGTATTGAATTTGAATGATGTAAAAGTTGGACAGCTTTTCAATTCAGTAGGGAGTGAGTTCCATAAACTGGGTCCCTTTATTTGCATAGAGTGTTTACACAGATTAAGTTTAACTCTGGGGATATTAAAGAGATATTTCTTTCTGGTGTGTGATAATGGGTCCTATTACATCTGTCCAGGAAGAGTTTCAGACAAGGATTTGCATTTAAGAACAGGGTTTTGTAAATGTAGTTGACACAAGAGAATTTGTGGAGTGAGATTATGTTTAGCATGTTTAGGGAGTTAAACAAGGGGGCTGTGTGTTGTCTGAAAGCAGAATTTGATATTATTCAGATAGCAGATTTTTGCTGGGTGATGATGGACTTGAGGTGGTTTGCAGTGGTTGAACCCCATGCACAGATACCATAGTTGAGATAGGGATAGATTAGTGCATAATATAGAGAGATGAGAGCAGAGTTAAGAACATAATAATAACATAGTTATCAGGGTTAGTAATGATTATTTAGTATGGGATCAGCAATTTGTATTAGTATACTGGATCCTAAAAAGCTAATGAATCCACTGACTTGAGTGAATCAGTGATTATGGATTGAATTTAGGCATAATGGACAGTCTGCTGACAGCCGTATATTGAAATATTTGTATAGCCCAAATAGTTAACACATAATTGGTGTTAGTGAGGAATTATTATAGAAGTTATGAGCTGTTGCTCCTGGTAACCTGAAGATTCTCACCTCAGTATGAGGCATAGGTCTAAGTGTTGTGGGTAATTGACTGTGTCCCACGAGTACTACTTTATACATGAGGTATAAGTAGCAAATGAATTGGTGTGAATTAGGCTAACCTATGTGGTACACTGCTGGTAGACACAATTAATAAATATGGTTAGTCTAGACTACTTCACACGGTGATTAGTTATTACTAATTAGTATGTATATATCTATATCCGGTTCGATAAGGACCTTAATGTGGGATATCTGGTACTTGACTCAATTATTTAATTACTTACTTATTTTATATAATAACGAAGGACCACCTACTTTTGAGAAAGGGAAACTAATAAAAAGTGATCATTAGAAACACAAGGAAGAACCAGTGTCTATGGATAAATATTAGAAAGAATAATCACTTAAATAAATAATGCACTGTATGATTAAATAACTAAAGTCAGAGCCTCAAACACCTACATTGGGGGGGGGGGGTATTGCTAGAACTTCATATACGTCTAGGAACTAGTGTGGTTCGTCACCAGTTCATTGTTGAGTAAAGAATATTATGACCAAAAATATTATAGAATCAATAGGTAAATTCAAATAGAGAATATTAATGATTGTTAGAATTAAAGAGCAATCATCTCAGTAAACACATCAATTTCCAAAACTCATATGGTAAATATTCGATATGATAATACTATGGATATGTATAATAAAATGGAATAATTAAATGTGTACAAAAAGTCTTAGCTTTAAGACGATTTCTATGACATCGTTCGTGCTGCGTCCTTGTGATCTCAGGATCTCCACATAGAAGCCATTAGAGGTGAATAACACGAATGTAGTTAACGACTCGTTGACTCCTCACATACGAGCTGTAATTTAAAGGATATTACGTAGCATTGAACTAGGCTACTTAAATCTCAAAATTTATGAAAAGAGAGAATGAATATTAATGCGGTGCTAACTTTGGATTTGTTGTCGTCCTGAGGTCGGACGTTCCTGAGGTCTCTCCGCTCCTGGCTGGTGTTTACGTTGGGTGATTGCTAGTTTACCCTGCTGGTGGTGGTTTGCCACTGACAGGGTGACGTTCGACTTAGCCATGGGAACGTCTCGCCCTCCAATGAAGAGAACGTTGTCGGCTGGTCTCACGTTTACGGTGCCGGTGGACCATCCGTTGCTTGGTGTCGCCCTGGTGGACGTGCTACATGTACAGCTGTCTGACCTGGTGGGCATCCAGCTGCTTCAGGGCCACCGTGCTGTGGTCAAGTTCTGCCTCCAGGCTGCCTTTCAGGCGTTTCTCGAGCGGTGTGAGGGGCGTGTTTACCCTCTCCCTGATAATGCTGGCTCCGTTAAGGTGGTAAATCTTAGTGTCACCTTGACGTCTGTGGCAGTGCATGGTGGCTTCTTCGAATTTCAGGACGACTTTTTAACCTCCTGTTTTGAACGATTTGGGACAGTGTTAAGTGTTCGTTGCAACAAGGTCGTTGCCGGGCACTGTGTTGGTATGCTTGACGGCTCCCGCACCCTGACGATGTCGCTGAAGTGTAGTGTACCGTCGTCGATGTCCGTGTTGAGTTACACGCTCCGCTGCTTGTACCGGGGTCAACCGCGCACCTGTTATCGGTGTGGTCACGAGGGTCATCTGGCTGCGACGTGGGAGCAACTGGTCGGGTGCATGTTCTTCGTACGGAGAATTTTCCGCCCCTGTTGCGTTCGGACGTTTCTGAGGACGGAGTGGGTGCTGTGCCTGTGGCGCCTAATTGCCTGTCTGCTGCTCCGCCTGTTGAGGCGAGTTTTATGGCGACACGTCAGGTGACTGCTGTGGCCCCTGGGGTTGTTGAGCCGGTGTGTGTGGGTGTCGGGCCGTCGCCTGCGCTGCGTGTAGTGAAGAGTGTCCCGGTAGAGGTCCATGTCCCGCCCCCGCCTGTGGATGTGATACCGGCTCCCGGGACGCGGGTTCTGCTGTTTTGGAGGGGGTGCTTCGGCATGGTGAGGTGCCAGCCGTGCCTGTGTGTGTTGACGACTGTAGTTCTGCTCTTTCCATCCCTTTGCAGAAGCGTGCGCATCGGTGCTCTGAGGCTGTTTCCCTGGATGATGTAGACAGTGTGGGTGATGTGGCCTCTGTGGACTCTTCGGACGGTGCGGGTGTGGCCTGTGTGGATATGACGATGGTGGATGTGCCTGCGGCGGGGCCTGCTGGGCGTGGTGTGGTGCGGCCTGTCTCGAAGCGTTCGCGGCGGGCTCGGAGTGTGTCTCCCTTTCGTTGTGTGCCTTGGGAGGAGGTGGGGGAGTATGATACTCTGGCGTCCACTGCCGTGGATGATGGTGCTGTGAGGGGCTCCGAAGTTGCTACCTGTGCCTCTCCTGCGTCTCCTGCTGTTGGATCTCCGCAGTGGGGGGTGGTCCCTGATGATCGGGACCTTGTCGGAATGTTGCGGAAAGATGTGCGCCGGGGGGTCTCGGCTCCTGTGCCCTGTGGTGGGGTCGATGCCGCGCCAGCATCCCCTTCGGTTCCCCCTCCTTCATTGCCCCGGTCTGGGGGAAGCCTAGTCCCGGTTGCTGTGGTTGTGCCCTGTGGGGGTCCGGTGTTGGGCCCTTATCGGGATGCCTGGGTGCTTCCGGTCCCGTGGTGCTCGTCCACTGTCTGGGTGTCGCGGGTGAAGGAGTTTGTGTATAGGGTGCCGAATAAGATGTTTCAGCCGAGGCCACCGCCTGGTGGCCAGGTGCCCGATGACACGTGGGTGATTTGGGAGGCGTACTGCTTGCGCTTTCCGATATACAAGTTCCCAGAAAAGTATTAGTTCACGTCTGATTAGCTGCTGCCGTGACTTCATCGCCCCGCCCACAGTGTGGGGAGTCTCCCTCTAACGTCCCCCTCTGTTTTCGTCGCCACTCCTCTCTCTACGACCCGTCACATCTAACACTTTTGACTTGCTTCTCCTCCTTAACGTCGACGCATCTCCCTACATTTTCCCTGGTGCATCATCGGGAGGGTAAACCCTTCATGCAAACTGCACCTCTTCTCAAGAAGAAGAGAAGTTGTCGTCCCACTATGTAACGACAGACTACCCACAAAATATACAATCTCTAATGATGCATCAAAAAAGAAAATATACTCAGTATGAGTGCAGTAAATGCTGAAGTCTGCCGATATCGCGTCTCAGTCTCAAACTTCCACGATGTTGTACACGTGATTGAGAGTTTGGCTTGATTCTCGACGCGTTATTGATTGACCGAGCACTATGGAGCACGTGGAAGAATAATTATTCGTTATTAGTTGGGTATCAGTGTAATTCTTGCTGATAACTCCCCAACGCCACGTGTCTCAGACTCTGACGCCACGACTTTCCTCTGTCCAAGTATGCACGCTGGCTGCTCAATCCACAACACAATGGCGTCTCCTCCTTCCTTCCAACCCGCGTCTTGCATTCACTACATAAATTATTAGTCACGAATACTACTATTTCGTGCAATGGTGGTTGAAATACTTAATAAGGATTGGGTTGTGATTCTAGGGATTTAAATATTATCGCATTCTCGTCTTAGGGTGTTAAATGAGAAATGGAGAAGATTTTAGTTTACTCCATGGCATTCACGCGTGCAGAAAAACTATTACTTGATAACAATTGTAACTAAAAACTCTCGATTTAGAATTATTTGGGAGTTATGTTATCCGTAAATAATTATCATACGGAATACTGATGATTTTAGAGAACCACATTCAATTCTCTAGCACATTGGTAATAAATGTGTTTAACTAGACATTATCTGACGCAATATTGCGGCTCTATTTCGTAAGAATTCTAGCATTAATACGCAGATATAATGGTTAGTTTATGTTAACATTACTGTTAGTAAATTTAGTGACTACTGTATATTATTATTAGTATATAATAATAATGATTTATTATAATACAATAATAGTGTATTAGTGTTGGAAATTTCAACATATGCCCACACTGCCACTGTTCCACTTTGGTGTGGAATTATATTGTTTAGATTGATTTGGAGTCCCTTTGGTACTCTGTGGTTTACTATTATTGATTTCTGAAGGTTTACTTGGTGGTTTTAATTTGTCATGTGTTCGTAATTGATGAACTACTGAACGTAAACCCTCAGATATTTCATTCATGGATAAGATACTTTTATTGTAATGAGCACTTATTTGTCTCAATATGTCCCTAGGTATTTTCTCCTGGACAATTATTTTCAAGACCCACTCAGCCCCGGTTGTATCTGCTGTCAGGCTGAGGGCCTTGATCATGATTCTACCTCCAGCTTGAAGACTTGGAGTGAATCAGCTGAAGCCTCCGGTGGGGGTAAATGCAACAGCTCATGAACTAAATATGATGTTCCTACTTCTGGATCAGCATAATTATCCTTGAGGAGTTGTACTGCCAGATCATAGTCATCATTAATTAATCTCAGATGAGATACTACTGTTTTAGCCTCACCTGATAATTGACCTTGAAGATAAGAGAATGTACTACTCTTAGATAAAGATTGTTTTGAGTCCACAAGGTCAACGAATTTTTCCAAAATTCGTCCCAATCTTCCTCGTCTTTTCCTAAGAAAGTTGGGAAATTAATTGGAGAGGGCGAGCCACTGCTTGACTTGTATTAGATGAAACTGTTGATGTTGTTGCCTTGTTCTGGGCAATTAATTTGACGTAAGGCTGTAGCGTGGCCTGAGTGTGATCTTCATAACTCGCTAGATCAACCATAATGTCGTCTATTTCTGTTTCTGATAAATTGGTGTTGGCAAGTTCAGCCACATATGTTGCTATTTGGCATTTGATTTGCTCAAATTTACCTGCAGCTGCTTGATAATAGCTTTCCAGGTCAGCATAATCAACTGGAGATTGTTGTGACAAATCTTCACATTTCTTGATCTGTCTTGTTAAGTGGCCTTTAAGACCTGCAAGGGTTCTTTTCTTTCTCCCTGCATTATCCATATGGCTAGTTGGTGAAGCCTTGTGGGGCTTGTACTTGGGTTGCTCATAATGCTGAACAAGTACTAATGGTAGCCTAGGATAAAATTCTGCAATCACTAGGCTTTAATCCTACCTCTTCTAGAGGTTAACACTTAAAATTAATACACATTATATATATACACTCATACACACTAATGAATTGAGTGATAAACCAGTGTCACTGGAGGTACCCTTAGGTTAGCTCCTCAATTATCACCCTAGGATGGTATAGACACTAATTAATCACTCAAAGGTGTAATGATCATAAGTAAATTTATATATATACACAACTCAACTCGAGTTGATAAAAATTACACCCAAAATAGGGTTTGCACCATTTATTAATGGTGCTAGGTTGTTTAATGTAGTACAACTAGACTATGGTAATAAATGGGACTAGGATGAACAATAAATAGTTCAACTAGTCAATGGTAATAGGGGACTAGGTTATCTATACACACTAGTCAATGTATATCATACCCTGTTGTGGGTTGGCAATTGGTAAATATTGTATTGTGAACACTAGTGCAATATATATTAAATAATTCTCTATTTAAGAGAAATAATACACAATTCTTGATGATAGCCTCTAGAAACTTCTATTAATATCTAGAAGTATTAAATATTATTAGTGACCTCGCGAAATTAACTCCAGAAAATTTGTGGATAATCTCTCGCGAAATTAACACCACAAAATATGTGAATAATCTTGCGAGGGCACAGCAACTAATTTGGCTGGCGTTTAACATAAGCGCTATCACTTCACGGAATAACACGCCACCAACTGGTGGTTGACACCCATGAAACCGCTGAGTGAGGCTGGGCTGAGGGGCTCGTGAGCTCGCTCGAGGCTACGCTGCCGGTCTTTCACTGGCGATGTATTGTTCACAAGTTTATTACACTAGTTTATATTAAATTTATATATATACAGCCAATCAAACTACAGTATTAAACTACATATATTAATAAAATTGGAGGTGCCTTATCTTATTGTATGGTAGGCTTAGTCCACCAGGTATAACTGGGATGTAGACACCAATTTATCCTCGTGAGAGGCTAGCTTCCATCACCCAAGTAACTGTGTGCTTCTTGTTCCTGTCAAAGGGCACTAGCTGTAAAGCCGGAATCCTAATATGACAGCTATATCAGAGAAAACACTATATTATTAGGAAAGTACCAAGGCTTAATTACCTGTGTTGAGTCAATCGTGGCGACAATGGCGTACTCGATCGTGACCCATCCACTGTTTATACTCTCATGATACATAAGCTTGTTAAGCGGTTTGGGAACAGCAAAGTTCTGGATGTGGTTATGATGAAGTTTACTCAGGCTCATCAGGAGTCCGATGAGGAACTCGTTGATTAAGCTTACAGTGTCCACCATTTGGCTCATCGAGCCTACAAACATGTACCACAGTGAGAGGAGGAGTAGATGGCAATAATGCGATATGGCCAGGGGGTTACATAAGAGTTTTGTGGAATACATTTCCAATGCCTAGAATTCATCAATGGAGGAGGCTACTGATCGTCCCATAACTTTTCAACATTGCTATTTACGCGTCTTCAGGTCCCTCTAAATATGGCTCGCATCAGCGCATGTCCCAAGGTCAACAAGCTAGTTAATGCTGTGGGATGATTCTCTCGCTACAAACGACCCTCATGGAGTAAGGTTGCTTTTCGTTCCAGTCCACACACCCTCCTCTTGGAAATTTCTAACATTTATTTACAAACACTTAGTTCTTTAAGAAACTATACTTGTACTATATTATGTATTACTATATACATAAACAATACTATGTATTATAATCTGCTAACTCTACTAACCAATAGTTCAGTAATACTGAGTTCATTTTATTAAGGCGTAGTAACGTCTCATTTTCCCTAGAAATTGTAGTCAGGTGTTGCATCAGCCCAAACGACTAGAGGAAAAATATTTACATTTACGTGAATCGAGTTAAATTCACTTAATGTCAGCATTCCTTAATAAGAATTATTAGCTGATAATAGATTTATAGTCGTTTAACCTATATATTATTATTTGCTGGAAATATTTTATGCAGTTAAAAACAGCTGTTCCAGTGAATACATCGAGAGCTTATTTTCTACTCCTAATATTCTCGCCCATTTAAACGCCCATTCATTTGAATTATTAGCATAGCGAGAACTTATTTGTTGTCATGTAAGACAAATTAGTATTGTATAATTTATGAAAAATCTTGTCTCCATCATCTCGGAAAGTCGGACAAATTATAGAAATTATGTACTGAGTCCAACACCACGTGCTATTGTGCATGCGTGAGCGAGCCGAGAGAGACTTGGCAGAGAGATGTCATATTAACAGGTGTGTCCGGAAGCTCGTCATTTCATCGTCTCATAATTACGCCATCCATGCTTCAACGGACGCCAGGAACACATGATAGCTTCATCATTTACGGGCACCACGTCCGGCGAAGCAGTATAGTTCCTATAATTATTTTTGTAGCCACAATTAATATTTTAGACAGGACGCTTTGTCGTCAGGACGTAAAAACGTCGAAATAACCATGCGAGTCTCATTCTCATTGCATCCCTACACTAAATTCTGTAATATGTGTGGAATTATACATATTTAGATAGTATTTGCATGCTACTCGCCTTTCAGCTCGGGTATTACTGTCAAGAAGGACGATAAGCCAACACCTCTATCAAGTGTTCCCAGAGTAGCCTGCTTGGACAAGTTTACGGTGACGGGTTTACGGACACATGCTACTATCCCTTCAGACAACTAAGCTGTTCATGTTTTCTTTAGTAGATAGATCATTACATTAATCTAACTATTGAATATTATATGATTTATTATTTCATATATATATATATACATATATATATATATATATATATATATTATATATATATATATTATATATATATATATATATATATATATATATATATTATATAATATATATATATATATATATATATATATATATATATATATTATATATATATATATAATATGTGTGTGTGTGTGTGTGTGCGTATTATTTCTATTACAAATTACACACACACCCCAAAGTTTGTGCAAGGATTTAGCTCTATATATCTTATTACATTACAGTTTACTTATTATGAGTTAATAAATTTCAGTTATCTTAATTATCTTAAAGTAAATGAGATCCATAGGTACTGGTTCTCTTTAATTTTCTTCTTAAAGAATGGTCCTTCGAATTTATTTTTAGTATTATTGTTATTCTGGAGCTAGATTTTCCTCACATCCCCACAAAGTCTCTGGGCTCATCACCGGCTAATAGCCCTTCTAATCGTGGAAACGGCGTTTGCCTGCAAAGAAGTGTGGAGTCACGTTCTCCATTTTCTACAGGTATGAATACTAAATTAAACAACTTGGCCTCGGGAATCTCAGGGATTCACGACAAATTGGACAATGTGTGCGAAGGTTTCAGGTGTCTCAAAGCAACTGTTTTGTCGCCTCGTAATCACCGTAGCTCGTCGCCTAGGCGGAATAATCAGTGTTACTCTTATGTGGAAGAGGGCCATTATGCTCAGGATTGTTCAGGATCCAAGAGCAGCTGGGAAGGAGTCCGCCAGCATAAAGAACTTCCTGACAACAAGCCACATGTTTCATTCATTGACAAAGAGCTGAATTTTTAAAACTCGGCCCGGTCAGCTCAACAAGCCTCGACCTGACCCAGTTCATAACAGGCCAGCAAGGTGTGGCCGAGCCATACGCGAGGATGGTGGAGCATCCACAAGGGTCTGAAGCTAGCAATTCCCAACTACCCTCAATGGACGACCACCTGGAATATAAGCAGGCCTACCAGGCAGTGTCTGATGGTGAAAGATGTCTCGGCTTCTGCCGGCATAAGGGACATGGGTGTGTGCAAGATTTGTAAGTCTAAGAGAGAGTCCAAGAGAGCAAATATGGTACGAGGAAATGATAACCAGGGAGGAGGATAGTTTTCCTCCTTGGAGAGCGAAGCAGTGGCAGGTCATACACCTTCAGACACAGACGAGCAAGATGCAGAGGAGCATGAACAAATAAATATCGACAATTACGATCTGGTTCCAAGTTTTGGGTTCCGGTACAGGTAGTGGATGTAAGTGTCAAGGCAATAGTGGATATTGCTGCAGAAGTTACTATTATCTCTCATGAGGTTCACCAAAGCTAAAACTCCCACCATGGGTGATACGACAAATAACCCTAACACAACTGGGTA
>NC_091153.1:35839671-35887171 GCF_040958095.1 Procambarus clarkii
CTCCACGATCAGTTGAGCGGTGCCACGTTATCTGGCACAATAGCAGTGTCCCAGACTAGCATATCTGCAATTCCAAAGTCAACGCCTTTCAAGCAGCAGCTGGAGGACGAAGAATTGCTCAAGTCTCCACATCAACGGACACGCGGCTCGGCAGCTAGGTTTACCTGTTTGTTATCATGTGGCCACAGTTAACATTTAGACTAGCAGTCGTTAGGCCGAATGCAAAATAATACAATCCTGTACGTGTCTTAAGTAAATTTACCATCTAAATAGATAATTAATTTCAGTATTTTCTCAAAAGATAATTACAGTACTTGAACATAAATCTCAGATATTAGCTGATAATTTCCATTGTTATCCTCATGATATAGGATTTATTTGTAGTTACTTATTATGTAGAGATTTCTACAATGTAATTGCCTTTCAGTACCAAGGCGACACCAACCGAGGTGCTAGGCTTTCCCACCGTTTCGTGCCAACCAATTTGCCCCTATGCAACACGTCGTCGGTGGAGCGTAGCAACTGATTACACCTCACTAGATTTACAGCTAAGGCTGTCCCTTATTTATCTGTAGCAATAACTGTAGTTACAGTAGTGATCTCTCAAAGAGATCAATTACACTAACACATTGATTTACTGATGTTATTCAACATTTCAGTAGTATATTGAGGTGCATTTACCTCCAACTAATAATATATAGTCAACCTTGTTTACTTTCATATTTGATTTACTCTGGTGAAGAACCAGCACCAGAATAATGCTAGGGATGTATTCATCTTTTAGCATGTAACCCCCCAATTTTGTGTAAGTTAATTTGACTCCATTTATATAAGAATTACAATCTTACTAAGATCCATAGGACACTAGTTCTTGGGATCAGTTTTTCCACTGCTTTATTTTGTTTTCCACTTTTTCTCAAAAAGTGGTGGTCCTTCATAGCTACCGAAGTATATATTTAATTATTTGTTCTCAGAACCCAAAACAATAGTTATTGGAGTCAGATTTTACCCCACAAAATTTTGGTCCTTCGAACTGGATTCGAACCATTAATCATTTAGCGTCCAGTATATTCACCCAAATTACTGGCCCCACATAATTAACCATTACTAACACTATTTATCATGTGTTAACATTATTAGGCTATTTACCAATTAATTTATTATTTACGGCTGTCAGCAGACTGCCCATATAACAGCCTAAAACTCATTTATTATTATCAACATTTCTTATAATACTTTATGTATAAAGTAGTATTAGTGTTATATATTTATAAATTTTCACTTGTGTTTCTAAGCACAAACCTATATATCAAAACAACAAATCCCAAAAACATAGCATTATATTTCTATATTACTGCACCATTACATATATGCCAACCTTTGATAAGGTAGGATATTTAGACTGTAATTGTACTAATGTTTGTACAAATGCAGTCTAAACCATTTAGTCATTCCTAGGTAGGAATTATTTAGCGAGTACTGTACTAGAAAGTACTGGTGTACATACATATTATTTAGATTGTGCTGACCCTGATTTAGGGTGGGATCATCAAGACTCTTTTGTGCATTTAACATATTATTTCGTGTATTATTTTTTTGAGTACTACCGAATGTTCACTGTTGGATCGAATGGTGATAATTGATGAGCTAGCCGGACGAAAATCCAATAGTGGCATTCGAGTACTACTCAAAATATTAGCTATCCATTGTTAGGTAGGTAAATTAACCTCTAAACGAGGTAGTATAGTCTATTCAAATACATTAGGCTATTATATTGATATTGAACTCCATTGAATGAGCCAATATCCCAGTTACATCAGTAACAACTATTTACTATCAGACCAGCCCTTACCCAGCAAGATGGAAGCGGCTGACAAAATGAAAAGGACCCTTATCGGTCTGAAAGGTCATTTGACCCGACAGATTACCAAGTGTCAAAATCTGTCACAACAGTCACCTGTTGACTACATTGAATTAGAGGACTTACTTCAAGTTGCTGACGGTAAATTCAAGCATATTAAGCAACATATGAATCTGTACTTGACAGAACTTTACCAAACCTCAATAAGTGAAACTGAACTTGAGGACATTGTAAATGATTTAGCCCAGTACGAAGATGATGTACAGGTTAAACTTCAACCCTTTAAAAAGCAAATTGCTAAAAACAATTTAACAACAGCCTCTACTGCACATCCAGATCCTGATGTCAAATTACCTCAGATCAATATACCCACATTCTCTGGTAACGAGAATGAGAGTTGGGATGATTTCTGGAGTAAATTCATGGATGCAGTAGACTCTAAAACTAATATCACTCAAACAACCAAGTTCACTTATTTACAAGGCTTGTTACGAAATGAAGCCTTGAAGGTGATCTCTAACATAACACTGACCAGTGATGGTTACGACCTAGCTGTTCAATTGCTTAAGAGCAACTACGATAACAAGGAAAAGACTATTACTATCTTAGTTCAAAATTTGCTGGATTTACCATCTGCTAATAATTCTACAGATTCTCTCCAAACTTTCAGGCTAGAGTTAGAATCTTTACTCAAGGCCTTAAGCCTTAAAGTCCAAATTCAGACTACTGAATGGATGACAAAAGTAGTTGTAGGGCGCAAATTACCAAGAAAAACTTTAGATAAATTGTGTACTATGTACAATAAAACCTCTCTGACCATGAATGAAATTACAGAAGGTTTACATACCCTAGTCGAAAGACAAAGAGCCAACCAAGATGGGAAGAGTGTTTCAAACTTCTCTACTAACTCTCATCATAAGCCCCAACGTACTGCAACTACTGTAGTAAAACCAGATTTCAATAAATCATCTCCGAAATGGAAATCTGGAAATGTAGGTACATACACAGTGAACCCTATAAACCCTGTAGTGAGCAACACTCTTACGACTTCTCCTACTGTGAAAAAGTGTTTGTTCTGCAATAATGAACATCTTACTTATAAGTGTAGTACTTATCCAGACCAAAACACCCGAATTCATCGTTTGCAAGAATTACACAGATGCACAAGGTGCACGGGTCCTCATGACCCCAATAGCTGTACTGTTTCTTTATGTATGTGCAACAAGTGCCACAAGGGTAGACACCATTACTCCTTGTGTGGTAGTGATCAATCAAGATCAACCAATCCTCATAAGAAGACTACCAATTCTACTTCTGTACAGTATTGCAAGGTGCATCAAGACATAAGTGTACTTGCAACAGAGTCGAATAACACAACTACGTTATCAACAGCTCAATTAAAATTAATAAATAAGGGATCTAAAATTTCCACTCGTGGTCTCTTTGACCAAGGTTCGCAGAAAACCTTTATTTCTCAACAGCTAGTTGATCAGTTGAAACTGAAGCCTATTGCTCGAGTGAATTTGAATATCTCTGGATTCCTAACCAATAGTGGACCTCGAGACTACCAGGTTGTTAAAGTCTTGGTACGTTTAGGAGGCTGCACCAGCCCAATTCAAGCCATAGTCGTTGACAAGATCCCCTCATATTTACATATTACAGGTCTTGCTCAAACAGTAAAAATTCTTAAACGCAGCGGTATTAGGCTAGCGGATCATAAAATAAATACAGACTGTCTCAACGATGTAGGTATTCTTATTGGAGCTGACTTTTATTATAGATTTATTACTGGATGCACCAGGCAACGAGGTGTAAACTTGTTACTGTCAGCTGGGGGTAAACTACTCACAGGACCGGTGTTGATCCAACAACATTCTAAATCTACTAGTAATCAACCAACTAACTCAATAGTGGGGTGACTAGGCCTAGAGCAGTCACCACTACATGACAGAGACAAAACTGAGGATGATGAGTCCAATCCCCCTGTTCACAAATTATGGGATTTGGAC
The DNA here is from genome assembly GCF_040958095.1 of Procambarus clarkii. Taxonomy (NCBI): domain Eukaryota; kingdom Metazoa; phylum Arthropoda; class Malacostraca; order Decapoda; family Cambaridae; genus Procambarus; species Procambarus clarkii. The sequence goes on from NC_091153.1 coordinate 35,843,542, forward strand.
ACCTTAGGCATAGTCCCTGATCAACCCAGTCCAGATGACACATGGACGTATCAACAATATCTTGATACTGTGATTTTCCAAGATAATCAATATTGGGTGAGACTCCCGTGGAAACTGAACCACCCACAGCTTCCAGTAAATTATTTCATGGCCTCAACCCAATTAAATTCTCAATTAGCTAGGCTATGGAAGCAACCAGATAAATTGCAACTGTATCATGCTTTAATACAGCAACAACTTGCTAAGAAATTTATAGAAGTTGTTGAAGAAGACAACCATAAGACAGGCCATTATTTACCACATCATGCTGTCCTGAAAGATTCAGTTACAACACCAATCAGGATTGTATTTAATTGTAGTGCCAAATTAAAGGCAGGCAGCGTGTCATTAAATGATTGTCTACAAACTGGACCTAGCTTAACCCAAAGACTACAAGATGTCTTATTACGATTTTGCTATGGTGTTTTTGCCTATACGGCCGACATTAGTAAGGCCTTTTTAAGAGTAGGCTTACAAGAGACGGATCGTGATTTTACTAAATTTCTCTGGGTGAAAGATCCACAGGATCCTAACAGCGAAATCATTACTTATAGATTTGCCTCAGTACTGTTTGGAGCGACATCTTCCCCATTTTTACTCCAGGCTACTCTGGATACACATCTTAAGAAGTCTAATAGCCCCTACAAGACTGAGATTAGCAACAATTTATACGTTAACAATTTTCAAGGAACCACTAATGATGAGAATAAACTAGTGGAAATCTACCATGAGGCTAATCGTGAACTGTTAGGAGCTAACATGCCCCTACAGTCGTGGGTCTCCAATAATAAACAACTCAACCAAATAATTGAGGAAGAATTCCCTGATTATAAGGTATCTCACAAATTGAAAGTCTTAGGTATGGAGTGGAATACTTCCACAGACAAATTGAATGTCAAGTCAGTGGATTTCAATCATTCACCTCTAACCATGAGAAAACTACTCTCCCATGTCAGCAAGCCATTTGACCCTTTAGGCCTACTCAGTCCTAGTCTAATTAAGGGTAAACTACTTATGCAGGAGTGCTGGCAAAGGAATTTGAGGTGGGATGAAACGTTGCCGGAGGATCTCCAAGAGAAATGGCAGCAGTTGATTCCTGATTACAACAAACTTAGTATTCTACAGTTTCCCCGAAATACCTTAGGACTAAATTTACTAACAAATTTACATGTATTCTGCAATGCTTCAGGCAAAGCGTATGGCTCAGTAGCCTATTTAGTTAATACTCAACAATCATTTTTGCTTACATCTAAGGCAAGGGTAGCCCCGATTAAAAGGAGGTCACTACCCCAAATGGAATTAACTGCCTTATTAGTAGGTGTAAGACTGGCTCATTGCCTGATCAAAACCCTCAGTAATGTTCACCTTGGTGAAATAGCAGTGTGGTCAGACAATGAGGCAGTATTGCAGTGGGTAAAAAACGACAACAACACAACTCCCTATGTCAGCAATCGAGTGAGGGAAATTCGAGAATTGTCTGCTGGTTATAAATTAAGACATGTCCCAACCAAGGACAATCCAGCTGACTATTTATCCAGAGGTTTGACTTTAAAGCAATTAGTTAAAACCGAGATGTGGTTTAATGGATCCCAATGGCTAGTTAGTGGTCAGTGGCCCCAACAGAAGCCGCAAGTCATTGTGACCAATGTCACTACCCCTGTTGTGGATCCAGAACCCCCTCGAATTTTAGCTATCAATCCTCACCGTTATTCCAATTTAAGCAAATTACTAAGAATTACAGAAATGGTATTTGATTTCGTCAACAAGATGGGGATCAAGTATCGATTTCCTAGTTCCATCAAATATTGGGTCAAACAAGCTCAACAAAAGACTTATGGTAAGGAATATGAACATCTCCCAGAAAGGTTGAGTGAGTCTCTGGGTATCTGGCTTGACTCAGACAACTATAACTTCTTGAGATGCGGCGGACGTCTGCTTCACGCAGAAATAAATTTAGATACGAAGAATCCTATACTTCTTCCACGTCACCACATCATTACTAAACTCATAGTTTTACATTACCATGAGCATAATACATTGCATGGTGGAGTATTAGATACTCTTACTGAAATCAGACAACGTTTTAGCTTCCCCAAGGTCGCCAAACTGTCAAATCTTTAATAAAGTCTTGTGTAATCTGCAAGAGATATGATGCTCGAGTGTGTCCTTATCCAGATCCACCGCCCCTACCTAAGGAGCGAGTCGTCCACCTTCGTCCCTTTGAAACCACAGGTGTCGACTATACAGGAGCACTAATTTTAACAGGCACACCGGACAAGATTCCAATGAAAGCCTACATTTGCCTTTTCACGTGTGCTACCACACGCGGAGTACATTTAGAAGTCACTTCTGACATGAGTGCAGAAGCCTTTCTGCAAGCCTTTCGCAGATTTGCTGCACGAAGATCTTGCCCAAAATTAATGATCTCAGATAATGGATCTAACTTCGTGGCAGGAGAAGCTTGCTTACAAGAAATATGGAACCATCCAGAAGTACACTCTGTGCTCAAACAGAGACAATGTTATTGGAAATTTATTCCTGCAAGAGCACCATGGCACGGTGGTTTTTACGAAAGGATGGTGGGAACTGTTAAGAAATGCCTAAGAAAAACCTTACACCGGCAGAAAATTAATCTCACCGAATTACAGACCCTTGTCATGGAAATTGAAGCACGAGTCAACAACAGACCTCTAACCTACTTAACAGAAGATTTTTCCCTAAGAGAACCCCTAAGCCCCTCTCATTTGGTTCATGGTGGTCTTCTGAGCCCTCTAATATCACTAGGAGGCAAGGATCCAGCTGACTCTTCGTGTGTCAAAGCAAGTGACTTGGTGGAGAGTTATAGACACCTTTCAAGAGTAATAGAGAAATGGAATGAGGTCTGGACACGTGAATATTTAACTGCTTTAAGAGAATATCATTATGGAGCTGCAAGCCCATACAATAAAGTTCAACTTAAACCAGGTGATCTTGTCCTAGTAGAGAGTGATGGACCCAGGTCAGATTGGCCTATAGGTAAAATTGTTGACATCCATCCTGACCGCCATGGTGTATTACGAGTTGTTAAAGTTCAGTGTCGAGGCACTACTACCTTGAAAACACTAGAAAAATTAGTACCTTTAGAGTTAGCAGAACACGAGTGTTCTACAGATATACCTGCAACCCAAGTTTCAGAGAACAATGATTCTACTCAACCGAGCACAAGACCATCAAGAGTCGCTGCTCAGAACTGCAAACAGAAACTTAAACAATATTTTGATTCTATTCAAGAGTAGATAACTTATCATTTAAACTTGAGGTGATCACGCTAGTGCAGTGATGAGTTGATGTCCAGTAATTAGTTACGAGTCATAGTGACCCTGGACAGTAGCCTCACTGTATTGATGAGGTCTCCTTAATCATAAATGAACCAATTATTCATTATTTATTTTTGTTAATATCCTTCTGTTTCTTACAAAGGAATTATTCAATCATTTTCAATGTTTATTTACGTCCCCATGTTGACTTAGTCATCTACCACAGATTCGGGACATTCGTTAGGTGTGTACTAACCTACTAACCCATGAATAAAACTTCAGGATAGAGAAACAGGTGTACGTTAGTACTAATACCTGAAGTACGATCCGAGTTTTCTCTCCCCAGAGTTATGTTGGAAATAACCAACAGTTTTATACATCTTTGTATTTTATGCAACCTTTGTATTAACCAAAGTAGTTACTAAAATTACTAACTTGTAGATTTAATCATTATAATGATTTATTCACTGCCAAATTCTTCCTAGTCAGAGTGACGACGTGAGGAACGACAGGCAGTAACATGAATTCTCTCCACACATAGTTAGATTTATAACAAGAATCTAGTTTACCATTTCCTTTACTAAAAATAGTTACTTACTAATAAGTTTAATTTCGTAGTATACTACTACTCACTGGAACTCTTATTTAGTTAATATTAAACATTCTAGAGGAAATTACTTTAATGTAAATGATTTTATTTTAATTTCCTCAATTAGCTGCACAACTTTAATAAGTCAATTTATGTTACGAGAAATTTTATTTTATCACAGAAGAATTTAATGTGATATTAATACTTGTCACTACCCGGCTCGGCAGCTAGGTTTATCTGTTTGTTATCATGTGGCCACAGTTAACATTTAGACTAGCAGTCGTTAGGCCGAATGCAAAATAATACAATCCTGTACGTGTCTTAAGTAAATTTACCATCTAAATAGATAATTAATTTCAGTATTTACTCCAAAGAGAATTACAGTACTTGAACATAAATTGCTCAGATATTAGCTGATAATTTCCATTGTTATCCTCATGATATAGGATTTATTTGTAGTTACTTATTATGTAGAAGATTTCTACAATGTAATTGCCTTTCAGTACCAAGGCGACACCAACCGAGGTGCTAGGCTTCCCCACCGTTTCGTGCAACAATTTGCCCTATGCAACACGTCGTCGGTGGAGCGTAGCAACTGATTACACCTCACTAGATTTACAGCTAAGCTGTCCCTTTTTTATCTGTAGCAAAAACTGTAGTTACAGTAGTGATCTCTCAAAGGGATCAATTACACTAACACATTGATTTACTGATGCTATTGAACATTTCAGTAGTATATTGAGGTGCATTTACCTCCAACTAATAATATATAGTCAACCTTGTTTACTTTCATATTTGATTTACTCTGGTGAAGAACCAGCACCAGAATAATGCTAGGGATGTATTCATCTTTTAGCATGTAACCCCCCAATTTTGTGTAAGTTAATTTGACTCCATTTATATAAGAATTACAATCTTACTAAGATCCATAGGACACTAGTTCTTGGGATCAGTTTTTCCACTGCTTTATTTTGTTTTCCACTTTTTCTCAAAAAGTGGTGGTCCTTCATAGCTACCGAAGTATATATTTAATTATTAGTTCTCAGAACCCAAAACAATAGTTATTGGAGTCAGATTTTCCTCCACATCTATCTCCTGAGGCACATATAAATAGGATAACGACAGCAGCGTACTCTACACTGGCAAAAGTTAGAACGTCATTCAGAAACCTAAGTAAGGAGGCATTTAGGGCGCTTTACACTGCCTACGTGAGGCCAGTCTTAGAGTATGCCGCCTCATCATGGAGTCCCCATCTGAAGAAGCATATAATGAAACTGGAAAAGGTTCAGAGGTTTGCAACGAAACTCGTCCCAGAGCTACGAGGGATGGGGTATGAGAAGCGCCTGAGGGAACTGTGCCTTACGACACTAGAAAGATGAAGGGAGAGGGGGGACATGATAGGAATGTATAAAATACTCAGAGGGATTGACAGAGTGGAAGACGAAATGTTCACACGGAATAGTAACAGAACGAGGGGACATGGATGGAACCTTGAAACTCAGATGAGTCACAGAGATGTTAGGAAGTATTCTTTTAGCGTGAGAGTAGTGGGAAAATGGAATGCACTTCAGGAACAGGTTGTGGAAGCAAATACTATTCATAATTTTAAAACCAGGTATGATAGGGAAATGGGACAGGAGTCATTGCTGTAAACAACCGATGCTCGAAAGGCGGGATCCAAGAGTCAATGCTCAATCCTGCAGACACAACTAGGTGAGTACAACTAGGTGAGTACACACACACACACACACACACACACTCCAACCCAGCAATCCCAGAGGGGAGTGGGGAACCCCAATCCAGCAACCCAGGAACCCCAGGGGGGAATGCAACTTCCCAGCCCACCACCCAATAGGGCTCTCCCTATCCCCCAGCACAAACCCTTCCTTGCCCCTGCATAATGCCCATCGGGAAACCCAAATCCTCCCCCCTCCCCTTACCCCAAGTAGCCCCTGCTTTCCGAGCCCCTGGTCTTCTCCCTGCCCCAAGCAGGCCTGAGCAAGACCAAAGCCCTCTATCCCCCACTCCACCTCCCTCCAAACCCCTGTCAACTACACCGCAGGAGGGCGTGCCCTCTCCCCAAGCAATCCCTGCTCCCTCACCCCCAGGACTTCTTCCTGCCCCAAGCAGGCCTGAGGAAGACCTAAGCCCTCCATCCCCCACTCCACCTCCCCCTGAACCCCTGGAAACTACCTCACAGGAGGATGAGCCTACCCAAGTAGCAATGACCATAGAACAACCTCCTACCCTTGTGGGGAGTGAGGGTGAAATTGGATATAAAGAAGTGAGCTTCAAGGTAATGTACACAAACATTGATGAGATTACCAATAAAGCAAGTGAACTGGCAGAAAGGGTGCAAGAAGAAAACCCAGCTGTAATAGGACTAACGGAAACAAAATTGTCAGGAGTCATAACAGATGCTGTGTTTCCAAAGGACTACTATATAGTAAGGAAAGAGAGGGAAGGGGGAGGAGGTGGAGGAGTGGCCCTGCTGATAAGGAAGGACTGGAGTTTTGATGAGATGGAAATTTGTGGCTGTGACGGATTCAGAGATTACATAACAGGAACTATAACAATGGGTGGACCTAACATAATAGTGGCAGTCATTTACAACCCTCCCCTAAATGACAGAAGACCTAGACAGGAGTTTGATAGGAACAACATGGCAACCATTAATATAATAGAGAGAGCAGCTTCAGTTGCCTGCAGGAATGGCTCAAGGCTCTTAATCATGGGCGATTTCAACCATGGAAAGATAAACTGGGAGAATGGGGACCCACATGGTGGTGCAGATACGTGGCGAGCTAAACTCTTGGAAGTGGCAACAAGGATTTTTCTGAGCCAGCATGTCAAGGAACCCACAAGAGTGAGAGGCAATGATGAACCAGCTAGACTCGACTTGATATTCACTCTGAATGAGTCAGAAATAAGGGAAGTCAAAGTTGAAGCCCCCGTAGGAATGAGTGACCACAGTGTACTGACCTTTGAGTACTTGGTGGAGGTAGGGATAACCTATCCAAGGATGGGAGCGGAGGAAAAGAGATTGAATTACCAAAGAGGAAAATATGACGAGATGAAGAACTTCCTCAGGGGAATACCATGGAAAACAGAACTTAGAGAAAAGAATGTGCAGGTCATGATGGAGTTTGTCACCCAGAAGTGCCAGGAAGCTTCAGACAGGTTTATCCCCATCCAAAAGGAGAAAAATGAAAAACAACAGAAAAACCCATGGTTCAATCAGGAATGCAAGGTAGCGAAGCAACTGAGTAAGAGAACATGGAGAAACTACAGAAATAACAGAACACCAGAGAGCAGGGAGAGATACCAGAGGGCCAGAAATGAGTACCTCAGAGTGAGGAGGGAAGCAGAGAGACATTTTGAAAATGACATCGCGAGTAAAGCCAAGACCCAATCAAAGCTGCTCCACAGCCACATCAGGAGGAAAACAGCAGTTAAAGAACAAGTGATGAAACTGCGAAAAGGGGAGAACAGATACACAGAGAATGACAAGGAGGTGTGTGAAGAACTCAACAAGAGATTCCAGGAGGTCTTCACAATAGAACAAGGAGAAGCCCCTGCACTAAATGAGAAGGCGGCAAACCAAGCAACCTTGGAGGAATTTGACCTCACCAGTGATGAGGTCAAAAGGTGTCTGCTGGAGCTGGATGTGACAAAGGCTGTTGGGCCTGACAGAATCTCACCATGGATACTAAAGGAAGGTGCAGAAGCACTAAGTATGCCACTCTCTATGGTGTATAACAGGTCACTGGAAACAGGAGACTTACCAGAAAGTTGGAAGACAGCTAACGTGGTCCCAATATACAAAAAGGGTGACTGGCAAGAGGCACTGAATTACAGGCCAGTTTCCTTAACTTGTATATCATGCAAGGTGATGGAGAAGATCGTGAGGAAAAGGCTCGTAGAGCATCTGGAGGGAAATAACTCTGTAACGCACCACCAACATGGGTTCAGAGATTGTAAATCGTGCCTCACAGGTTTAATAGAATTTTATGACCAGGCAACGAAAATTAGGCAGGAAAGAGAAGGGTGGGCCGACTGCATTTTCCTGGATTGCCAAAAAGCCTTTGACACAGTACCCCATAAAAGGCTGTTAAAAAAGTTGGAGCAACAGGCAGGAGTAAAAGGGAAGGTGCTCCAGTGGATAAGGGAGTACTTAAGCAACAGGAAACCGTGAGTAACGGTGAGGGGGGAGATATCAGAGTGGCAAGATGTCACCAGCGGAGTCCCACAGGGCTCAGTACTTGGACTCATCCCGTTTCTAATATATGTGAACGATCTTCCAGAGGGTATAGACTCATTCCTCTCAATGTTTGCTGATGATGCAAAAAATATGAGAATAATCAAGACGGATGAAGATAGACAGAGACTACAGGATGACCTGGATAAACTGGAGGAATGGTCTAGAAAATGGCTGCTAAAGTTCAACTCAGGAAAGTGTAAGGTGATGAAATTAGGCGAAAGGAGCAGGAGGCTGAACTCAAGGTATCATCTGGGAGGGGAAATCCTGCAAGAGTCAAATAGAGAGAAGGATCTGGGGGTTGATATCACACTGAACCTGTCCCCAGAGGCCCACATCAAAAGAATATCATCAGCGGCATATGCTAGACTGGCCAACATAAGAACTGCCTTTAGAAACTTGTGTAAGGAATCTTTCAAAACCCTGTATACCACTTATGTAAGACCAATCCTGGAGTATGCAGCTCCAGCCTGGAGTCCATACCTAGTTAAACACAAGACAAAGTTAGAGAAGATTCAGCGGTATGCCACCAGGCTCGTCCCGGAACTGAGAGGATTCAGCTACGAGGAAAGGCTAAAGGAGCTGAACCTCACATCCCTGGAAAACAGAAGAGTAAGGGGAGACATGATAACCACCTACAAAATTCTCAGGGGATTTGACAGGGTGGACAAAGACAAACTCTTCAGCACGGGTGGGACACGAACAACGGGACACAGGTGGAAACTTAGTACCCAGATGAGCCACAGAGACGTTAGAAAGAATTTTTTAAGTGTCAGAGTAGTTAATAAATGGAATGCACTAGGAAGTGATGTGATGGAGGCTGACTCCATACACAGTTTCAAATGTAGATATGATAGAGCCCAGTAGGCTCAGGAATCTGTACACCAGTTGATTGACAGTTGAGAGGCGGGACCAAAGAGCCAAAGCTCAACCCCCGCAAACACAATTAGGTGAGTACACACACACACACACACACACACACACACACACACACACACACACACACACACACACACACACACACACACACATATGATGGATTATGTCACCCAGAAGTGCCAGGAAGCTGCAGATAAGTTTATTCCAGTCCCAAAGAAGAAAAGCGAAAAACAACAGACGAATCCATGGTTCAACCAGGAATGTAAGGTAGCGAAGTAATTGAGTAAAAGAACACGGAGAAACTACAGGAATAACAGAACACCAGAGAGCAGGGAGAGATACCAGAAGGCGAGGAATGAGTACCTCAGAGTGAGGAGAGAAGTAGAGAGACAGCATAAAAATGACATTGCGAGTAAAGCTAAGACCCAAGCATAACTGCTCCACAGCCACATCAGGAGGAAAACGGCAGTGAAGGAAAAAGTGATGAAACTTAGAAAAGGGGAGAATAGATACACAGAGAATGACAAGGAGGTGTTTGAAGAACTCAACAGGAGATTCCAGGCGGTCTTCACAGAAGAATAAGGAGAAGCCCCTGCACTAAATTAGGCAAACCAAGCAACCTTGGAGGAATTTGACCTCACCAGTGATGAGGTTAAAAGGAAATTGTTGGAGCTGAATGTGACAAAGGCTGTTGGGCCTGACAAAATCTCACCGTGGATACTAAAAGAAGGTGCAGAGGCACTAATTGTGTCACTCTCTATGGTGTATAACAGGTCACTGGAAACAGGAGACCCACCCGATAATTAGAAGACAGTTAATGAAGTCCCAATATACAAAAAGGGTGACAGGCAAGAGGAACTGAACTACAGGCCAGTTTCCCTAATCTGTATACCATGCAAGGTGATGGAGAAGATCGTGAGGAAAAGGCTTGTAGAGCATCTGAAGGGAAATAGTTTTGTGACTCACCACCAACATGGGTTCAGAGATGGTAAATCATGCCTCACAAGTTTAATAGAATTCTATGACCAAGCAACAAAAATTAGGCCAGAAAGAGAAGGGTGGGCAGACTTCATTTTCTTGGATTGTCAGAAAGCCTTTGAGACAGTACTTCATAAAAGGCTGTTATAAAAGTTGGAGCAACAGGCAGGAAAAAAGGGTAAGGTGCTCCAGTGGATAAGGGAGTATCTAAGTTACAGGAAACAGCGAGAAACTGAGAGGAGAGACATCAGAGTGGTGAGATGTCACCAGCGGAGTCCCACCGGGCGCTGTACTTGGACCTATTCTGTTTCTAATATATGTAAATGATCTTCCAGAGTGTATAGACTCATTCCTCTCAATGTTTGCTGATGATGCAAAAATTATGAGAAGAATCAAGACAGATGAAGATAGAGACTACAGGATGACCTGGGACAAACTGGAGGAATGGTCTAGAAAATGGCTGTTAAAGTTCAACTCAGGAAAGTGCAAAGTAATGAAATTAGGCGAAGGGAGCAGAAGGCTGAACACAAGGTACCATCTGGGAGGTGAAATCCTGCAAGAGTCAGATAGAGAGAAAGATCTGGGGGTTGATATCACACCGAACCTGTCCCCAGAGGCCCACATCAAAAGGATATCATCAGCGGCATATGCTTGACTGGCCAACATAAGAACTGCCTTTAGAAACTTGTGTAAGGAATCGTTCAGGACCCTGTATACCACTTATGTAAGACCAATCCTGGAATATGCAGTTCCCGTCTAGAGTCCGTATCTAGTTAAACACAAGACAAAGTTAGAGAAGATTCAGCGGTATGCCACCAGACTTGTCCCGGAACTGAGAAATATGAGTTAGAGGAAAGGCTGAAGGAGCTGAACTTCGCGTCCCTGGAAAACAGAAGAGTATGGGGAGACATGATAGCCACCTACAAAATTCTCAGAGGAATTGACAGGGCGGACAAAGACACACACTTCAGCACGGGTGGAATACGAACAAGGGGACACAAGTGGAAACTTAGTACCTAAATGAGCCACAGAGACATTAGACAGAATTTTTTCAGTGTCAGAGTAGTTAGTAAATGGAATTCACTAAGAAGTAATGTGATGTAAGCTGACTCCATACACAGTTTCAAATGTAGATATGATAGAGCCCAGTAGGCTCAGGAATTTGTACACCAGTTGATTGACATTTGAGAGGCGGGACCAAAGAGCCAAAGCTCAACACCTGCAAACACAAATAGGTGATTACACACACACACACACACACACACACACACACACACACACACACACACACACACACACACACACACACACACACACACACACACACACACGCACCCACACACACACACACACACACACACACACACACACACACACACACACACACACACACACACACACACACACACACACACGCACACACGCACACACACACACACACACACACACACACACACACACACACACACACACACACAGACCCTCCTACCTACCTTCCTAGAAGCCCAGCCCCCAGTAGCCCCCCAAGCACCCCTCCTGACCTCTTTCACCCCCCATACACCCCCCGGACCCCCCCAGACACCCCCCGGATCCCCCCGGACATCCCCCGGATCCTCCCCGCCCCCAGTCATCCCCCCACACACCCCCCAGATCCCCCAGATCCCCCCTGCCCCCAGTCACCCCCCAGACACCCCCCAGATCCCCCCAGACCCCCAGAGAAAGGGAGAACTCTGGTACAAGAGTTTCCATGAAGAATCTCAAATTTTGGTACACCAATGCTGATGGGGTATCTAATAAAGCAGAAGAGATAAAAGAAAGAGTGAGTGAAGAAGATCCTGACATAGTTGCAATTGTGGAAACTAAAATTAATGACATGATCTCAGATGCAATCTTTCCTGAAGGGTACCAGGTGATACGAAAAGAGAGGACACAGAGACAGGGAGGGGGAGTAGCACTCCTAATAAAGCGGAAATGGAAGTTTGAAGACCTGGGAAATCGAGTTACCAATGAGTGCACAAGCTTCATACATGGAACTCTGACAGTAGATGGGAGGAAGATTGTGATCTTGGTAATCTACAATCCCCCACCAAACCGTAGAAGACCCAGGCAGGAGTATGATGACAACAACAAAACATGTATAGATGAACTTCAGAAGGCAGCAACACTAGCCCACAGAATGAGAGCAAAGCTGCTGATCATGGGGGACCTAAATTATGGAGAGATAAATTGGGAATCAAGGAATCCCAATGGAGGGGACGAAACGTGGGGAGCAAAATTAGTAGATGTTATAGACAGGAATTTCCTGACACAAAATGTGAAGGAAGACACAAGGGAAAGAGGAGGAGATGCACCGAGCCTATTAGACCTGATTTTCACCCAGAACGTAGAAGATATCGAGAATTTAGAGCATGAAATACCTCTAGGGGCCAGTGACCATTGTGTCCTAGTCTTTGACTACATGATGGAATTCAAACTTATGACCATGGGGACAAGAGATCTGGGAAAGGAGAGCTGACTACAGGAAAGGGGACTATAAGAGGATAAGGGACTATCTGGGTGAAGTGCAGTGGGAGGAAGAAATTAGAGGAAAAACAGTACAAGATATGATGGACCTAGTCATACAGAAATGCCAGGAGGCCGAAGAGAGATTTATACCAACGGTAAAGGGAAAAAATAAGAAGGAATATAATAACCCATGGTTTAATAGACAGTGTCAGGAAGCAAAAATGGCCAGCAGGCGGGAGTGGAGGAAGTACAGAAGACAAAGAACAGAGGACAACAGGATCAGATACAACAGAGCTAGGAACGATTACATTAACATAAGACGAACATCGAAAAGGGACTATGAGAACGATATTGCAATCAAAGCGAAAAAACAACCTAAGTTACTACACAGTCATATGAGAAGAAAATGTCGGTGAACGACCAAGTGACAAGACTAAGGAAGACAGAGGGGGCATATACTGAAAGTGACAAGGAAACCTGCGAGGCACTGAATGCCAGTTTCCATGGAGTGTTCACTACCGAGCCTGAGCAGCTCCCATTGTTGGAAGGGGTTACCCTAGATGAAAGACTATCAGATATAGAGGTGACAGCAGAGGAGGTAATGAAACAGTTGACAACTCTAGATGCAACTAAAGCAGTTGGACCAGACAAAGTATCACCGTGGATACTAAAAGAAGCAGCACAGGCCCTCAGCGTGCCTCTGGCAATGATCTTTAATGAGTCACTTATGTCAGGAGAATTGCCCAGTTGCTGGAAGAAGGCAAATGTTGTGCCGATCTTCAAGAAAGGTGATAGGGAGGAGGCACTTAACTATAGACCTGTATCACTGAGAAGCATCCCCTGTAAAATACTGGAAAGAACAATTAGGATACGACTGGTTGCACACCTGGAGAACATTAGGTTTGGGAACAAGCATCAAAATGGGTTCTGGACAGGGAAATCGTGCCTAACAAACCTTCTGGAATTCTATGATAAAATAACGAGGATAAGACAGGACAGAGATGGTTGGGCAGACTGCATATTTCTGGACTGCCAAAAAGCCTTTGATACAGTACCGCACATGAGACTGCTGTTCAAGCTCGAGAGGCAGGCGGGGGTGGGGGAAAAGGTCCTAGCATGGATAAGGAACTACCTAACAGGAAGGAGCCAAAGAGTTACGGTAAGGGGCGAGAAGTCGGACTGGCGAACAGTAACAAGTGGAGTACCACAAGGATCGGTGCTGGGACCAATTCTATTTCTAGTATATGTTAACGACATGTTTACAGGCGTAGAGTCCTACATGTCGATGTTTGCGGATGACGCAAAGTTGCTGAGAAGAGTTGTGACAGATGAGGATTGCAGGATCCTCCAAGAGGACCTGAACAGGTTGCAGAGATGGTCAGAGAAATGGCTACTGGAATTCAACACGAGCAAATGTAAAGTTATGGAAATGAGACTAGGAGATAGGAGACCAAAGGGACAGTACACAATGAAGGGGAACAGCCTACCTGTAACGACGCGTGAAAGAGACCTGGGGGTGGACGTAACACCTAATCTATCTCCTGAGGCACATATAAATAGGATAACGACAGCAGCGTACTCTACACTGGCAAAAGTTAGAACATCATTCAGAAACCTAAGTAAGGAGGCATTTAGGGCGCTTTACACTGCCTACGTAAGGCCAGTCTTAGAGTATGCCGCCTCATCATGGAGTCCCCATCTGAAGATACATATAATGAAACTGGAAAAGGTTCAGAGGTTTGCAACGAGACTCGTCCCAGAGCTACGAGGGATGGGGTATGAGGAGCGCCTGAAGGAACTGTGCCTTACGACACTAGAAAGAAGAAAGGAGAGGGGGGACATGATAGGAACGTATAAGATACTCAGAGGGATTGACAGAGTGGACATAGACGAAATGTTCACACGGAATAGTAACAGAACGAGGGGACATGGATGGAAGCTTGAAACTCAGATGAGTCACAGAGATGTTAGGAAGTTTTCTTTTAGCATGAGAGTATTGGGAAAATGGAATGCACTTCAGGAACAGGTTGTGGAAGCAAATACTATTCATAATTTTAAAACCAGGTATGATAGGGAAATGGAACAGGAGTCATTGCTGTAAACAACCGATGCTCGAAAGGCGGGATCCAAGAGTCAATGCTCGATCCTGCAGACACAACTAGGTGAGTACAACTAGGTGAGTACACACACACACACGGATGACCTGGACATACTGGAGGAATGGTCTAAAAAATGGCTGCTAATGTTCAACTCAGGAAAGTGTAAGGTAATGAAATTAGGCAAAGAGAGCAGGAGGCTGAACACAAGGTATCATCTGGGACGTGAAATCCTGCAAGAGTCAAATAGAGAGAAAGATCTGGGGGTTGATATCACGCCGAACCTGTCCCCAGAGGCCCACATCAAAAAAATATCATCAGCGGCATATGCTAGACTGGCCAACATAAGAATTGCCATTAGAAACTTGTGTAAGGAATCGTTCAGGACCCTGTATACTACTTATATAAGACCAATCCTGGAGTATGCAGCTCCAGCCTGGAGTCCATACCTAGTTAAACACAAGACAAAGTTAGAGAAGATTCAGCAGTATGCCACCAGACTCGTACCGGAACTGAGAGGAATGAGCTACAAGGAAAGGGTAAAGGAGCTGAACCTCACATCCCTGGAAAACAGAAGAGTAAGGAGAGACATGATAACCACCTACAAAATTCTCAGGGGAATTGACAGGGTGGACAAAGACAAACTCTTCAGCACGGGTGGGACACGAACAAGGGGACACAGGTGAAAACTTAGTACCCAGATGAGTCACAGAGACGTTAGAAAGGAATTTTTCAGTGTCAGAGTAGTTAATAAATGGAATGCACTAGGAAGTGATGTCGTGGAGGCTGACTCCATACATAGTTTCAAATGTAGATATGATAGAGCCCAGTAGGCTCAGGAATCTGTACTTCAGTTGATTGACAGTTGAGAGGCGGGACCAAAGAGCCAAAGCTCAACCCCCGCAAGCACAATTAGGTGAGTACAATTAGGTGAGTACACATTAAAGTTCATCCCGAGTAAATGCAAAGTAATGACACTAGGCGGTCGAAACAGGAGGCAAGACACAGGATACAGAATAAGAGATGAAGTACTTCATGAAACAGACAGAGATAAAGATCTAGGAGTTAATATCACATCAAACCTGTCTCCTGAAGCCCATATAAAAAGGATAACATCTGCAGCATACGCGAGGCTTGCTAACATCAGAACAGCCTTCAGGAACCTGCGTAAGGAATCATTCAGAATCTTGTACACCACATATGTAAGACCAATCCTGGAGTATGCGGCCCCAGCATAGAGCCAGTACCTTGTTAAGCACAAGACGAAGCTTGAAAAAGATCAGAGGTATGCCACTAGGCTAGTCCCAGAACTATGAGGCATGAGTTACGAGGAAAGGCTGTGGGAAATTCACCTCACGACACTGGAAGACAGAAGAGTAAAGGGAGACATGATCACTACCTACAAAATTCTCAGGGGAATTGAAAGAGTAGATAAGAATAAGCGATTTAGAATGGGTGGTACGCAAACAAGGGAACACTGGTGGAAACTGAGTACCCAAATGAGCCACAGGGACGTTAGAATTATTTTTTTCAGTGTCAGAGTAGTTAACAGGTGGAATGCATTAAGCAGTGATGTTGTGAAGGTTGACTACATATACAGTTTCAAATGTAGATATGATAGAGCCCAGTAGGCTCTGGAACCTGTACATCAGTTGATTGACTTTTGAGAGATGAGACTAAAGAGCCAGAGCTCAACCTCCGCAAGCACTAATAGGTGAGTACAAATAGGTGAGTACACACACAAACCTGGTTCAAAGTCCTGGCCGAGGCAGAAACAAACGGGCAAAGATTCTTTTACCTGATGCACCTGTTCATCTACCAATATAGTAGGTATCTGAGAGTTAGACGGCTGTTTTGAACTGCATCCTGGGGATGTATGTGTGTATGTACTCACCAAGTTGTGCTTGCGGGCGATGAGCTCTGGCTCTTTGGTCCCGCCTCTCAACTGTCAATCAACAGGTGTACAGATTCCTGAGCCTACTAGGCTCTATCATATCTACAATTGAAACTATGTTTCGAGTCTGCCTCCACCACATTACTGCCTATGCATTCAATCTGTTATCAACTCTAACATAGAAACAGTTCTTTCTAACGTCCCTGTGGCTCATTTGGGTACTCAGTTTCCACCTGTGTCCCCTTGTTCGCATACCACACGGTGTTAAATAGTTTATCTAGATCTACCTTGTCAATTCCTCTCAGAAATTTGTAGGTAGTGATCATGTCTCTACGAGCTCTCCTGTCTTCCAGCGCCGAGAGGTGCAATTCACACAGCCTTTCTTCGTATCTCATGTCCCTTAGTTATGCGACTAACCTAGTGGCATACCTCTAAACTTTTTCCAGCTTCGCCTTGTGCTTGACAAGGTACGGGCTCCATTCTGGGGCCGCATACTCCAAGACTGGTCTTACACACGTGGTATACAAGGTTTTGAAGGATTCCTTTCACAGCTTACTAAAAGCAGTCCTGATGTTAGCTAGCATTGCATACTCCGCTGATGTTATTATTTTTATGTGGGCTTCTGGAGACAGGTTTGGCGTGATGTCAACTCCTAGATCCTTCTCTCTGTCCGTTTAATGTAGGAGATCATCTCCCATCAGTATCCTGTGTCTGGTCTCCTGTTTCCACTACTTAGCTTCATTGCCTTACATTTACTTAGGTTGAACAGTAGAGCCATTAGTTGGACCATTCATTCAGTTTGTCTAGGTCATCTTGAACCTCATACTATCTTTTTCTATATCCTAATCCTCCTCATAATTTTTGCATCATCAGCAAATAAAAAGAGGAACGAGTCTATTCTCTCTGAAAGATCATATACATATATCAAAAACAGTATAGGTCCAAGGACTGATCCCTGTGGGACTCCGCTGACACGTACTACCAATCTGAGTCACCCCTCACAGTGACTCGCTGTCATCTGTTGCTTAGGTACTCCCCTATCTAATGGAGTACTTTCCCTTTCACTCCTGCCTGCATCTCCAGCTTGTGCACTAGTCTCTTGTGAACTCACCTAGTTGTGCTTGTGGGGGTTGAACTCTGGCTCTTTTGGGCCCGCCTCTCATGTGTCAATCAATCAACTGTTTTTTTTACACACACACACACACACACACACACACACACACACACACACACACACACACACACACACACACACACACACACACACACACACACATACACACACTCACGCACGCACACACGCTCACACACACGCTCACACACACACACACACACGCGCACACACACACACACACACACACACACACACACACACACACACACACACACACACACACACACACACACACACACACACACACACACACACACACACACACACATGGTGGAGGCTAACCCAATCACAGTTTCAAATGTAGATATGATAGAGCCCAGTAGGCTCAGGAATCTGTACACCAATTGATTGACAGTTGAGAGGCAGGACCAAAGAGGCAAAGCTCAACCCTTGCAAGCACAAATAGGTGAGTACACACACACACACACACATGTGCATGTAAATAGACAAAAATATTATTTATTAGTTCTTTTTCATTTTTTTCGTGGTCAGATATAAAGAAAACATGATGAGGATGTCAACGGGGATGAGGGACCAGCAGACGTCACCCAGGGACCGGGCAGTGTTCTGGACGGAGTACGTCATCCGCCACCGTGGGGCACCCCAGCTGAGGTCCCCGGCGGCACAGCTCTCCTGGGTGGAGTTCCTCATGCTCGACGTCCTGCTCCTCCTCCACCTGGCTCTCTTCCTTCTCGTCTTCATCCTACGTCGCATCTTCACTGTCATCTCTGCTAAAATCTTCGGCAGTAACGATATCAAGAAGAAAACGGATTAAGTTTTGTTTTGTCGAAACCTGAAAGTGACTTTGAAATTAAATAATAATAATAATAATAATAATAATAATAATAAAATTAAGAAGTTGAATTGACACTTTATGGAGGCAAATAAATTTAATTTAGTTTATTTATTCAATTAATTTATCTTCTAAATGAAGCAAGAAAGAGAACCTTTCATTAGCAGCTGGTGTTGTAGCTCAATGTGTCTTAGTATAGATATATTTTCAAGTTATATTAACCATATATGTCAATAGCATGCACTAATCCTCATACAATGAGGCTACCAACTTGGCCGGAACACATGGGATAATCTAAACATAGCAAGGAGTATATTATCGTTGCTATACATCCTGAATATTATATATTTTATTATATATTTATTATATATCACTCGGCCTATTAGGCAAATTGGGCCTTGCATAGTAGGCCGAGAAGTGCGTTCTGGCTACTAGGTACTAGGTATATATATATATATATATATATATATATATATATATATATATATATATATATATATATATATGTCGTACCTAATAGTCAGAACGCACTTCTCAGCCTACTATTCAAGGCCCGATTTGCCTAATAAGCCAAGTTTTCATGAATTAATGTTTTTTCGTCTACCTAACCTACCTAACCTAACCTAACCTAGCTTTTTTGGCTACCTAACCTAACCTTACCTATAAATATAGGTTAGGTTAGGTTAGGTAGGGTTGGTTAGGTTCGGTCATATATCTACGTTAATTTTAACTCCAATAAAAAAAATTGACCTCATACATAAAGAAAAGGGTTGCTTTATCATTTCATAAGAAAAAAATTATAGTAAATATATTAATTCAGGAAAACTTGGCTTATTAGGCAAATCGGTGCTTGCATAGTAGGCCGAGAAGTGCGTTCTGGCTACTAGGTACGACATATATATATATATATATATATGTTGTACCTAGTAGCAAGAACGTCGTACTCGGCCTACTATGCAAGGCCCGATTTGCCTAATAAGCCAAGTTTTCCTGAATTAATATATTTTCTCTATTTTTTTTCTTATGAAATGATAAAGCTGCCCATTTCTTTATGTATGAGGTCAATATTTTTTTATTGGATTTAAAATTAACGTAGATATATGATCGAACCTAACCAACCCTACCTAACCTAACCTAACCTATCAGCCTACTATGCAAGGCCCGATTTGCCTAATAAGCCAAGTTTTCATGAATTAATATTTTTTCGACTACCTAACCTAACCTAACCTAAGTTTTTCGGCTACCTAACCTAACCTAACCGATAGAGATAGGTTAGGTTAGGTTAGGTAGGATTGGTTAGGTTCGGTCATATATCTACGTTAATTTTAACTCCAACAACAAAAAATTGACCTCATACATAATGAAATGGGTAGCTTTATCATTTCATAAGAAAAAAATTAGAGAAATTATATTTTTTTAGCAAAATTTGGCTTATTAGGCAAATTGGGCCTTGCATAGTAGGCTGAGAAGTGCGTTCTGGCTACTAGGTACGACATATATAGATATATATATATATATATATATATATATATATATATATATATATATATATATATATATATATATATATATATATATATATTTATATATATATTTATATATATATATATATATATATATATATATATATATATATATATATATTTATATATGTATATATATATTTATATATGTATATATATATATATATATATATATATATATATATATATATATATATATATATATATATATATATATATATATATATATATATATATAGTTAGGGGTACGACCACTGGTTTAATTAAATTAAAGGGACCCACATCCTCGAAGAAGAAAAAAAGAGTGTTCAGAGAAGACCTTGTGGATTCTCACTGAATACTTTAATCTTTTCCTCTCCTACCACCACTATTATTTTTTTTTAATATTATTTATTTGATTTTATTGAAATGCTACAGTTTACAGAAAACACACACTTGTATACCAATATAACAATCAGTGTTCGGAGACCTCGTCCAGCTCTTCGGAGGTCGGGTGCATACCCAAGATACAGCACGCATTTCCCCTCTGAACAGCGACACAGAGGCGTTGGAACATGAAATTGGCCGCTCTTGGGTCTCTAGTTTTCCCAATGAGTTCCTCGCCCACCTCCTTCAGGAACTTAAGTGCATATTTACCCTAGGCGCCCAGAGTCTCAGAGCCTATCGGCACGAACCTGTAACAACGTTCTAGGTCCCTGTACTTGTTGCTTTTCTGGGTCTCCCTGAAGGTGGCCGCCCTGCCTCCCTCAGCTGTGCTGTAAGGTAGATAGGTATCAGCCAATGTGGATGCACACGTGTAATCCCATACGACCTGTTTACCTTCCCTCCATGGCTGCAGAGTGACTCCATCTGGGCGTTTTTGGCTGTTGTCAGATCTGCACAACTGAGGTTCCCTTTGTGCTGGGAACCCAGCTGTAGCCAAACTTCTCTTGATGATATCATTGACTGCTTCATGTCTGGCAATCTTTCCCTGTGTCTTACGACAGATGAGACCATGGCTGCCGTATTGGTCTGCCCGTGCATGGCCGCAAATACACCGGTGCTCGGTGGAGATAGGGGCGGCAAGGCGCAGGGCAACACCAATACTTAGGGTCCGATGGTCCAGGCGGGTGCCCAAGGCGGAATTAGGGACTGCCAACAGGAAGTCCCCGGCATGGGGCGCTTGCACAGCTAGAAGACGCACTCTGTCCTTCCTGGAAGCTGCCTTCTGCAATGATGCGGCGATGTTTTCCACTATGGGGCTATCCTATTTGGACTGTTTGCAGTCATTTGGAAAAGT
Organism: Procambarus clarkii; assembly: GCF_040958095.1. Taxonomy (NCBI): domain Eukaryota; kingdom Metazoa; phylum Arthropoda; class Malacostraca; order Decapoda; family Cambaridae; genus Procambarus; species Procambarus clarkii. Next base: position 35,864,845 of record NC_091153.1, read on the forward strand.
CGGTCGAGGGTGAGGGTTGACAAAAGTGTTCCACTGACCGGCTCCTGCCGCGAATTTGGGATCATGAATCCAAATGGAGCCTCTTAGGTATTCTGGTAGTATTTCCTTAACTAATTCACCTGTTGCACTGGTCGAGGATAAGAATGCTGGCAATGCTAACTCTGTCACTTTGTGAATACCTATCCCCCCGAGTTTAACTGGGAGCATTGGTCATCTTGCAGGGAGAGGTTTAAAACTTTCATGGTTACTGACCATAGGATTAATATATATATATATATATATATATATATATATATATATATATATATATATATATATATATATATATATATATATATATATATATATATATAAATATATATATATATATATATATATATATATATATATATATATATGTCGTACTTAGTAGCCAGAACACACTTCTCGGCCTACTATGCAAGGGCCGATTTGCATAATAGGCCGAGTGATTTTCAATATTTTCAATAAATTGTTCCCAATAAGTTTATTTGAATTATTATTATTATATTATATTAAGAACATAAATTATTGACTTAATTTTGTTAGTTTAGGTTAGATTAGGTATGGTTGGTTAGGTTCGGTCGTATATCTACGTTAGTTTTAACTCAAATTTAAAAAAAAAATAACTCATACATAATGAAATGGATAGCTTAATCATTTCAAAAGAAAAAAACATTAAAAAATATATAAATTCAGGAAAACTTGGCTTATTAGGCAAAACGGGCCTTGCATAGTAGGCCGAGTACGACGTTCTGGCTACTAGGTACAACACACACACACACACACACACATATATATATATATATATATATATATATATATATATATATATATATATATATATATATATATATATATATATATATATATATATATATATATATATATACATATATATATATATATATGTGTGTATATCACGAAAATAAACACGTGATTAAGAATGTGACAATGTCAGACCACGGAGGAAAATTGCAACAGGAAATTTCCTTAAGTACTTTCGTATATTAAATACATCTTCAGAAGGTCAAAGATGTATTTAATATACGAAAGATGTATTTTAAATTGATGTATTTACAGATGTATTTACATCTTCAGATGTACACCTTCTGAAGATGTATTTAATATACGAAAGTACTTAAGGAAATTTCCTGTTTCAATTTTCCTCCGTGGTCTGACATTGTCATATATATATATATATATATATATATATATATATATATATATATATATATATATATATATATATATATATATATATATATATATATATATATATATATATATATATATATATATATATATATATATATATATATAATATATATATATATATATATATATATATTATATATATATATATATAGTAGTATATTTTGGTAGCAGTCTTTCCTGTCGACATATATTATTAAATATGACCGAAAAAGTAAGATTAATAATTCTAACACGATTTTTTTCAATACTTCTTATGGTACTTTTCACTGTCGATGGTAATTGAAAAATCAGTTCTCCAAAATTCATTTTTATTTCTAGTCTGCTGCGACACTTGAACGTGTTTCGTAATAACTTATTACATTTTCAAAGACTTTAGTTTACACACACACAACTATAACCTGCAAACACTAAAACAGATTTCTTACTATGCTATAATTCAAACGGCTTTTCATTTTGTATATCTGCATTTGGGTGAGGTGATATGTTACAACAGTTTTGGATGAGGTGAAAACAAACTTTCAACACAAGACAGAACACGAAATATTGGGTAATATTGGGTAAAGTTAAAGGGGAAGAATGGAAGTAAATGCAAAGGGCCTATTGGCCCATATTTCTTGATGCTTCTATATTGCTGCTGAGTCTTGAAGTGGGTAGAATATAGTTGTGCATTAATTGGCTGTTGATTGCTGGTGTTGACTTCTTAATGTGTAGTACCTCGCAGATATCAAGCCGCCTGCTATCGCTGTTTCTATCGATGATTTCCGTGTTTTTTGTTAAGACTTCTCTGGTGATGGTCTGGTTGTGGGAAGAAATTATATGTTCCTTAATGGAGCCCTGTTGCTTATGCATCGTTAATCGCCTGGAAAGAGATCTTACAAGATCTCTTTACAAGATGTAAGATCTCTTTACAAGATCTCTTTACAAGATGTAAGAGATTACAGTCTCCGTGGTGTAGTGGTAAGACACTCGCCTGGCGTTCCGCGAGCGCTATGTCATGGGTTCGTATCCTGGCCGGGGAGGATTTACTGGGCGCAATTCCTTAACTGTAGCCTCTGTTTAACGCAACAATAAAATGTGTACTTGGATGAAAAAACGATTCTTCGCGGCAGGGGATCGTATTCCAGGGACCTGCCCGAAACGCTACGCGTACTAGTGGCTGTACAAGAATGTAACAACTTTTGTATATATCTCAAAAAAAAAAAAAAAATGTTGTCTTGCCTATATACTGAGTTCTTTCAGGCTTACAGTCCCCAACAGGGCATTTGAAGGCATAGACGACATTGGTCTCTTTCAAAGCGTTATGCGATGTGTCTGGAGAGTTTCTCATGAGTAGGTTGGCCGTTTTCTTGGTTTTATAGTAAATCGTCAATTGTATCTTCTGATTTTTGTCTGTAGGGATAACGTTTCTATTAACAATATCTTTCAGGACCCTTTCCTCCGTTTTATGAGCTGTGGAAAAGAAGTTCCTGTAAAATAGTCTAATACTGGGTACAGGTGTTGTGTTAGTTGTCTCTTCAGAGGTTGCATGGCGTTTCACCTTCCTTCTTATGATGTCTTCAACGAAACCATTGGAGAAGCCGTTGTTGACTAGGACCTGCCTTTCCGTCACGTCTGTGACGGAAAAAAACATGCTTCTTTTGAAAAACTGTGTTTTTCATGTAATTTTCATTTGAGAGAAATCTTCGAACCCTCTTTACCGATTGCTTTGAAATTTTGACACGACGTTGCATTCGAATAGGCGCGTGTTCCTATATACCTAACTATATACATGCCTTACCTGTGACCGGAAAAAGCATGCTTTTTTTGAAAAACAACGCCATCTGTTGGATGTAAGAGCAACACACACTGTAATCTCTCAAAGTTCTTCACCGATTGCTTTGAAATTCTGACACAACGTTCCATTCGAATATGTGCGTCTTTTTATTTACCTTCTATATAGATGTCACTTCTCTGACAAGTAAAAACATGCGTTTTTGAAAAACCGCGCCATCTGTTGCACATAATAGCAACTTGCACGATATACTAAATATGTCACGAATTCCATTTGAATGTTTCCGACTGCATTGATAAATTTTATTTTCATAGATTTCGATTTATTTTATTTTTATTGAATTATTTTGTCTGACATTGTGTTGGAATTGAGCTGTGTTCTTTACCATATTGTTCATTTGGTAAGAGTAAGTGTAGATGCCAAACCTGTTACAGGTAAAACTATGCATTTCTTGAAAAACAGCGCCATCTGTTGCATGTAAGAGGATCACACAATCTATACTAAATATGTTACAATTCCATTTCAATGTTTCTGATTGCATTGATATATCAAATTTTCATAGATTTTGATTTATTTTAATTTTGATTTAATTATTTTGTGTGAATTGTGTTGGAATTGAACTGTGTTGTTTACTATACCGTTCATTTCGTATGTATAGTTTATATTTTTTATTTTTTCATATTTTTTAATTTTTTAACTGTTTTTCTTATATAACAGTGATGGGAACATCAGATCACTTGATGTTCTCAATATTCTGATGAGAACATCAGACCATTTGGGAAGTCTTTGGACGAGGGAGTGCGGAATGGTGGGGATGACAAGGGAAGTGAAGTGAGAGATGGTTCGGAGGACGTGGGGACAAGGGAGGGGGTAATATATACATATATATATGTATATATATATATATATATATATATATATATATATATATATATATATATATATATATATATATATATATATATATATATATATATATATATATATATGTTTCATTGAATATGACCGCATATTCTGTATTTATTATTTTCTGGTTTAGGGCTTCTATCCCTCTAACTATTTTCTTAGTGTGGAAACCTCCGCCCTTTTCCATGACTGTTACATCTAGAAAAGGCAGCTTCCCATCCTTTTCCGTCTCGTAAGTGAAACGCAGCACGGAACTCTGCTCAAATGCCTCCTTCAGCTCCTGCAGATGTCTGACATCAGGTACCTGTGTAAAAATGTCGTCAACATACCTGCAGTATATGGCCGGTTTCAAGTTCATGTCGACTAAGACTTTTTGCTCGATGGTACCCATGTAGAAGTTTGCAAACAGGACACCTAGGGGAGAACCCATAGCGACCCCATCTACTTGCTTATACATGTGCCCATCCGGGCTCAAGAAGGGTGCCTCTTTAGTACAAGCTTGGAGTAGTTTCCTCAGAATACTTTCTGGCATGTCTTATACATGGGCACATGTATAAGCAAGTAGATGGGGTCGCTATGGGTTCTCCCCTAGGTGTCCTGTTTGCAAACTTCTACATGGGTACCATCGAGCAAAAAGTCTTAGTCGACATGAACTTGAAACCGGCCATATACTGCAGGTATGTTGACGACATTTTTACACAGGTACCTGATGTCAGACATCTGCAGGAGCTGAAGGAGGCATTTGAGCAGAGTTCCGTGCTGCGTTTCACTTACGAGACGGAAAAGGATGGGAAGCTGCCTTTTCTAGATGTAACAGTCATGGAAAAGGGCGGAGGTTTCCACACTGCAGTCTACACAAAGGAAACAAACATAGGAATGTGCCTAAATGCCAACAGCGACTGCCCTGACAGGTACAAGAGGAGTGTTGTTAACGCATACGTCGACCATGCTCTCAGCCACAGCTCAGAATGGAAGCAAGTCGACGAAGAACTCTGTAGGGTAAGGCAGGTTCTAGTCAATAACGGCTTCTCCAATGGTTTCATCGAAGACATCATAAGAAGGAAAGTGAAAAGCCATGCAACCTCCGAAGAGACAACTAACACAACACCTATACCCCCTATTAGACTATTTTACAGGAACTTCTTTTCCACAGCTCATAAAACAGAGGAAAGGGTCCTGAAAGATATTGTTAATAGAAACGTTATCCCTACAGACAAAAATCAGAGGATACAACTGACGATTTACTATAAAACCAGAAAAACGGCCAGCCTACTCATGAGAAACTCTCCAGACACGAAACAGAACGCTTTAAAAGAGACTAACGTCGTCTATGCCTTTAAATGCCCACTTGGGGACTGTAAGCTCCAAAAAACCCAGTATATAGGCAAGACAACAACATCTCTTTCTAGGCGTTTAACGATGCATAAACAACAGGGCTCCATTAAGGAACATATAATCTCTTCCCATAACCAAACCATCGCCAGAGAAATCCTAGTAAACAACACAGAAATCATCGATAGATACAGCGATAGCAGGCGGCTCGACGTTTGCGAGGCACTACACATCAAGAAGTCAACACCAGCAATCAACAGCCAATTATTGCACAACTATATTCTACCCACCTCAAGACTCCGCTCCAATATAGAAGCATCAAGAAATATGGACCAATAGGCTTTCTACAAACACTTCTATTCAATATCCATTGTTTCGTGTTCTGTCTTGTGTTGATACTTTTAATACCCTATTAATATCCTCTAATGCCACATCATCCTTCCCACCTTACTCAAATGTAATGCCACATCACCCTTCCCACCTCACTCAAATGTAGATATAAAATCAGGGAAACGCAAGTTCTAATCAGTTGTGTATTTGTGAAGTCTTTGAAAATGTAATAAGTTTTACGAAACGCGCCCGTGTCGCGTCAGACTAGAAATAAAAATGAATTTTGGAGAAGTGATTTTTGATTTACCTCCAACAGTGAAGCATAATGTACGAAAGATTGAGAAAATTCGTGTTAGAATTATTAATCTTACTTTTTCGGTCATATTTAATAAAATATGTCTACAGGAAAGACTGCTACCAATATATATATATATATATATATATATATATATATATATATATATATATATATATATATATATATATGTGTATATCACGAAAATAAACACGTGATTAAGAATGTGACTATGTCAGACCACGAAGGAAAAATGAAACAGGAAATTTCCTTAAGTACTTTCGTATAATATATAATATATAATATATTATATACGAAAGTACTTAAGGAAATTTCCTGTTTCATTTTTCCTTCGTGGTCTGACATTGTCATATATATATATATATATATAACAGAAAACTCACATCCCAGAAGTGACTCGAACCCATACTCCCAGGAGCAACGCAACTGGTATGTACAGGGACGCCTTAATCCGCTTGACCATCACGACTGGACATAAGGAAGTGATAGCCGAGGCTATTTGAACCACTTCCCCGCCGGCACTCGGATTTAGCGGATTAAGGCGTCCCTGTACATACCAGTTGCGTTGCTCCTGGGAGTATGGGTTCGAGTCACTTCTGGGGTGTGAGTTTTCAGTTGTATATAGTCCTGGGGACCATTCAGGCTTGTTTGCATTTGTGTTCCTCACGTGTGCCCCAAAGAATGAGGTGATTTGATAAAATGCTATGCCCAAGATTACCATCCGAGTGCCGGCGGGGAAGTGGTTCAAATAGCCTCGGCTATCACTTCCTTATGTCTGGTCGTGATGGTCAAGCGGATTAAGGCGTCCCTGTACATACCAGTTGCGTTGCTCCTGGGAGTATGGGTTCGAGTCACTTCTGGGGTGTGAGTTTTCAGTTGTATATAGTCCTGGGGACCATTCAGGCTTGTTTGCATATATATATATATATATATATATATATATATATATATATATATATATATATATATACATATATATATATATATATATATATATATATATATATATATATATATATATATATGTATATATATATATATATATATATATATATATATATATATATATATATATATATGCAAACAAGCCTGAATGGTCCCCAGGACTATATACAACTGAAAACTCACACCCCAGAAGTGAGATATATATATGTCGTACCTAGTAGCCAGAATGCACTTCTGAGCCTACTATGCAAGGCCCGATTTGCCTAATAAGCCAAGTTTTCATGAATTAATTGTTTTTCGGCTACCTAACCTACCTAACCTAACCTAACCTAACTTTTTCGGCTACCTAACCTAACCTAACCTATAAAGATAGGTTAGGTTAGGTTAGGTAGGGTTGGTTAGGTTCGGTCATATATCTTTGTTAATTTTAACTCCAATAAATAAAAATTGACCTCATACATAATGAAATGGGTAGCTTTATCATTTCATAAGAAAAAAATTATAGAAAATATAATAATTCAGGAAAACTTGGCTTATTAGGCAAATCGTGCCTTGCATAGTAGGCTGAGAAGTGCGTTCTGGCTACTAGGTACGACATATATATATATATACATATATATATATATATATATATATATGTTGTACCTAGTAGCCAGAACGTCGTACTCGGCCTGCTATGCAAGGCCCGATTTGCTTAATAAGCCAAGTTTTCCTGAATTAATATATTTTCTCTAATTTTTTTCTTATGAAATGATAAAGCTACCCATTTCATTATTTATGAGTTAATTTTTTTTTTATTGGAGTTAAAATTAACGTAGATATATGACCGAACCTAACCAACCCTACCTAACCTAACCTAACCTATCTTAATAGGTTAGGTTAGGTTAGGTTAGGTTGCTGAAAAAGTTAGGTTAGGTTAGGTAGGTTAGGTAGTCGAAAAAGAACTACGTACCTAGTAGATCTGGCTACTAGGTACGACATATATATATATATATATATATATATATATATATATATATATATATATATATATATATATATATATATATATATATATATGCGAACAAGCCTGAATGGTCCCCAGGACAATATGCAACTGAAAACTCACACCCCAGAAGTGACTCGAACCCATACTCCCAGGAGCGACGCAACTGGTATGTACAAGACGCCTTAATCCACTTGACCATCACAACCGGACATAATGAGGTGATAGCCGAGGCTATTTGAACCACCCCACCGCCGGCACTCGGATAGTAATCTTGGGCATAGCATTTTACCAAATCACCTCATTCTTTGGGGAACACGTGAGGAACACAAATAGTTAAATAGTTTTTTGTGTTCCTCACGTGTTCCCCAAAGAATGAGGTGATTTGGTAAAATGCTATGCCCAAGATTACTATCCGAGTGCCGGCGGTGGGGTGGTTCAAATAGCCTCGGCTATCACCTCATTATGTCCGGTCGTGATTGTCAAGTGGATTAAGGCGTCTTGTACATACCAGTTGCGTCGCTCCTGGGAGTATGGGTTCGAGTCACTTTGTGTTCCTCACGTGTTCCCCAAAGAATGAGGTGATTTGGTAAAATGCTATGCCCAAGATTACAATCCGAGTGCCGGCGGTGGGGTGGTTCAAATAGCCTCGGCTATCACCTCATTATGTCCGGTCGTGATGGTCAAGTGGATTAAGGCGTCTTGTACATACCAGTTGCGTCGCTCCTGGGAGTATGGGTTCGAGTCACTTCTGGGGTGTGAGTTTTCAGTTATATATATATAAATATATATATAAAATATTTATGATCGATGTTCCCTTCGGGAATCTTAATTTTAAGATGAATAGGAAAACCAGGGATATACTGAACATCTTGTTTCAGATTCTTTACTTTAAAAAACATAACGTTTCGAATACTTCTCGTATTCATCATCAGATCTAAAAGAAAAAAACTGAAATCACAATCAAATAAAGGTAAACAAAGAACTCATACTGAATATAATTGCATATATACATATATATATATATATATATATATATATATATATATATATATATATATATATTGTGACGGTAACGCGTTGGTGTTCGGCTGTTTAAGGCTAGGGGTATGGCCTCGTCACATAGTTATAAAAAAAAATAGAAAAACTGGAACTTCGTCTGTGGTAAGGTAAGGAGAAGACACACAAAACACAAGTAAACTTTAACAATGAAATTTTAATTACGTTAAATAAATCAAAACATGAAAATATGGACAAACAAATTCTTATAATAAAATCAATGAATCAAAATAATAAGAATACTTAAATGACAAAATGAAAAGTTACGTTAAGGCAAAATAACAAGAAGTGCAACACAAAGGTAAGTGGGAGGTGCTGGAATATTGGCTTAAAGCCACCACCTCTCTCAGTACACGCTAACGTCTAGCTGGGAGGAGTGCTGGCTACGAAAGCACGGAACATTCTGAGGACTGATGTTGGGGCGACCCCAGACATCAGGTAGTATTGGGGGGCGAGTGCAGGTGCAGCCAGACCGGCGACCAATCAGCGGAGCCGTAGCGATCAACGGGTAGTTTGGTGGTTGGAGTTCGAACAGGTGGCTGGTTGCATACGTTTCTGCTCACCCTGGCAAGCCTTGCTGGTGTTTGTTGTCGTTGTTGGACATTTCTTCCATAGTCTTTTATATAGTTGTGAAGACGTAATTTTGGAGGGAAGAGCAGGCTCAATCTCTTGAAGGAGATTATCGTCACAACTCTCCCCCGAAGCCTGCGGTTCTGGAAGAAGTACGTCGTTATGTGGTGGAGTAATGGATGGAGTTGCTTCTACTTCATAAACTCTGGAGAGATCATGGGCTAAGATGTTGTCAGACTCTTGGTATAGCGTGTCTCCAGGTTGAATTTCTGCAGTTAGCAAGCCCATAGTAGAAGACGTTGAGATGAGAAGTGGGCGTGCTGCAGGAGGTGTAGGGTGGTGTGGTCCGTGTTGATGGTGGACCGAGCACTTTTCAGGTGTGGAGTGAAGTGCTGAAGCTTCAGGATGAGGAAGAGTAGCTCCTTGCCAATTGTTCCGTCGTTCCTTGTAGCAGTAGTCGCTGACAGGTGAATTCTTCTCGCCTCGTTGCTGCATCACGACACCACCATCGTCGGTACCATTGGCGTCGACATGGAGGATGTAGGGCTTATCTGACGAGGTGAGAGTGGAATTAGAAGAGGGCATAGGAGCACGAGTATTATCCTGAAAGCATTTGGGAAGATCATTAAGGATTTTGGAATTAGAAAGCGCCAACTCCTTGTCAGTGCTTTCGGGAGAAGAAGCCGGGATGGTCTCACTGTGGATGTAGGGTTCTGTGAAGGTAGAACAATTAATCAAGACAGTGGGAGGAGTACCATTATATTGCTTCAGGAGGTTGACGTGGCACAGCTGGGTCTTCCGCCGCCTATCTGGAGTCTCTATCACATAATTATTATTATTCCTGCACTCTTTGACGCAGTAGGGTCCTGAAAATCTGTTTTGTAAAGGTGAACCTGGGATAGGGAAATAAGCAAGGACGAAGTCTCCCGGCTTGAATTTTCTTACTTTGCTGGTCTGGTCGTAATGAGTCTTCATTCTCACCTGGGCTTTCAATAGATTATCATGAGCAAAGCGGTGGACTCTCTCTAGAATGTGTTGAAGGTTTTGAAGAAACTGGGGCACATTCTGATGCTCACTGAAGGTGGCATCTCTGAGAGAGTCTTTGAAAGCCTTAAGGGGAGTACGGCACTTACGGCCGTAGAGCATCTCATAAGGAGATGCTCCTAGGGACTCATTGGGGAGACTTCTGAAAATACACATTATTAGGTCAATCTGCTTATCCCAATCCTTTGAGGTTTCACTACAAAACTTTTTCAAGAGTGCTTTGATGGTCTGATGACTACGTTCAAGAGAACCCTGTGAAGCAGGATGATAGGGGCTGGACAATACCTGTTTGATGTTGAACTCCTCCAGTGTCCTTTTGAAGAGATCACTGGTGAAGTTGGTGCCACAGTCACTTTGAATCTCCCTGGGAAATCCGTATTGAGTGAAGATCTTCAATAGATGTTTGATAACCGTAGCAGCCGTGATGTTCTTCACTGGAACTGCTATGGGAAATCTGGTGGTAGGACACAGGATGGTTAGGATGTAGGCGTTACCTGAACTGGTCCGAGGTAAAGGACCGACACAGTCTATTATGAGTCTGTGGAAAGGTTCCGCAGGCACCTGTATGGGAATCAGTGGTGCTCTGGGAATGGAGACGTTCGGTTTGCCTGCCATCTGACATGTATGACACTGTTTTACGTACTGTTTGACGTTATTTACCATACCTGGCCAGTAGTAGTCTTGGCGAATCCCATGGTAAGTCTTGTTGAAGCCGTAGTGGGAGAATGCTCCATGGGCCAGGTGTAGAATAGTGGGCCGCAGGCTGGTGGGAATCACAAGTTGTTCGGTGTTGGCCCAATCGTCCTCCTCCTTCAGTTTACTGGGTCTATATCTGCGGTAGAGCAAGTCGTTCTCTAGGAAGAACCCAGGAATACTGTCGGGTTGAGTCTCAGCCTGGAAAAACAATGGTGTTAAAGTAAGATCTTCCCTCTGCAACTTACGGAACTCCAACTTGGTCAGATGCGGGGGTAGTTTCTGAGGGTCTTGAGGGACAGCGGTAGCAGTAGAGTCAGCTGGCTGTGGACGTGCGGCTTGTGCACGGGTGGTCACGAGAACCGGAGGAGAAACTTCATCACTCTCTTGAACCTCTGCTGGAACATACTCAAGAATAGGGTTACTTGGCACAGAGTTACACACCTGGGGTTTGTCCATGACGATCAGGTTGGTCGGTTGCAGGTCTTCTGCCAAGTCGTTGCCTAGGAGAAGTTGCACTCCAGGCATGGGAAAAGGCTTTTCCCTGACGGCGACTTGGACTTCCCCGTTCACGTAGGGACAATCCAGGTGGACTCTGGCGAGAGGGTATGGAGTGGTAGCAGTGAGGTCAGTGATGAAGACTGTTTCCCCGGTGTAGACTATGTTGGGCACAGCCGACTTCAAGATGATCGATTGTAGAGCCGCTGTGTCCCTCAAGATCTTCAATTTGAAACGTCCCTCCGGATTTGAACCGTTGGCAGAGACAGTTCCAGTATACAGGTGGTTACTGAAAAGAGAAAGATCATTAACATCAACACCAACATTCATCACAGGCTTACCGGACTTAGGAGGAGTTGGTTTGGGTCGTTGTTGGTCAGTGGTTCCCTTGTATTGAGACTTACCACACTTGTCTATGGTATGTCCATAGAGTCTACAATATTTGCAGTACAGTTGTGAACCAGCTTGATCGGGGCTCACCTTCTCGTAACTGTACCACGACTTCTTACTGGAGGATGGTTCAGGTGTCAGCCGGTGGATGAGGCTGTAAGTGTCAGCCGACTTAGCACACTTCAGGTAGTCGGTTTCTTCTTTATCTGCTAAGTAGAGGCGGACAGGAGGCGGCACACGTCTCAAGAATTCTTCAACAAGCATCAGGTTGACGAGTTCTGTAAAAGTAGAGACATGTGCTGCTTCCAGCCATTTCATGAAATACCTCCGTTTCGTGTTAGCAAACTCGAGGAAGGTAGTGGTACTTGCCTTCAGGTGGTCACGGAATTTCCTTCTATAACTTTCAGTAGAGAGGAGGTAGGCGTCCAACACTGCTTGTTTCAAAGTGTAGTAGTCATTCTCAGACGCCAAAGTACTGAGTGTGACTGCAGCTCTACCTGTAAGATGGACTCTGAGAAGTGTGGCCCATTGGTCGACAGGCCAACTGAGTTGATTAGCAAGGGTTTCAAAGGTGGTAAAGAACACATCAACTTCTGCTTCTACAAAGGATGGCATTAACTTACTTGCATGTGATATATTAAAACTGACGGGAAGATTGGCAGTAGCTTGCTGGCGTTGAGCGAGGTGTGAAGTTTCCAACGTGTATTCCCGTTGACGACACTCAAGAGCCAGAGTCGCTTGTTGCTTGTCATGTTCACGTTGCATTTCCAACTCGCGTTGTTTGGTTTCAAGCCGTATGCGTTCCCGCTCCTGGAGTAAGGCAATCTCACGTTCTTGTTCTTCCCTTCGTATGGCAGCTGCTCGTTCTTGTTGTTCGAGGGCTTCCCTTTGCTGTTCGCGGGCTTCCTTTTGCTGTTCACGTTCAATCTTAGCCAGCTCTAGTTTAAGTTTCATCGTTGCCAAGTCAGTTTTATCTGCAATATAGTAAGTTTCATGAGTTTCAGAGTCTATCTTACCTTGCTCTAAATAGTAATCCAGCAACAGGTTGTGTAGGTCATTTTTGTTGGCTTGATAGGGAACTTCTAGTTGATACTCATGTGCAAGAGTTTGTAGTTCAGTCCTCTTGGCACGACTTAAAGTCCCTATTTCACCTGCTGGATTTGCACGGAAAGTTTGGAGACGAAACATGGTGAAATTAGCAAATAAAGGTACACGAATGTTCAATAATGAAATGTCAGAAACAGGACAACGTGGCAACTGGTACCTATCCTGTGTGATCTTTAACAATTAACGTTAAGTGAAAGATATTAAATTAAATCAAGGGCGCAGGAAATCTTGTACCCGGTACTCATGTAAGAGAATAAGGGCAAGAAAATCCTACTAACAAATGAAACAAAGTTTCGAAAACAAATGAAACAGTTAAATGCTTCAAAAGTAAAATTGGTAGTCCAAGGATGTAGGCATACCTTGCCAAGTCTCTATAGGACATAAAGCAAGTTTTTCCTACTGAATTTAATATGATACTTACAGAATTAGCGAACTTTTGTGCTCTGAAAAAATAAGCTAATTCCCTACCGTTGTATGTATCATCATCTCTGACTGACGTGTAGGGGTGCGAGGTGTCAACTGGTGACGAGAACTGCTGCTGAGGTCCCAATTCAGCAACTAAAGTTCGAGCTAGAGGAACTATGGCCCTCTTTGTCCTCCTACAGTCAGATTGCAGAAGATTGGGTACTCTTGACCCGGGGCAGACCACAGTACCAGGGTACCAATATGATGATCTGTCAGAATGAGAAATATTCAAGGGACATAGATGGTAAATACGAGTAATAACATGGAGGGAGAGATGACCAATTAAGAGTATGACTGAGGCCTACAGTCACCACGTAATCCAAAGTTGTCTCACCTTCACTATATGTTACTCTCGTAATGCACAATACACCGCACCTTATAAAAAATGAAATTGAATGAAAAATAGTAAAGCTACGTTAACAGAGTTAAATACGCTTACCATAAATTACCACTTGGCACCAGTACCTGAGTGAGGCTCCTAGGACAGGCCCCCATATAACTTGTGACGGTAACGCGTTGGTGTTCGGCTGTTTAAGGCTAGGGGTATGGCCTCGTCACATAGTTATAAAAAAAAATAGAAAAACTGGAACTTCGTCTGTGGTAAGGTAAGGAGAAGACACACAAAACACAAGTAAACTTTAACAATGAAATTTTAATTACGTTAAATAAATCAAAACATGAAAATATGGACAAACAAATTCTTATAATAAAATCAATGAATCAAAATAATAAGAATACTTAAATGACAAAATGAAAAGTTACGTTAAGGCAAAATAACAAGAAGTGCAACACAAAGGTAAGTGGGAGGTGCTGGAATATTGGCTTAAAGCCACCACCTCTCTCAGTACACGCTAACGTCTAGCTGGGAGGAGTGCTGGCTACGAAAGCACGGAACATTCTGAGGACTGATGTTGGGGCGACCCCAGACATCAGGTAGTATTGGGGGGCGAGTGCAGGTGCAGCCAGACCGGCGACCAATCAGCGGAGCCGTAGCGATCAACGGGTAGTTTGATGGTTGGAGTTCGAACAGGTGGCTGGTTGCATACGTTTCTGCTCACCCTGGCAAGCCTTGCTGGTGTTTGTTGTCGTTGTTGGACATTTCTTCCATAGTCTTTTATATAGTTGTGAAGACGTAATTTTGGAGGGAAGAGCAGGCTCAATCTCTTGAAGGAGATTATCGTCACAATATATATATATATATATATATATATACAAATATACATATATGCGACATTAGTGCTCTAATGTCGTATATATGTATAATTGTTCCAGCTGTAATGCTGGATATGTCGGGAGTTCCATTCGGAACTTTAAGATTAGGATACTTGAGCACCGGGGATTATCTTTTAGGACTGGATTACCATTGTCTAAACCAGCATTTTCGGAGATTAGAAACCATTGTTATGAGTTTGATCATTCTCTGCTGGAATCTGATTTTAAAATTCTGGACACTTGTATGAATGGCCAGTCAGATTTGAGAGTAATGGAATCCTTATATATAAAGAAGCTGCGGCCTCTGTTAAATAGCAACCTTTCAGCTGTTCAATTGTACACTGTATAGTGCACAGTAGGCCCTGTAATTTGATTTATAGTTCATTCTGGTAGTTTAATTTTATTATAATTTTGTTTAGTTTACCATGTCTTTGCCCTTTCTTACTTATTTCAAGTCTTGACATTGTACATTAATATAATCTTTTATTTAGGATATATAATACATTTTTGGTATTTAATTTTATTTATTATTTGAGTTTTTTATAAGACTTTGGTTAGTACTTTATAATTGTCGTTTATTCTGTTTGTATTTTATATACATTTTTTGTGGATTTGTAGTCATTATATAAATATTTGTTAAAGTGTTTAGTATCTATGTGTTAGGTATCAAGTTTCACTTTTGATCTCTTCACTTAAGTTTAATAGAATGGTTTGTTTTAGTAGTTATAAAATTCATCTTGTAGTTCATTGGATTTTTAAATTAGCTTTAATATATGTGACAGTTAATAAGTTTTATTTGTATTGATCACTTTAAGTGCGCTTAAGTGTTTTGTATTTTAAGCATTTTCCTTTCTTTGATAGGCAATTATATTCAGTATGAGTTCTTTGTTTACCAGTTATTTGATTGTGATTTCTGTTTTTTCTTTTAGCTCTGATGATGAAAACGAGAAGTATTCGAAACGTTATGCATTTTAAAGTAAAGAATCTGAAACAAGATGTTCAGTATATCCCTGGTTTTCCTATTCATCTTAATATATATATATATATATATATATATATATATATATATATATATATATATATATATATATATATATATATATATATATATATATATATATATGTTGTACCTAGTAGCCAGAACGTCGAACTCGGCCTACTATGCAGGGCCCGATTTGCCTAATAAGCCAAGTTTTCCTGAATTTATATATAATTTTATTTTTTTTCTTATGAAATGATAAATCTGTCTATTTCATTATGAATAAGTTAAATTTGTTAAAATTGAGATAAAACTAACGTAGATATATGACCGAACTTAACTACACTATCACATCTAAGTCAATAAATTATGGTCTTAATATAGTAAAATAATGATTATTCAAATAAATTAAATGGAAACAATTTTTTGAAAATAAAGAAAATCACTCGGCCTATTAGGCAAATCGGGCCTTGCATAGTAGACCGAGAAGTGCGTTCTGGCTACTAGGCACGACATATATATATAGGCCCGATTTGCCTAATAAGCCAAGGCAATAACCTAACCTATAGAGATAGGTTAGGTTAGGTTAGGTAGGGTTGGTTAGGTTCGGTCATATATCTACGTTAATTTTAACTCCAATAAAAAAATTGACCTCATACATAATGAAATGGGTAGCTTTATCATTTCATAAGAAAAAAATAGAGAAAATATATTAATTCATGAAAACTTGGCTTATTAGGCAAATCGAGCCTTGCATAGTAGGCTGAGAAGTGCGTTCTGGCTACTAGGTACGACATATATATATATATATATATATATATATATATATATATATATATATATATATATATATATATATATATATAGAAGGGAGTACCACCTCTAGCTGGAAGAAGGGGGACCCATAGCCTCGGAGGAAACCACGCATAACGCATTAGAGGGAATGTTTAGATCCCCTCCAATACAGTTTCTGTGTGCTTTTCTCCTACCACCCCCTTCCTTTTTTTATTTTTTGTGCTTTATTATGTATTTGATGGTTACAAGATATACATGGGTTGATACAAAAGTAATAATATAAAAAGGTGCTTAAAGGTTATGGATCTCTTGAAAAACACGACAATGGGAAACATTGAGGAATGTCACAGACGGGTTCGATCATTGTTACAAGTCAAACAATTCTTCGAATTCCTCTGAAGTTGGACTAGTGCCCAAGACGCAACAGGCATTTCCCCTCTGAATCGCAACACTGAGGCGCTGGAACAAGAAACGTTTTGCTCTCTGGTCTTTTGTAGCGCTGATCAATTTGTTCCCCAATTCCTTCAGGAACTTCAATGCACATTTTCCTCACGAATCGAGGGTCTCCGAGCCGATCGGAACAAAGCTGTAGCAGTGTGCCACACCTCTGTATTTAATAGTTTTCTGTGATTCCCTGAAAGAAGCAGCACAACCGCTTTCACGTGTGCTGTAGTGGAGGTACGTACTGGCCAGTGTGGCAGCGTACACGTAGTCCCACACCACTTGCTTACCATTGTCGGAAAATCCGACACCATTTAATAATCATACAGATAATAGCTGTATTGTATAAACAAGTTACCCATAGAAAACGTAACTTGTAGTGGAATTACCGTCTAAAGAAAATGGGATATCATCACCACATACCATTATAAATTCACCAGCTATTCTGCTGGGAATTGTTCTTAAATACATTAGTCTTTGGACTTTACCATCATAAAACATCTTATATAAATTAACTTAATTATCAATATTAATGTAGAGTAAATGTGACCCTTCTATCACTTTCTGACATGTGGACAATGTAAGCCAGGCGTCAGAGTGAGGAAGGAGGGCAGCCATTGTTTATATACGAGACCAGAGGCTCACACGGGAGCAAATTCAGCTCCTGTTAAATTTACTTGGACGTAGTGTTATGGAAACCAAAGGTGTACCATTGTCAACACGCTGTCTACAAATTCAAGTTAAGTGTCTATCCGAAACCCGTTTATCATTCATTTATGGCCATTAATGTCAGGATATAGGGTGACCCGGTTAGATCACGCGAAATCGCCTCATACTAAAGGTAATTAAGCCAGGTCTTTAATGTTCCATGTACAGTTTTCTCTGAAATACTTGTCATATATAGGTTTCTGGCTTCACAGTTAGCGCCATTTTGACAGGTCAAGACGAGGAAGAGTTTGTGCACCAGTTACTGGGTGATGGAAGCTACCTCAAAGAGGATAATTTGGTGTCTACACCCTAGTTATACCTGGTGGACTAACCTGCTGTACTATAAGATAAGGAACCTTTTCAATGTATGTAGTTACTGTAGTTTGATTGGCTGCATATATATAAACTAATAAAACCCCCCTAATGTGTAGAGGATCGATTTGTGAGATTATGAGATTATTGCAGAAATACAGTCCACTTATCATTATACAAATTGCTATCGAAGTATATAAATTAACGTAAATATAAATTCATATAAATTAAATAAATATAAATCTCACAGGTCGGTTCCCACATTATTTGGTCCTTCGAACCGGATGACGGATTATTTGATCCTTTGAACCCACATTTGGTCATCTTAGTACCGGATGAACCAGTTAACCAGTGGATTCATTAAATATACTAGTGCAGTGTTATTTAAACAAAGGCCAGCAGTCAAGACGGCAGCGTAGCCTCGAGGGAGCTCAGGAGCCTCCCTCAGCCCAGTTCAGCTTCGTCAGCGGTTTCATGCACACCCACAGATATTTGGTGGCGTGTTATTTCGTGAAATGACAGCGCTAATATAGAAGCCAGCCAAATTAGTGACTATGTCGCGAGATTGTTCACGGATTTCGTGGTGTTACATTTCGCGAGAGATTATCTACGAATTTTGTGGAGTTTATTTCGCGAGGTCACTAATAATATTTAATACTTCTAGATAATATTAGAAGTTTCATAGAGGCTAATTAAGAGGCTATTATCAATAATTGTGTATATTATTTCTCCAAAATAGAGAATTATTTAATATATACTGCACTAGTGTTCTCAATATAATATTTGCTAATTGCCAACCCACAACAGGGTAGGATATGACTAGTTGAACTATTATCGTTCATCCTAGTCCCATTATTACCATAGTCAGTTGTACTATATTGATCAACTTAGCACCATTAATGAATGGTCCAGACCCTATTTTGGGTGTAATTTTTATCAACTCGAGTTGAGTTGTATATATAATAATTTACTTATGATCATTACACCTTTGAGTGATTAATTAGTGTCTCTACCATCCTAGGGTGATATAGAAGAGCTAACCTAAAGGTACTTCCAGTGACACTGGTTTATCACTCAAATCATTAGTGTGTATGATTGTATATATATAATGTGTATTAATTTTAAGTGCTAACCTCTAGTAGAGGTAGGATTATTGCCTAGTGAGTGCAGAATTTACCCTAGGCTACCATTAGTGTTTGTTCAGTATTATGAGCAGCCCAAGTACAAGTCCCACAAGGCTTCACCAACGAGCCAGTATGGATAATGCAGGGAGAATGAAAAGAACCCTTGCAGGTCTTAAAGGCCACTTAACAAGACAGATCAAGAAATGTGAAGATTTGTCACAACAATCAACAGTTGATTATGCTGACCTGGAAAGCTATTATCAAGCAGCTGCAGGTAAATTTGAGCAAATCAAATGCCAAATAGCAACATATGTGGCTGAACTTGCCAACACTAATTTATCAGAAACAGAAATAGACGATATTATGGTTGATCTTGCGAATTATGAAGATCACACTCAGGCCACGTTACAGCCTTATGTCAAATTAATTGCCCAGAACAAGGCAACAGCAACAACAACAACAGTTGCATCTAATACGAGTCAAGCAGAAGCTCGACTCCCTCCAATTAATTTACCCACTTTCTCAGGAAAAGATGAGGAAGATTGGGATGAATTTTGGAACAAATTCGTTGACCTTGTAGACTCAAAACAATCTTTACCAAAGAGTAGTAAATTCTCTTATTTGCAAGGCCAATTATCAGGTGAGGCTAAAACAGTAGTATCCCATCTGAGATTAACTAATGACGGCTATGATCTGGCAGTAAAACTCCTCAAGGATAATTATGCTGATCCAGAAGTAAGAACATCACATTTAGTTCATGAGCTGTTGCATTTACCCCCACCGGAGGCTTCAGCTGATTCACTCCAAGTCTTCAAGCTGGAGGTAGAATCATTGATCAATGCCCTCAGCCTGACAGCAGATACAAACGGGGCTGAGTGGGTCTTGAAAATAATTGTCCAGGAGAAAATACCTAGGGACATATTGAGACAAATGAGTGCTCATTACAATAAAAGTATCTTATCCATGAATGAAATATCTGAAGGTTTAAAGTCAGTAGTTCATCAATTACGAACACATGACAAATTAAAACCACCAAGTAAACCCTCAGAAACCAATAATAGTAAACCACAGAGTACCAAAGGTACTCCAAATCAATCTAGACAATATAATTCAACACCAAAGTGGAACAGTGGCAGTGTGGGCGTATATGCAGTGGGACCCTCCAAGCCTATAGTTACTGTGTCACCCAAGAACGTAACACCAAAGGGTACTGGAAGCTATGGAACATGTTTGTTCTGCAATGAGAAACATTCAATGTACCACTGCTCTAATTATCCTGATAGTGACGCCCGTGTTGAGCGACTCAAAGATTTGCAACATTGCACGAGGTGCCTCAGGAAACATAACATCAAGGACTGTGATACCCAATTACATTCCTGTAATAGGTGTAACAAAGGTCAGCACCATGCAGCATTGTGCAGAGACACCAAAACAACGTCTCCAAGACCCAAGGTGGAAGATAGCATTCCCACCACAGTACAGTACTGCAAGGTGCAACCAATAAAGAGTGTCCAATCGGCAAAGTCTAAAGGTAATACGACTTTGCCTACTGCCCAAATTACCATCCTGAACAAGAGGGCCAAGGTCCATACCCGTGGGTTGTTTGACCAAGGATCCCAGAGAACATATATCACTAAAAAGTTGGCAGATGAATTACAATTAAGGCCTGTAGCCCAGATGTCATTCAACATCTCAGGGTTTGTAACAGATGCAGGACCTCAAGTCTACCAGGTGGTACAACCATCAGTACGTTTAGGCAGGTACGTCTGTCGAGTACAAGCCATTGTGGTGGACAAAATACCAGTAGACCTACAAGTTCAAGGTCTGCGAGCAACAGCCAAATTCCTGAGAAATAGAGGAATAAAATTGGCAGATAATATTAAGTCTGATCACCTCACTGACTTCGGTCTCCTTGTTGGGACAGACTATTGCCATCGATTCATCGGTAGCCCTATTAAATATCAGGGTATAACCATGTTAAACTCTGCAGGAGGTAAATTACTCTCAGGCCCAGTATCAAGCCTGAGGAGACCTATGCCTGCAGATAAACAATACCAATAGAAACTAAATTTGTCAGCTGATTATATTTCTCCAGTAGCATTATACTAAGGAGATTACAGCTGACTATACCAACAGAGGTTGATGTTAGTATCATCATTTAAAGCTGAAGATGAGTTCATGAGGCCTCAGTGGCAAATCAGTGAACAGTAGCCTAAAACAGCTACAAGTCACTGCGACCAATGTCACTGATCCCACTGCAGTCTCAGAACCATACTTTACTTTAATGATGAGCTATTCAATCCTCTGAATCAATTAACTGAATTAAACCCCAATAAATCTGATGACTGATTTGATACATTTATTATTTAATCAAGATGTATTCCATGGGCCTCAGTGTTTATATATCAGTGACCAGTTACCTGAACAAACTTCAAGTTATATCTAATGTCACTGATCTCACTGCAGTCCCTGAATCATACTTGACTGTAGTACTTGATCACATCCAGTCTTCTGGGTTAAATAATATGTAATTAGGCTTGAATATTAGCCTTTCAAGAGTTGACAGGGAAATGAAATCGCATTAGACTTCTAACCCCTGCAACTCTAGTACGGGACATCCGTCCTGTACGAACAGACGCACAAATGTGTGATTACTAACTGCTAACATCAAATTAATCAAATAATTCGAAGGAGGAGTATCGGTGTTCGTCTGTTCTAAATAGGACTTCGACCCGTGAGCAGCCCCTGGGGAATTATGTCGGAAAATCCGACACCATTTAATAATCATACAGATAATAGCTGTATTGTATAAACAAGTTACCCATAGAAAACGTAACTTGTAGTGGAATTACCGTCTAAAGAAAACGGGATATCATCACCACATACCATTATAAATTCACCAGCTATTCTGCTGGGAATTGTTCTTAAATACATTAGTCTTTGGACTTTACCATCATAAAACATCTTATATAAATTAACTTAATTATCAATATTAATGTAGAGTAAATGTGACCCTTCTATCACTTTCTGACATGTGGACAATGTAAGCCAGGCGTCAGAGTGAGGAAGGAGGGCAGCCATTGTTTATATACGAGACCAGAGGCTCACA
>NC_091153.1:35892171-36039671 GCF_040958095.1 Procambarus clarkii
TTCTAGCATCAGGGCTTAGCTGAAAGAGTTCTCCAAAACTCATTTTCGTTATTTCAAGTTAAAGAAAAAAGTGAATTAGTATAGAATGTATTACACTTATTTATACAATTTACACAACGTTTCGAACCTCCATGGTTCATTCTCAAGTGAAAAGAAATTACAGAACTCGTTGATTTATACCCGTACGGTGTCAGGTGATTAGACAGTTATTGTCTTATCACCTGACCCCGTACGGGTATAAATCAACGAGTTCTGTAATTTCTTTTCACTTGAGAATGAGCCATGAACGAACCTAGTAGCCAGAATGCAGTACTCCGCCTACTATGCAAGACCCGATTTGCCAAATAAGCCAAGTTTTCTTGAATTTATATAATTTTCGAATTTTGTTCTTATGAAATGATAAAGCTATCCATTTAATCGTGTATGAGTTAAATTCTTTTAATTTGAGTTAAAATTCATGATATATACGACCGAACCTAACCAACCCTACCTAACCTATTTTAACCTAACCTAAACCAACATAACTAAGTCAATAATTTATGTTCTTAACATAATATAATAATAATATTTCGAAATCACTAATTGGAAACAATATTTTGAAAACAAAGAAAATCACTCGGCCTATTAGGCAAATTGGGCCTTGCATAGTAGGCCGAGAAGTGCATTCTGGCTACTAGGTACGACATTATATATATATATATATATATATATATATATATATATATATATATATATATATATATATATATATATATATGTCGTACCTAGTAGCCAAAACGCACTTCTCAGCCTACTATGCAAGGCCCGATTTGCCTAATAAGCCAAGTTTTCCTGAATTAATATATTTTCTCTAATTTTTTTCTTAGTAAATGATAAACCTACCCATTTCATTATGTATGAGGTCAATTTTATTTTATTGGAGTTAAAATTAACGTAGATATATGACCGAACCTAACCAACCCTACCTAACCTAACCTAACCTAACCTATCTTTATAGGGTAGGTTAGGTAGCCGAAAAAGTTAGGTTAGGTTAGGTTAGGTAGGTTAGGTAGTCGCAAAAACATTAATTCATGAAAACTTGGCTTATTAGGCAAATTGGGCCTTGCATAGTAGGCTGAGAAGTGCGTTCTGGCTACTAGGTACGACATATATATATATACATATATATACATATATATATATATATATATACATATATATATATATATAGTAGCGTTCTGGCTACTAGGTACGACATATATATATACATATATATATATATACATATATATATATATATATATATATATATATATATATATATATATATATATATATATATATATATATATATATATATATATATTGTTACGCAGGGGTGGGTTGGACTATGCTAGCAAGGGGCCTGCTAGGGTTTCTGGAGAAAGAATAGTCTGTCTCTCTTAGTCACGTAACTCATCAGAGTCATTTGGTCCCAAAGGTGAGGACCACATAATGCCCATCACTGCAGGCCTATGCTCCCAGCACCTAGGTGCAACAGATCCACCCTGAGAACCCTTCAGTCAAACATGGGGAAACTACTACAAGCAATTCCAGCCTTCCCTCACGGAGGAGTGAAGTAAGACTCAGACTTATCTTCAACAGCACTTCCTCTGAGTCTTGCCTACCATAACAAAAGGCTACAGGTCTCTCTTCCACACCTGCGTTTCTCTACTGTTTAACATGGTCGCCAGCTGGGTTAATATCTTTGCACCCCAACAATGAAGTTCAGTGGGTATGCACTGTTATGCCTGAAAACCAAGTGTTGGTGCACTTACAGTGTTGAAACAGGATCACCAGCCTAGGGTATGCGTCTATATATGTGTGTGTTGCTCTAGCACCACCAGCCACTAGGAAATTTTCATATAAAATCTTACTGTTCACTAGGCGGGGTTACAGTATCACAAGGTATGCTAGTAGAGGTAATATGGAGGCACACTCAAACACATCAGTGAAAATATATGACATTTACAAATGAAAGGATACATGAACACATATATATAAATAATAATAGTACATGAATGGATATATATGGAATAAATAATCTGGAGATCGTCGGCAGCTCTCCTCTCACGACCTCCGGCAACTCCGTCAGCTGGGCAGATTTAAATGGGGGTCTCACACCCTCTGAAGTGGGAGCCACTCTTCAATGCTGACTTTCCCCTCACCAACTGCCATGTCGTCCAGACACTGTCTTCCTTAACAGTCGTAAATGCTAGCTGCCCTGCAACCTATCTTAATACTAATGTACTAATATATATACTGATACCATATTAGATATTTCATGGCCTAACTAGCCTAATCAACAAGGGATAATGGGAAGGAAAAATGATCTACCTTAACATTCCTGGTTCACGGTGCCTGTCCCTCGATGGTGTGAGGTTCCTACGGTTCCTGGGTCGCTCCTTGACGTTCCAGTGACATGTTGCAGGGCCTCAGGTGTTGTGAAGCAATCGCGTCTTCTCCGTGCCACTCCCTAATTTCAGGTCTTCCAATCCTGGTCCAACCAGTGGTCACTGAGCCAGTCACTGCGTACATATGTTCCTTCCACGAGGAAGGTCTTCCCTCCAACGTCAGTAGATGTGACCTCCAGGTATGCCCTCCCGAGTCGTCGCCGACCGATACCTAAAGTTTTGGCACTTCTTTGCCCACTAAACTTGGCTTCTTCTTGCTCCAAAGGAGCAATAGGTCTTCAGCATTGATGGTGGACTTCGATGGCTGCTTATAATCCACTGAACGAGGCTCCCATAGCCTCCAACCTCAAGAGCTATTCGACACACGACCAGTCGCGTCCACAGTCAGATCAGCTCTCAGCGACGCCTCCCCTGGCGCTACCAGGGGCTCTCGGTGACGTCACGGCAGGCCAAGATTGGTTGGCCGCTTCACGTGACCTCAGCCAGCTAATCGCCAGTCGGCTGGCGTTGCCCACAAAATGTCGGATTTGCAGGGAGGGGGCACCATTTTTGTTTGAACCAAGGGCACGTCTTCCTTCCTTAGCTATCATATAAACGCAAATTTCTCCCAATTAGGTGACCAATCTGGTCGCCACATATATCAAGAGACTCCCTGCACCTCAGAGAATCAGCTGGATCAGCAGATATGACTCTTAAAGCCGGATTTAGAGAGAAATTGAAGGGGACTCTGTAACATTCCCCTCCCCGTAAAATGAGAGTCATATCGAATGAGCACCACTGGAGAGGGCAACCTATGCTCTTGCTCTCTGCATTCATGAAGTGTCACTCCTCCAGTTGGTGTCGTGGCTCGTACCATCTCGCCAGTCACTTGCATTCTTATACATCCACCTTGCGCTGGAACGGCAGGGGTGGGTGTTCCCAGAACACCTATAAGGGATCTTCCTTCCATGTCCATGAGTACGCTCCAACGACTCGTTACCACTGCAAGGTTCAGTTCATGTAGGACCTCCACTGTGTTGTGCACTCTGAGCTAGGTACCCTTGCATTTACACTGCATCCTACATGTACTCCATGCTTCCTCTCAGGATCTCTTCTTCGCCAATCTTCTCTCTTCTCGGTTCCTCTTCTGCCGTAAGTGTGCTGTCCCTCACAGCGACACCTGTTACCTGTTCTCCATCCAGCAGCTTCCACTCTTCCTCACTAGGTTTTTGCGATAGCCCAGTGCCCTTCTGGGTAGGCTGGTGCCTACCCTGGGTATACCTGTTCCCTGCTTTCTTCCAGTTATCCTTCCTATACCATTCGTTCCACTGATTTCAACAAACATCTTCATTCCTTACACACAGAAATCACAATTGCGTGACGCATCAAATGAACAAATCCACAAGGGCATTGACGAGGATTTGAACCTGCGTCCAAGAGCATCCCAGACGCTGCCTTAATCGACTGAGCTACGACATGTCGTAGCTCAGTCGATTAAGGCAGCGTCTAGGATGCTCTTGGACGCAGGTTCGAATCCTTGTCATGGCCCTAGTGGATTTGTTCATCTTCATTCCTCTATGAGATTCTTTCCCCTGTAGACGTTTTCTTCGGTTCGTGGTTGGGCTTATCCACCTCATTGCGCTCACCCCGCCACGGTGGTTCTTCTTATCCCTACCACTTTCTATCCGGCTGGCATAGGGTGCGCTGCATCGCGGCTCTTCCACTCTACCCCTCGCAGTTCGCTCATCCACTGAGCTTACCTTACTCACACTTTTATGTGAAGGGAGTGCGGCCTGCAGCACCTTCACAACCCCAGGCGCTTGTACAGCGGCACCTCGCCACTCCCCCACACGCACCATTAGGCCTAACCGCAGGTCTTCATTGGGCTTCTCCATGACCTCCAACGACCTCTCTGCATTCTCAACCTCGTTGTCGTCGTCCCTGGTGACGTTACCATTTGTGTAGTCGGCTTCTTCACCGTTACTTGAGTCGAATTGCACCTCCCCTGGCATAATTGTACCACTGCCTGATCCATAGGCACTTCTGGCCCAATCGGGTTGTATCCTGCCTCCACCAAGGTCGTTACTACTACCTAACTAGTACGCACAGCTCGTGTATCAATGGACAGTGATAAAAATTAGCCTAGGGTCAGTTCACTGTCTTTAAAAAGTAACACACAAGAGTGCCCCTATGTAGGACAAACAAGTATAATTAAAAGATCAGGATAAATAAACATGCACATATAAAATTTATAATATAAGTGTAATTCAAAATTATATGCAAGTTTTTAATATAACAAATAAGTATTCACTTCAATATCACTAAGAGAATAATATGGCTTTATATACATGGAAAAGTCTCCTCAGGATCATTAATCTTTCCCACGGAACAATAAAACTGCACACAGACTTATCGTGAAACGATGTGTCCCAGACTGAGGTCTCCTCGCTACTGACTAGCTCGCGAGCACACCCCCTAAAACACCCCCCCCCCCCTTCCCCATTGACAAAGGGGATGGAAAACCTTTGGCAAAAAATAAAAGCAGTATTTTTATAACCTAAATAAATAAATGAGAAAAGTAATCGCTTTATCAAAGACATGAACTAAAATAAAATATATTCTGAAACATGCAAATGACTTTAATAAAAGTAAAACAAGTTTATCAAAAGTAAATTATTGAAGTAAAAAATTACAAAAGTATATACAATACAATAGAGCACTGTACCAACAACAATACACTAGTGTACGGTACCTACATACAATACTGTAGTGCGCAGTACAATCATATAATAGAGTAGTGCACTACCAACACACAATACAATAGTGCACTGTACCAACACACAATACAGTAATTGCCAACATACCAACATACACTACAGTACTGCACTGTACCAACATACAATAGAGATGTGCACTGTATGAACATACAATAGAGTAGTGCACTATCAACACTCAATTCAATAGTGCACAGTACAAACATACAATACAGTAGTGCACTGTATCATCATGCAATACAGAAGTGAACTGTACCATGTACAATAAAGTAGTGCACTGTATCATATTAAAAACTGTAGTGCACTCCACCAAAACATACAATACAGTAGTGCACTGAACCAAAATAAAATACAGTAGAGCACTTTACCGACATACAATTCAGTAGAGCACTGTACCATCATACAATACACTAATGCACTGTACCAACAAACTATAGAGTAGTGTACTGTACCATCATACAATACACTAATGCACTGTTCCAACAAACTATACAGTAGTGTACTGTACCAACATACAATACATTAGAGCTCTGTACCAAGTTACAATACAGTAGTGCACTGTACCAACAAACAATAAAGTAATGCACTGTACCAACATACAATACAGTAGTGTACTGTACCAACATACAAAACAGAAGTGCACTGTACCAAGATACAATACAGTACAGTAGTGCACTGTACTAACAAACAATAGAGTAGTTCACTGTACCAACATACAATAGAGTAGTGCACAGTACAAACATACAATACAGTAGTGTTGTAGCAACATCCAATAAAGAAGTGGACTGTGCCAAATACAAAACAGTATTGCACTGTACCAAATTCGAAACTGTAATGCACTCTACCATCATACAATACAGTAGTGCACTGTACTAAAATAGAATACAGTAGAGCACAGTTCCGATATACAATTCAGTACTGCACTGTATCAACATACAATACACTAGTGCACTGTACCAACAAACTATACAGTAGTGCACTGTACCAACATACAACACAGTAGTGCACTGTAAAAAGATACATTACAGTAGTGCACGGTACCAACAAACAATAGAGTAATGCACTCTACACATATACAATAGAGTAGTGCACTCTACCAACATACAAATCAGTAGTGCACTGCACCAACATACAATACAATAGAGCACTGTACCAACACACAACATAGTTGTACACTGTACCAACACACAACTCAGTAGTTCACAGTACAAACATACAATACAATAGCGCACTGAAACAACAAAAATACAGAAGTGCACAGTACCAAATACAATACAGAAGTGCACTGTACCAAATTTAAAACTATAGTGCAGTCCACCAACATACAATACAGTAGAGCACTGAACCAAAATAAAATACTTTAGAGAACTTTACCGAAATACAATTCAGTAGAGCACTGTACCATCATACAATATACACTAGTGCACGGTACCAACACACAATACATTAGAGCTCTGTACCAAGATACAATACAGTAGCGCACTGTACCAACAAACAATACAGTAGTGCACTCTACCAATATACAATTCAGTAGTGCACTGTACCAATATACAATTCAGTAGTGCACTGTACCAATATACAATTCAGTAATGCACTGTACCAACATACAATACTGTAGTGCACTGTACCAACATGCAATACAGTAGTGCATTGTACCAACATACAATAAAGTAGTGAACTGTTCCAACATACAATACAGTACTGCACTGTACAAACAAACTATACAGTAGTGTTCTGTACCAACATACAATGGAGAAGTGCACTGTACCAACATACAATACAGGAGTGCACTGTATCAACATACAATACAGTAGTGCACTGAACCAACTTACAACATAGTAGTGCACTGTACCAACACACATCACAGTTATGCACTGTATCAACACACAATACAGTAGTACACTGTACCAACATACAATACAGTAGTGCACAGTACAAACATACAATACAGCAGTGCACAGTACAAACATACAATACAGTAGTGCACTGAATCAACAAACAATACAATACCGCACTGTACCAACACACAACACAGTTGTGCACTGTACCAACACACAATTCAGTAGTGCATAGTACAAACATACAATACAGTAGTGCACTGGAACAACAAAAATACAGAAGTGCACAGTACAAAATACGATAGAGAAGTGCACTGTACCAAATTCAAAACTGTAGTGTAGTCCTCCATCATACAATACAGTAGTGCACTGAACCAAAATAAAATACAGTAGGGCACTTTACCGAAATACAATTCAGTAGAGCACTGTACCATCATACAATATACACTAGTGCACGGTACCAACAAACTATTCAGTAGTGAACTGTACCAAAATGCAATACAGTAAAGCTCTGTACCAAGATAGAATTCAGTAGTGCACGGTACCAACAAACAATAGAGTAATGCACTCTACACATATATAATAGAGTAGTGCATTTTACCAACATACAATACAGTAGTGCACTCTACCAACATACAATTCAGTAGTGCACTGTACCAATATACAATTCAGTAGTGCACTATACCACCATACAATACTGTAGTGCACTGTTCCACCATACAATACTGTAGTGCACTGTACCACCATACAATGCTGTAGTGCACTGTACCAATATACAATTCAGTAGTGCACTGTACCACCATATAATACTGTAGTGCACTGTACCAACATGCAATACAGTATTGGACTGTACAAACAAACAATATAGTAGTGTACTGTACCAACATACAATACAGAAGTGCACTGTACCAAGATACAATGGAGTAGTGCACTGTACCAACATATAATACAGGAGTGCACTGTATCAACATACAATACAGTAGTGCAATGAACCAACATACAATACAGTAGTGCACTGTACCAACATACTATACAGTAGTACACTCTACCAACAAATAATACAACAGTGTACTATACCGACATACAATACAGTAGTGCATTGAACAAACATACAATACAGTAGTGCACTGCCAACACACAATACAGTAGTGCACTATACCAACACACAATACAGTAGTGCACAGTACAAACATACTATACAGTAGTGCACTATACCAATATACAATAAAGTAGTGCACTGTACCAACATATAATGCAGGAGTGCAGTGTATCAACATACAATACAGTAGTGCAATAAACCAGTACACTAGTGTACGGTACCTACATACAATACAGAAGTGCACTGTACTAACATTCAATTTAGTTCGCTGTACCGACATGCAATACAGTAGAGCACTGTACTAACATACAATACAGTATTTCACTGTACCAACAAACACTAGTGTACTGAATCTACATACAATAATATATTTGTATGAACCTACATACAAATATTCTAGATCTGGCCTTTACGAACAATGAACACATTATCAGAGACATTACGATAACAGATACCACATACTCAGATCACAAGCTCATTGAAGTGCAAACGACCATCAATACTCAGCATAGACCTAAAACGTTGATAAAGCGAGAAGGGCTATTCAGTAAATTCAATTTTAATAATAAAAGGATAGACTGGGAGATAATAAACAGGGAACTTACAAACATTCCATGGGGAACTGTTCTAAGTAATACAAGTCCTACAGAAGGAATAGAAAAACTGACTTCAGAAGCGTATCAAGTCTGTCTGAAACATGTTCCTTTGAGGAAAGTCAGAAAGAGATCTAACGTAGAAAGAGAACGCAGACGACACTATAAACGCAGGAAAAAAATAACGGAACTGCTTATGCAGACACGAATTTCCCGTCAAAGAAGGAATAATTTAAATAGGGAGATTGAAGAAATCGAGCGGAAATTGAAACACTCATATGAAACTGAAGAAAGGCAGTTAGAACAGAAAGCAATTCAGGAAATAAAGAAAAATTCAAAATATTTCTTCTCATATGCGAAATCAAAAGCAAAAACCACTGCCAGTATTGGACCTATTCGTACAAGTGAAGGTTCATACACGGAGGATGACAAAGAAATTAGTGAAATCCTAAAAAAGCAGTATGAGGACATGTTTAGCACTCCAATAAACAACATGAAGGTGGAAGATCCAGACAATTTCTTTATGCAGGGTATTCAAACCCCTGTAAATATAACTGATATAAACACGAGCGCACTAAATTTTGAAAGAGAAATTGAAAACATGCCCATGCACTCGGCCCCAGGTCCAGACTCATGGAATTCAATATTTATAAAGAAATGCAAAGTGCCGGTAGCACAGGCACTCAGTATAGTGTGGAGGAAGAGCTTGGACACGGGGGAGATACCAGATGCGCATAAAGTAGCAGACATAGCCCCTCTACACAAGGGAGGGAGCAAAGCATTGGCAAAAAATTATAGACCAGTTGCACTAACATCGCACATCATAAAAGTATTTGAGAGAGTGATTAGGAGTCAGGTCACTAATTTCATGGAGACCAATGACCTTCACAACCCAGGCCAACATGGATTTCGAGCGGGAAGATCGTGCCTCTCACAGCTACTTGAGCACTGCGACAAAGTCACTGAGGCATTAGAAGAAAAACAGAATGCTGATGTGATATACACGGACTTCGCAAAGGCTTTCGATAAATGTGACCATGGCGTGATAGCACACAAAATGAAGTCAATGGGAATAACCGGTAAAGTAGGACGCTGGATACTCAGTTTTCTGTCAAACAGGACTCAGCGAGTAACGGTCAACCATATAAAATCTAGTCCAAGTGCAGTTAAAAGCTTTGTACCTCAGGGTACAGTCCTTGCACCGCTGCTTTTCCTTATTCTCATATCAGATATAGACAAAAATACAAGTCACAGCTTCGTATCATCCTTTGCAGATGACACAAAAATCAATATGAAAATTACCTCGGCTGAGGATATTAAAAAACTTCAAGCTGATATTAATAAAGTTTTCGACTGGGCATCAGAAAATAACATGATGTTTAACAGTGATAAATTCCAGGTACTCAGGTACGGTAAAAATGAGGACCTTAAACATAATACAGAGTACAAAACACAATCAAATGTACCCATAGTAGGAAAACAGCATGTAAAGGATTTGGGAATAATAATGTCTGACGACCTAACGTTTAAGGAGCATAACCAAGCAAATATTGCGACAGCCAGAAAAATGATAGGATGGATTACGAGAACTTTCAAATCCAGGGATCCCATCACAATGGTTGTACTCTTCAAGTCACTTGTGTTGTCCCGTCTTGAGTACTGCTCAGTACTCACATCCCCCTTCAGAGCAGGAGAGATTGCTGAAATAGAGGGAATACAGAGAACATATACGGCACGCATAGACGCAATACAGCACCTAAATTATTGGGATCGTCTCAAAGCCCTCCAAATGTACTCACTAGAAAGAAGACGAGAGAGATATCAAATAATATACACCTGGAGGATACTGGAGGGACAAGTACCAAATCTACACAGTAAAATAACAACGTACTGGAGTGAACGATATGGAAGAAAATGTAGAATAGAACCAGTGAAGAGCAGAGGTGCCATAGGCACAATCAGAGAACACTGTATAAACATCAGAGGTCCGCGGTTGTTCAACGTCCTCCCAGCAAGCATAAGAAATATTGCCGGAACAACCGTGGACATTTTCAAGAGGAAACTATATTTATTCCTCCAAGGAGTGCCGGACCAACCGGGCTGTGGTGGGTATGTGGGCCTGCGAGCCGCTCCAAGCAACAGCCTGGTGGACCAAACTCTCACAAGTCAAGCCTGGCCTCGGGCCGGGCTTGGGGAGTAGAAGAACTCCCAGAACCCCATCAACCAGGTATCAACCAGGTTAAGGGGAGAACGTGAAGTAGCTGGTCGAGTCTGGAAAACAGGATTTTTATGAGCATAATGATTAGTTTTAGCATTAATATGATTAATTGGTTCTCTAAAAGCACTGTAGTAAGTAATTCATGCTCATCAGCTAGCTTGGCTAGTTTTATAAGATCAGTGGTTTGTTTATTTTCAGCCATAAACAAAGCTAATTTCTCTGGTAGACATCCCAATACTTCCTCAGTTACTATGAGGTCTCTCAAAGTCTAAAACTCTGTAATATTAAGTGCTTTAATCCATCTGTCAAAGTGATTTAATTTTACCCTTACAAAGTCAGAAATAGTCTGGTCATGTGCTCTTTTTAAGCTTCTGAATTTTATTCTATGTGCCACTGGGATCTGCTCGTAGGCATTTAAAATACTTTGTTGAACAAATTTAAAATCGAAAGAATTCTCAGCAGGCAAAGATGCAAATACCTCTTGAGCTTTACCCTTAAATTGTCCTTGTAAAATGCTAACCCATTGATCCACAGGCCAGTTCATGCTGACTGCTAATTTCTTAAAATGCAAGAAAAATATTTCTGAATCTTCTTCATTAAACTTAGGTAATTCTGCATGTTTACTGTACTTGGAAGAACTATTTGTACTCTCTGGATTATTACTAGTGTTACCTAGCCCTGCTGTAATTCTCTGCTGTTCCAACCTGTTATTATTTTTAGCCAGACTCTGCTGAATTTCTAATTGTTTAGTTTGTTGCTCTGCTAGTTGTAACTGAGCCTCCAACGTCTGTTGCTTTTGCTCCAACTCAAGTTGTTTTTGCTGGTTCTGCAACTCCAACCTTTGCTTGTCTGCTTCCAGCCTAGCCATTTCTAACTTAGTCTCCAACTCCAACTTTAAGATTGCCACCTTGTCACTTGACTCTTCTTCTAACTCACCTAAACACTCTTCGTCAAGTCTCTCCGCCTCCACCAAGTGTGTGACAATAACTCTTAACACTTGAGCTTTCAACATTTTACTGGAAACTGCTAGGTTCAATTCATCAGTGTTGGGGTTTCACCTCTCTATTCTTCTCTACCCTACTCTGGGGTGAGCAATAGTTATGCTCTAGGTCACTCACCGTAGCCCTGCGGGTCTTCACTCGATCCTCACGGCGCCACTGCAGGCCAGGAGAGTCTCCCAGTCAATCTCAACGGCCTCTTATTGAGAAGGAGTGGGAACACGACTCGTTCACTAGACTGTCATGTGCCCTCCCCAACAATCGGGCTCTACGGTAAATCACAAGGTCGCCAACTGGTGTTTTAGGTGGCCAGTAACACCATCAGTGGACTGGTGGAATTAGTGGTAGCCTTGGCAAGGTCACACTCAATAGATCAGGAATTAGGCAGGTACTTATTGTTATCACTCTATGCTTTCAGTATAATATAGCCACAAGATCAATGGAGGAGATGATAAAAACACAAAGATAGTTTTGTATTTTACTTAAAAATGTATGAAAGATGTCACAAGGCCGAACAATAACAAATATATCAACTGATCCTGACGCGGCCGGTAATTCCCACGGTTAGTATGCGACCACTAAGTGGCAACACCTGCCCTCCTTGTCATATGTCAAGAACAGCTGATCGCCTGGCCCCCGCGCGCGAAAGCTTTTGCTTGTTTCCTAGATTCACGCGCGCTGTTTCTTTAAATTCTCCAATATTACTATAAACTGGCACACTCGTTATTGGCACAATAGCTCATATCACTTAGTTACACTATACTCAGGCTCAAACAGTCGTTTCTACAATCAATGCTATAATGATTCACTGTAATGGATTTCACTGCCCTTCATTCAATAACATATTATAAAGTATTAACACTGGAGTTTTCAGTACTTTCTCTCGTGGGCGATAACGCAATAATTCACTGTACTCACAAATGACTAATCACTGCATGAACATAGCATATATAATGTAGATACATCAAATATCAATACATGGAAAATAAACAGTTTCTGGGCACACAGCCTAACTTCCAAATACTGGCATAATATTATATATAATTTACCACTATATGTTCATATCAAAATCTATAGAAAGATATACACAACACAGTAAATTTATCACTTGTTCCTGGTGCCTGTACACACCAATAATCAACATGAATATTACAAGTACTCTTGATAGTACTGTCTAGCACACTGGTGCTTTACCGTGACGTGGGTGAGACTTGCTCACGACATATAAAATCCTCAGGCTAGATAATATAGCTAACTAAAGGGGAATGGGGAGGGAACTAGAACCACCTACTTCACCCTATCCTCCGATGAGAGTCGAGATGTAGCTCCTGGTCCTCGTGTCGGGAACGCCCCCACACACACGTCGTCGTGTCCTACCAGAGCCTCTCGTCGTCCCACCGTTTAGCGCGTCGTCTCCGTGCCCTCTTCACTGTAGGTCCGTCCTCCTTTTTGACTTCTTGAAGGGTTGGAGTCGGTCTCCTGGCCGTCGTCTTCTCCCAGCAACGGCTGCCGCCTACGTCTCAGCTACAGCCGTCCGGATTCCCCAAATAGTCCTCTATTCCTCAGCTACCCAGTGGCTCTGTCAGCCACTACGCTGTCACGAACTGGTGAACTGCCACAGACGTCACATACGTCACTGCACGGCTTCACGGCTTCTTGCACAGTACCTGACTGGAGCACTTGTTGCTCAAATAACCGTCAATTCCCTCTTCTGATTCAACACATGAACTAGGGCTCAGAGTACTGGCGGACTTCAAGTGACGCGTAAATCCACGGGAGCGGGAAACAACTGTCCAACTGACAGGACCAACCGTCGCACGTCCGACCTCTATGACGTGTCGTGTCTGACTGCTGGCGCCAGAGTGGTGCGCGGCCTGGACCCCCTTCCTTCGTGACATCACTTTCGCCACGGGAGGTTTTCATTGGTTCCCGGTGCCACATTGCTGTCGGTGACCAATCCGGTGCCACTGACGTCACACGGTTTTAGCGGGAAATCAGGGAGGCAAGCGCCATCTTGGCTCCCTAAAGGGCCTATACCACAGGCCAAAATATTACTATTTTACAAATTTCTCGGCTCTCCGAGAACACTTCACTCTCTCCCATATATCAAATTGTAGCCTGCAACGTAGAGAACGCTTGGGAAAAGTAGACATGACTCTTACTGCAGGCGTGGGAGAATTATAAAGGGGGGGGGGGGAACACCGTCACATCAGCCAGAACCAACAAACCAGACTTCTTTAAGTCTTTAATTTTTCTAAAATTTAGCTGTTCCACCAGCACAGCAACCTGATCCTCCATGGTTGGCTCAATTATCACAACTTAACACTTGAAACAACACTGAAAATTATGTTTGGCCCCTGGCACAAGCTGAACACTTACCTCAAATCGTGAAGCGTTGAGAAGTTTTCACAGCAGCTCAGATCGACATTGAAATGCACACAGGCTTAATTAGGTGTCACTAGATAATCACAGAGTACCTAGGAAGGCAATTGTTATTAATAATTAGCACTGTCAATTGTACATACATTACAGGGAATTAATCTTTCATCTCCCGGACAGTGGCCCTCATTTGTTACAACCCTTGAGATTTAGTACGGTTCTTTTCCCGCAGTGATT
Organism: Procambarus clarkii; assembly: GCF_040958095.1. Taxonomy (NCBI): domain Eukaryota; kingdom Metazoa; phylum Arthropoda; class Malacostraca; order Decapoda; family Cambaridae; genus Procambarus; species Procambarus clarkii. The sequence goes on from NC_091153.1 coordinate 35,906,719, forward strand.
AATATATATTATATCGGCCTTGCCAACATGTGTCTATGGGTAGAGAAACAACACTGCATAAATTGAGAAAACAATGTATGTACGCTAAGGGTGACAAACATAACAATTAAATGATAAATATAATAGCCAGAAATATTCTTTAAGCATGCAATAATATAAATAAAAATTCTTATTGAGCAATGAGCAATATCACCAGCACATGAATTACTAAAAGGAATAATACACAATCATCTACCCATAGAATTAATCGAGTATTTAGATAAAATAATAGTAACCACTGACTAAACTTAAAACATGTCTCCTCTCGACCAAAGCTGCCACGCCTCTGACCAAGCGTTGGTTCCCAGGGCAGGCGTCCTACCACAATATCAACGAAATATCCACATAAACTATTATGGAAATTCTACTAACAAAATGTAGTACTAATATTCAAATAATTATTAATCTTAATAGTATATAATAATATTACATTACTCAATATAATTTACTGGCAAACAATAATAAGAATTAATCAAGGTTGAACTATAACCACTCGCTTGACATCAAGTTCCCACACTGGCCACATCTAAATATGGTTCTTCCCCCACACGGAAGAAACCAACATGAAAATACTTGCACAAAAAAGCCTCATACAATATAATGCAACTCAGGCACACTACAGCATGCTACACTAATTAACATACCATATTCTATCATCATACAACTGGATACTATATTAATTATAGAACAAGACAATAAAGTATATAAGCATCAAGAGTAATGTTAGAATCCTAGTAAGATTCGTAACAGGGGGGTAGAAAAAAGAATAGCCACGGAAGCGACCAAGACGAGCACTAAGCATCAGCTCCTGGAGACAGACACAAAGGGGCGAAAACTGTGAAATTAGAAGTTGGAGGTCAAGGAAATTGGCGTAATATCCACGGATATTCCATTGAAGAATAGACATCGGCAAAAAGAGAAAGGATAGCAATAGAGAGCAAAGAAGAAACAAAGGTGAAAAAGAAACAGAGCACGTTAAAGAAGCACAGGGTCAGCGAAATCAGGGTTAGGGGCATGGGTAAACTGAGTAAATAAGGAGGGAAAGGAGCGGGAGGACAGACCAGAGGTGGACGAGCAGGGTCTGGAGGAGAAGGGGCAGAAAGAGGAGAGCGCACCTCAGCAAGGGGGCTCCACCACCGAAGCGGGAGGGGAAGGAACGATTGAATCAGAGATAGAGGGCAAAGAAGAAAGCAAAGCCTTCTTACCTACCGGGGAGGAGGAAGGAGAGGAACCAGGTTTCCGCTTCTGACTCAAAGAGACAGGTGTCCCAGCAGCAATGTACTGGGCAACAGACTCCAGCGTCTCAATTGGAGAAGAAGAGAGAGAGCAAATAACATGACCACCAGGAGAGCGATGGACATCGGCCCGCACAGTCAGGCGGCGTGGAGAGCCATGAGACGGAGGAGAATTTCAACAGGGAAGTCCTACTACATCGTCCATTCTCCCACACTGGTGCTAAGACCCCATTCCCCTTATCACCCTATCTTGGACACCCAACCATCCACTTAGGGCGACCCCTCCAGCAGGTTGTCCGATTGCTCACAAGGCCCCTACATGGTGCCCTTCAGCATGTACACCACTCAAAGAGGGGGCAGGAGAGGGGGCAAAGGCAACCCACACCGGTCCCAGGGAGGTGTATGTGAGCCCTCACAACGGCAAGGAGGCACCACGGAGGGGGAATTTCACTGGTAGCGATTCTTGCATTGGCTGCGTCTCTTGCACTGGCTGTGAGTCTTGCACTGGCTGCGAGTCTTATACTGGTTGAGAGTGTTGCACTGGATGTGAGTCACAGACTTGTTGCGAAAATTTCACTGGCTGTGGATCTTGCACTAGCTGCAAGTCTTGCACTGTCTTGAAATTTTCCACTAACTGTGAGTCTTGCTCTAGCTGCAAGGCTTGCACTAGTTATGAGTCTTCCACTGGCTGTGAGTTTTCCACTAGCTGCAATTCTTGCAATGACTGCGAGTCCGGCACGTGCAGTGAGTCTTGCACTGGCTGCGAGTCTTGAACTTGCTTTGAGTCATGCACTGGCTGCGAGTCTTAGACTGGCTGGGAGTCTTGCACTGGCTGCGAATCTTGCACTGGCTGTGAGTGTTGTACTGGCTGCGAGTCAGGCACTGGCTGTGAGTGTTGTACTGGCTGCGAGTCATGCACTGGCTGCGAGTCTTACACTGCCTGTGAGTCTTGCACTGGCTGTGAGTGTTGTACTGGCTGCGAGTCAGGCACTGGCTGCAAGTCTTACACTGACTGCGAGTCTTGCACTGGCTGTGAGTGTTGTACTGGCTGCGAGTCATGCACTGGCTGCGAGTCTTACACTGCCTGTGAGTCTTGCACTGGCTGTGAGTGTTGTACTGGCTGTGAGTGTTGTACTGGCTGCGAGTCATGCACTGGCTGCGAGTCTTACACTGCCTGTGAGTCTTGCACTGGCTGTGAGTGTTGTACTGGCTGTGAGTGTTGTACTGGCTGCGAATCATGCACTGGCTGCGAGTCTTACACTGCCTGTGAGTCTTGCACTGGCTGTGAGTGTTGTACTGGCTGTGAGTGTTGTACTGGCTGCGAGTCATGCACTGGCTGCGAGTCTTACACTGCCTGTGAGTCTTGCACTGGCTGTGAGTGTTGTACTGGCTGCGAGTCAAGCACTGGCTGCGAGTTTTGCACAGGATGAAAGTTTTGTGTTAGCTATGAGTCTCCTACTTGCTACGAGTGTTTCATTGGCTGGAAGACTTGTATTGGACGTGAGTTTTGCTCTTGCTTCGATTATTGCACGTGCTGGGAATCTTACACTGGCTACGAGTCTTGCACTGGCTGCGAATCTTGGGCTGGATGTGGGTGTTTCACTGGCAGTAAATGTTTCACTGGCTGTGAATGTTTCACTGGCTGTGAGTTTCACTGTCTGTGAGTGTTTCACTGTTTGTGAATGTTTCACTGGCTGTGAGTGTTTCACTGACTGTGAGTGTTTCAGTGTCTGTGAATATTTCACTGGCTGTGAGGGTTTCACTGTCTGTGAGTGTTTCACTTGTTGCGAGTGTTTCACTGGCTTCAAGACTTTCACTGGTATCGAATATTGCACCGCCTGCATGTGTTAAATTGACTGCACATATTCACTGACTGCATGTGCTGGAGTCTTGCATTGGCTGTGAGTTTTGTTCTTGCAGTGAATCTTGCACTGGCTGTAAGTCTTTGATTGGCTGCATGTGTTGCACTGGTTCTAAGTCTTCAACTTGCTGAAAGTGTTTCACTGGATGCAAGTCTGTACACTGGCTAGAAGTAGTGCACTATCTGTGAGTCTTAAACTGGCAGTGAGTCTTGGATTTGCAGTGAATCTTTCACTAGCTGCGAGTGTTGTACTAACTGCACGTTTTGCACTGCCTGCGAGTCTTGCACTGTTTGCGAGTCTGGCACTAACTGTGAGTCTTTCATTGGCTGCGTGTCTTGTACTGGCTGTGAGTCTTACACTGTCTGAGTCTTTAACTGGGTGTAGGTCTTGCCATATCTGCAAGTTTTCCACTAACTGTGAGTTTTGCATTAGTTGCGAATCATGGACTGCCTGCAAGACTTGCACTGGCCGTGAGTCTTGCACTGGCTGCGAGTCTTGCACTTAATGTGAGTTTTGCACTATGTGTATGTGTGTTGCACTGGCAGTGAATATTGCACTGGCTGAGAGTTTTCCACTTGCCGCTAATCTTGCAATCGGTGCGAGTCTAACACTGACTTCGAGCTTTGCACTACCTCAGAATCTTTCACTATCTCTGAGTCTTTCTTTAGCAGCGATTCATATAATAACTTCAAGTCTTACACTAACTGCAAGTATTTCACTGGCAGTGAGTCTTACGCTGGTTGTGTGTCTTGTTGTGGCTGCAGCTCTTACACTGGTTTTGTGTCTCGCACTGGCTCCAGTCTTGCACTGGTTGTGTATCTTGTACTGCTTGGGTGTCATGCAGTGGCTACGAGTCTTGCACTGGTTGTGTCTTGCACTGGTCGTGTGTCTTGCACTGTCTACGAGTCTTGCACTGGCTGCAAGTCTTGCACTGGTTGTGTGTCTTTCACTGGTTGTGTCGTGTTGTGGCTGCATGTCTTGCACTTGCTGCGAGTCTTACACTTACTGCATTTCTTTCACTGGTATCGTATCTTGCACTGGCTGTGTGTGTTGCACTGGCTGTGAGTGTTGCATTGGCTGCGAGTCTTGCACTGGCTGCGTGTGTTGCACTGGCTGTGAGTGTTGCATTGACTGCGAGTCTTGCACTGGCTGTGAGACTTTCACTTTCTGCGAGTCTTCCATCAGATGCTGGTGTTTTACTGGCTCTGAGTCTTCTACTTGCTGCAAGTGCTTCACTGGTTTCCGAATCTTGCACTGGCTGCATGTGTTGCACTGATATCGTGTAATGAACTGTCTGCGAGTGTTGCATTGGCTGTGAGTGTTACAGTGGCTGAGAGTCTTGGACTGGCTGTGAGTCTTGGACTGGCTGCGAGTCTTGGACTGGCTGCGAGTCTTGCACTGGCTACGGATCTTCCACTTGCTACGAGTAATTCACTGGCTGCAAGTCGTGCACTGGCTGAAGGTTTTGCCCTATCTGCGAGTCTTCCATTGGCGGTGAGCTTTGCACCGGCTGCGAGTCTTGCAAGGGCTGTGAGTCTTGCACTGGCTGTGAGTCTTTCACTGTCTGCGACTCTTGCATTGGTTGACAGTGTTGCACTGGATATGTCTTTCACTTGCTACGAGAGTTTCATTATCTGAGAGTCTTCCACTGGCTGTGAATCTTGCACTTGTTGCAAGTCTTGGACTAGCTGCGAGTCTTGCTCTGGTTGTGTGTCTTGCAATTGCTGCGAGTCTTGCACCGGCTGCATGTCTTGCACAGGCTTTGTGTCTTGCACTGGCAGTGAGTCTGGCACTGGCTGAGACTGTTACACTTGATGTGAGTCTTTTACTTGCGGCGAGAGTTTCACTGGCTGCAAGGCTTGTACTATCTGCTAGTTTTCCACTAACTGTGAATCTTGCACTCGTTGCGAGTTTTGCACTGGCTGCAAGACGTGCACTAGCTGTGTGTCTTGCACTGGCTGTGAGTCTTGCTCTAGCTGCGAGTCTTGCATTGGCCTCGAATCCACTACTTGCAGTGAGTCTTGCACTGGTTGAAAGTCTTGAACTAGCTTTGAGTCTTGCACTGGCTGTGAATTTTAGACTGAATAATTAGTCTTGTAATAGCCTAAACTGCTGCAAAGCAACACCAGGAGAGAAATAACAGTGATGGAACAGGAAATGAAATTGAGGACATACATATTCATTACAAACGACAAGGAAGTGTGTGAGGAACTCAATAAGAAATAAAATCTTCAGAGTAGAGCAACGAGAAATCCCAGAGATAGGAGAAGGAATATATAACCAGACACCACTAGAGGAGTTTATGATTACTAGTTGGAAGGTGAAGAAGCATCTGCTTGATATGTGACAAAAGTTCAAATTCAAATTCAAAATTCAAATGTTTATTCAGTTAAAATATAGGTCCGGATGGAATCTCACCATGGATACTAAAGGAAGGAGCAGAAGCTCTGTGCCTTCCACTCTCCATGGTGTACAACAAATCACTGGCAACAAGTGAACTATCACAATTTGGAAAACGGCCAATGTAGTCCCAATATACAAGAAGGGTGATAGACACAAGACACTGAATTACAGGCCAGTGTCCCTAACTTGCATTCCATGCAAGATGATGGAGAAAATTGTGCGAAAAAACAAGTGGAACACCTGGAGCAAATGAACTTTGTAACACTACACCAGCATGGGTTCAGGGATGGCAAATTATGCCTCACAGGATTAATTGAATTCTATGACCAGGCAACACAAATCAGGCAAGATAGAGAGGGCTTGGCAGACTGCATATTTGTGGATTCCTTGAAAGCCTTTGACACTACCTCATAAAACACTAGTGCACAAGCTGGAGATGCAGACGGCAGTGAAAGGGAAGGTACTCCACTGGTAAGGGAGTACCTAAGCAACAAAAGACAGCAAGTCACTGTGAGAGGGGGGGGGGAAGGTCTCAGAGTAGCGAGGCGTCACCAGTGGAGTCCCACAAGGATCAGTCCTTGGACCTATACTGTTTATGATATATGTAAATGATCTCCCAGGGGAAATAGACTCGTTCCTTTCAATGTTTGCTGATGATGCAAAAAAATGAGGAGGATTAAGACAGAAGACAGTATAAGGCTAGAAATGGCTGCTAAATGGCTGCATCACCTTGCATTTACTCATGTAAATGTAAGGTGATGAAACTCAGCGGAGGAAATAAAGGGCCAGACACTGGATACCGAATGGGAGAGGACGTCCTTCACGAAACAGACAGAGAGAAAGATTTAGGAGTTTATATAAAGCAAAAATCTGTTTCCTGAAGTGACCATCAAAAGAATAACATCGACGGCGTATGCGAGGCTGGCTAACATCAGAACTGACTTCAGAAACATGTGTAAGGAATTCTTCAGAGCCTTTATACCACATATGAAAGACCAATCTGGAGTATATGGCCCCACCATCGAGCCAATACCTTGTCAACCACATGACGGAGCTGGAAAAAGTTCAGAGGTATGCCACTAGGCTGGTCCCAGAACTAAGAGGCATGAATTACGAGGAAAGGCTGCATGAAATGCACCTCACGACATTGGACGACAGAAAAGTAAGGGGAGACATGTTTAATACCTACACAATTTTCAAAGGAATTGACAAGGTAGATAAAGATAAACTATTTAACACGGGAGATACGCGAACAAGGGGACACTGGTGGACACTGAGTACTCAAATGAGCCACAGGGACGTTAGAAAATTTTTTTCCCTCTGTCCCTTTGTCCTTTTGTCCCTCTGTCTCCAGAGTGACAAAGAGCCAAAGCTCAACCCCTCTCAAGCACAACTAGGTGAGTACACACACACAGGTCAAGCAGGATGGTAAGACAACAGAACAAAGTTGGAGGAGAGGAACAAGACGAGCCATACATGGAGATGATTGCTCATGCATGGAAGGAAATCCGGGGGAAATTGACAGACATGAGGGAAAGTATAAGTAAGCTGCAGATAGAACTAAGTGCAGTGCAAGAGAAGATAAAAAAAAAACTAAAAACAGGCCCTCCTGAGACTCTGGCCCAGGTAAACAATCTCCAGGTAACAGGGGATGTAGCACCTTTGCTGAAAAGCTGAAGAGCCTCGATGCCATGTCCACAGTCAAGGAAGTTGTAATGAAAGCAGTAACTTCACAGGAGGCAGCTAGATGCACGAGACAGCTAATGGAAAGGAAAAAAGCTGTAGTAATTGTAGGTATTAAAAAGGTTCCAAGCAGGAAGAATGGAGGACTAAGGACAAAGCTGCTGTGTCAGGGATACTAAAGGAGATAGGAATGGAAGGGGGGCTGAACGAGACACAGAACAGTTTTTTCCAGATTGGCCAGGTACAACAGAGACAAAAAGCGATTGATCAAAGTAGTATTAAGGAACGAGGCCATCAAAGAGGATATCCTAGTAAAGATGAGCAAACTGAAAAATGCAAGGAATTACAGAGAGGTATACCTTCATAGGAACATGACCAGGGATGAGATAATTAGGCCAGCAGATGCAAGGAAAAGGCGCAGAGAGGGGGAAGAGAGCCAGTGATCAGCCTCCATCCCAGCACTCTCAGAAGGGAGTGGGGAACCCCAATCTAGGAACCCCAAAGGGGACTGCAACACCCTAACCCCCCCAAGCCCCCCCCCCATCCCACCTCCAGCACATATCCTTCCTTGCCCTACACAATGCCCACTATATTGCCCAAATCCTTCCTCCCGCCTTATTGCGAGTATCCCCTGCCTTCCCATCCCCTGGTTTTCTTCCTACCCCAAGCAGGCCCAGGCAAGACCTAAACCCTCCATTCTCCTACTCTTACCCCTCCAAACTCCTGTCAACATCACCACAGGAGGGCGTGCCCTCACCCCAAGCAATCACTGCCCCCCAACCCCAAGCACTCCCTGCCCCTCTATCCCAAGAAGATATAAATCTTGTCCATGTCTGCTTGGGGCAGGAAGCAAACATGGACAAGACCAAAAGCCTCCATCCCTCACCCCACCTTCCCCTGAATCCCTGGCAACTACCTCACAGGAGGATGAGCCTACCTAAGTAGCAATGCCCATTGAACAACTTCCTACACTTGTGGGGAGGGAGGGTGAAAATGGATATTTAGGAAAGTAACTTAAAGGTAATGTACTCAAACATCGATGGGATTACCAATAAAGCAAGTAAACAGGCAGAAAGGGCGCAAGAAGAAGAAAGCCCAGATGTAATAGGACTCGGAAACAAAATTGTCAGGAGTCATAACAGATGCAGTGTTTCCAAAGGACACACATATATAATAAGAAAAGAGAGGGAAGGGAGAGTAGGTGGAAGAGTGGCCCTGCTGATAAGGATGGACTGGAGATGTAATGAGATGGAAATTTCGGGCTGTGATGGGTTCAAAGATTACATAACAGGAACTATGCCAATGGGTGGACCTAAGATAATAGTTGCTGTCATTTACAACCCTCTCCTAAATGACAGAAGATCCAGACAGAAGTTTGATAGGAACAACAACGCAACCAATAATATAATAGGGAGAGCAGCTTCAGTTGCCTGCAGGAATGGCTCCAGACTCTTAATCATGATGATTTCATCCATGGAAAGATAGACTGGGAAAATGGGGACTCACATGGAGGTGCAGATACATGGAGAGCTAAACTCTTGGAAGTGGCAACGAGAAACTTTCTGAGCTAGCACGCCAGGGAACCCACAAGAATGAATGGTAATGACGAACGAGCTTAACTCGAACTGATATTCACCTTGAATGAATCAGATATAAGGGAAGTCACATTTGAGGTCCCCATACGAATGAGTGACCACAGCATTTGAGTATTTGGTGGAGGTAGGGATAGCCTATCCAAGGATGGGATCGGAAGGAAAATGACTAAATTACTAGAGAAGAAAATACGACGATATGAGGAACTTTCTAAGGAGAATACCATGAGAAACAGAACTCAGAGAGAAGTAAGTAAGTAATTATCAAAAGAAGGCACCCAAGAAGGCTATGTAGCACCATCAAATGTGTGGAATAATCAGATGGCGCTAAATATCATCGAGGATGCCAATACGAGAACAGAAACGCATAAGGCAAACGATATCAAAAGTATCTGATTCACCAAGAATTCTATCGAGAGAAAACAAGACACACGCTTGTCCTGGAAGTAAGGACATTCAACAGGGATATACACTACTGTAAGAGGGACAATGCAATTTGGACAATAAGGAGCAGGGCACCGCTCCATTAAGTGACCGTGAGTTAAGTGTGTATGGCCAATATGCAACCCGACAGAGCCGTTTCCCATCGCCAGTTACGGTGGTAGGAGGACGACCATGAGGACACACTACTCCTCAGAGTGCATGAGTTAGTTTTTTAAACTTTGTTCAATGTCAACAAATCTTTTTTGACTAGTTTTGATCTATTTATGCTATATGAAAAGGGCTGAAGTTGTTCCAAGCTTCAGTTCTGCAGCTTAAATAGAAAGGAGATTTTTTTTTTCAACGAATATTACATATTTTCAGTAAGCTACTATAACAACACGTTTCAGATATTATCATTCTATGACACTTTTCTGACACATTAGCATATAATAAAGCATCTGTTGCCGCGGATTTTCTAAAATACGTTTAGTTTTACTAATACATATATTCAAAATTCCCCACCAAAATATATGCAAATATATCATGTTTATTGCTATTATAAAATCAATACATGAACTTAGGAAAAAACGCTGACATCAGATTTTAGAGACATAAACCTTTACATATAAGGTGTAAGTTTCATGTAAATTGAATAAAAATGGCAGAGTAGCAACTCCGTTTATGTTACTTGAAAAATAAATCCTTAAAAATTAAAGTCTAAGGTGCTGACATCTGTGGCTGAGGTTGACATCACTAATTTCCTCCAAAATTGGCATCCTTACAGATAGGCTTACGTGCTGTCAGGTGAATAGGTTTCATGCAAATCGTCTGATAAACAAATAATTAAAAGAAAAAAATAACTTATTTTTTTGGATAAAACTAATTATTATTATTTTTTAATATGTGCTACTGTGAAAGCTGAGAGTCATAGACATGATTTCAGCTGACACTTTTGTTTGATGTAAATTTTTGAACATTTTGGAACATTTTTGGCACAAAATTCAATATTTTTTTCTCCCTTCCTATTTATTCTACGATGATGAGACTTGGACCAGATAAACCCTTTTATATACAACTCATCAAAAAAGTTTGATAAGTCCTTACACATTAGGGGGTTTATATTAAATTTATATATATGCAGCCAATCAAACTACAGTATTGAACTACATATATTAATATATAAAATTGGGGGTGCCTTATCTTATTGTACAGCTTAGTCCACCAAGTATAACTAGATGTAGACACCAAATTATCCTCATGAGAGGCTGGCTTCCATCACCCAAGTAACTGATGTACCAAGATTAATTCTTGCTTCCTCTTCTTGTTCCAGTCAAAGGGCACTAGCTGTAAAGCCGGAACCTCAATATATGACAGCTATATCAGATGAAACACTGTATATTTTATAAGATAAGGACCAAGACTTAATTACCTGTATTTAGAGGCTTTTTCTCGTGCTAACCGGTTCGCCCTTTATCTACCTAACATTAACTGGCCAGAAATGATTAGATAAACGGGTTTCGGTAAGACACTTCCCTTGTTTATGTTGGCAGCGTGTTGATGATGGAAGAACACTAATTTGACCTCCATAACACTTCGTCCAAGAGAATTACAGGAGCTGAATTTGCTCCCCAGCGTCTCTGGTCATAACAATGGCTGACCCCTCTCACTACTGCTCTGACGCTCCTGGCTCACTTTGTCCAGATGTCAGTAAGTGAAATTAGGGGTCACATTTACTCTATTTTGATTCTGATAATTAAGTTAACTCAAATGAGATGTTTTTATGATGGAAAAACTCCAAAGACTAATGTATTTAAGAATAATTCACAACAGAATAGTTTGGTGAATTTATAGTACTATGTGGCAATGACATCCCGTTTTCTATTGACGGAAAATTCCACTTCAAGCTACATTTTCTATGGGTTAACTTGTGTATACAACAGCAGCAATATTATCTGCCAATTGTATGTAATATTAATAATTGGTGTCGGGTTTTCCGACATAATTCCCCCGGGGGCTGCTCACGGGTTGCAGTCCTATTTAGAACAGACAAATACCGACACTCCTCCTTCGAATTATTAGATTAATTTGATGTTAGTAGTTAGTAATCACACATTTGTGTGTCTGTTCATACAGGACGGATGTCCCATACTCGAGTTGTAGGGATTAGAAGTCTAATGCGATTTCATTTCCCCTGTTAACTCTTGAAAGGCTAAAATTATAGCCTAAATACATATTATTTAACCCAGAAGACTGAATGTGATCAAGTACTACAGTCATGTATGATTCAGGGACTGCAGTGACATTAGATATAACTTGAAGCTTGTTCAGGTAACTTGTCATTGATATAAAAACACTGAGGCCCATGGAATTCATCTTGATTAAATAATAAATGTATCAAAATCAGTCGTCAGATTTATTGGGGTTTAATTTAGTAAATTCATTCAGAGGATTGAATAGTCCATCATAAAAGTTAAGTATGGTTCTGAGACTGCAGTGGGTTCAGTGACATTGGTCGCAGTGACTTGTAGCTGTTTAGGCTACTGTTGACTGATTTGCCTCCGAGGCCTCATGAACTCAGGTCTTCAGCTTTTAAATGATGATATTAACATCAACCTCTGTTGCTAAAGTCGACTGTAATCTCCTTAGTATAATGCTACTGGAGAAATATAATCAGCGGACAAATTTAGATTTCTACTGGTATTGTTTATCTGCAGGCATAGGCCTCCTCAGGCTTAATACTGGGCCTGAGAGTAATTTGCCTCCTGCAGAATTTAACATGGTTATGCCCTGATATTTAGCAGGGCTACCAATGAATCGATGGTAGTAGGTACCTACAAGGATACCGAAGTCGGTGAGGTGATCAGACTTAATATTATCTGACAATTTTATTCCTCTATTTCTCAGGAATTTGGCTGTTGCTCTCAGACCTTGTACTTGTAGGTCTGCTGGTATTTTATCCACCACAATGGCTTGTACTTGACAGACGTACCTGCCTAAACATACTGATGGTTGTACCACCGGGTAGACTTGAGGTTCTGTATCTGATAGAAACCCTGAGATGTTGATTGTCGTCTGGGCTACAGGCTTTAATTGTAGTTCATCTGCCAACCTTTTAGTGATATATGTTCTCTGCGATCCTTGGTCAAACAACCCACGGGTATGAACCTTGGCCCTCTTATTCTGGATGGTAATTTGGGCAGTAGGCAAAGTCGTATTACCATTGGACTTTGCCGATTTGACACTAATTGTTTGTTGCACCTTGCAGTACTGTACTGTGGTGGGAATGCTATCTTCCACTTTGGGGTTTGGAGACGTTGTTTTCGTATCTCCACACAATGCTGCATGGTGCTGACCCTTGTTACACCTATTACAGGTGTGTAATTGGGTATCACAGTCGTTAATGTTATGTTTTCTGAGGCACCTCGTGCAATGTTGCAAATCTTTAAGTCGCTCAACACGGACATCATTATTAGGAAAATTAGAGCAGTGGTACACTGAATGTTTCTCATGGCAGAACAAACATGTTCCATAGCTTCCAGTACCCCTTTGCTGTCACGGTCTTGGGTGACACAGTAACTATAGGCTTGGAGGGTCCCACTGCATATATGCTGTGGGATATCTGGGGCTTGACTCAATTATTTAATTACTTACTTATTTTATATAATAACGAAGGACCACCCACTTTTGAGAAAAAAGGGAAACTAATAAAAAGTGATCATTAGAAACACAAGGAAGAACCAGTGTCTATGGATAAATATTAGAAAGAATAATCACTTAAATAAATAATGGACTGTATGATTAATTAACTAAAGTCAGAGCCTCAAACACCTACATTGGGGGGGGGGGGTATTGCTAGAACTTCATATACGTCTAGGAACTAGTGTGGTTCGTCACCAGTTCATTGTTGAGTAAAGAATATTATGACCAAAAATATTATAGAATCAATAGGTAAATTCAAATAGAGAATATTAATGATTGTTAGAATTAAAGAGCAATCATCTAAGTAAACACATCAATTTCCAGAACTCATATGGTAAATATTCGATATGATAATATTATGGATATGTATAATAAAATGGAATAATTAAATGTGTACAAAAAGTCTTAGCTTTAAGACGATTTCTATGACATCGTTCGTGCTGCGTCCTCGTGATCTCAGGATCTCCACATAGAAGCCATTAGAGGTGAATAACACGAATGTAGTTAACGACTCGTTGACTCCTCACATACGAGCTGTAATTTAAAGGATATTACGTAGCATTGAACTAGGCTACTTAAATCTCAAAATTTATGAAAAGAGAGAATGAATATTAATGCGGTGCTAACGTTGGATTTGTTGTCGTCCCACTATGTAACGACAGTCTACCCACGAAATATACAATCTCTAATGATGCATCAAGAAAGAAAATATACTTAGCATGAGCGCAGTAAATGCTGAAGTCTGCCGATATCGTGTCTCAGTCTCAAACTTCCACAATGTTGTACACGTGATTGAGAGTTTGGCTTGATTCTCGACGCGTTATTGTTTGACCGAGCACGTGGAAGAATAATTATTCGTTATTAGTTGGGTATCAGTGTAATTCTTGCTGATAACTCTCCAACGCCACGTGTCTCAGACTCTGACGCCACGACTTTCCTCTGTCCAAGTACGCACGCTGGCTGCTCAATCCACAACACAATGGCGTCTCCTCCTTCCTTCCAACCCGCGTCTCGCATTCACCACAGAAATTATTAATCACGAATACTACTATTTCGCGCAATGGTGGTTGAAATACTTTAAAAAGGATTGGGTTGTGATTCTAGGGATTTAAATATTATCGCATTCTCATCTTAGGGTGTTAAACGAGAAATGGAGAAGATTTTAGTTTACTCCATGGCATTCACGCGTGACAGAAAAACTATTACTTGATAACAATTGCAACTAAAAACTCTCGATTTAGAATTATTTGGGAGTTATGTTATCCATAAATAATTATCATACGGAATACTGATGATTTTAGACAACCACATTCAATTCTCTAGCACATTGGTAATAAATGTGTTTAACTAGACATTATCTGACGCAATATTGCGGCTCTATTTCATAAGAATTCTACCATTAATACGCAGATATAATGGTTAGTTTATGTTAACATTACTGTTAGTAAATTTAGTGACTACTGTAATTAGTATATAATAATAATGATTTATTATAATACAATAGTAGTGTATTAGTGTTGGAAATTTTCAACATAACTCCGGGGGGAGATTTCTCGGGTCGCAGTGCAATGTTGAGTACTGACATACCTATCCTGAAGTTAGTATTAATGTTAGTATGTTAGTACACACGTAACGGATGTCCCGTAATTGTCAAGGACATACAAGAAATTAAAGTCTTGCAAAGGAAATCATGTTGAATGAAACATGGTATTGTGAATCATATAAAGTTAATGACTAATAAAGCCTACAATATACTCTGTGACTAGTGTCGCTATGACATGTAACGTTTATGTTATTAAGTCTTAAACTTTTGCAAACTCTTAGATACTCTAGATGAAATAATGTTATAGTTGATAGCCTATACAAACATATTAAGGATTAAACATTGAAATATTAAATGATTAAGTTATCGGTAATCAGGAACCCTCTAAAGCTTACAATAAACTCAACAACTAGGGTCACAGTGACATGTAATGGTGTATTACGTAGTAGTTGAATTATAGGCAAACTCAGAAAAAATTCCTAAGAACTGATAACATTATTGTATAAATTGTATTCTACATTATTATACAGTAAAGTATTATTGGTTCATTCAAGATCAAGGCGACTATGACACTACAGTAAGGTCACTGTCTTGGGTCGCTGTGACTTGTAACTATTGAGTTACTAGACAATAACATCACGCAGCATCATGATCACCCCAAAATCAAATGAGGAAATTTGATTTAATATGTACTGCCGTGCAGTAGTCATTCTGACTGATGATATAACTAATTTGCTAACTAGCTAAAATAGTGTAATAGAGAACTGAAAAGGTTTATTCATTAAAATCAAGGAAGGCTCTGAGTCGACAGTGAGATTAGTAGCCTAGTCATTCTGAATTATGAGCTAATTGAATGGCAGCTCATAGGCTTGACACTGTAAACTCATTAATACATCCTCAACTTTTAAATTAAAATTGAGTTTATTAAATCAGTCTCTATAAGTATAGTCAACTGTAATTAATTGTGAGTACAGACTAGGCTAGTACTCAGTTGACACTAACTAAAGTCCCTAAACCTACCTAAATAAATGGTTTAAATTTCTAACCTACCTAAGTAGAGGACTAAGCTAAATGTGATAACTCACTAATTCTTAATGGAGTTACTCTAGCTAAATTGTGAGCAATAATGTACTCGAATTAACATTGGGAGCTGTATGGAGCTCGTGAACAGGTTGAGCTATATTGAGCTCATTAACAGTTAACAGAGTGAGCTATATTGAGGTCGTTAACAGTTAACAGGGCGAGCTATATTGAGCTCGTTAACATGGTGAGCTATATTAAGCTCGTTAACAGAGTTAACAGGGTGAGCTATATTGAGCTCGTTAACATGGGGAGCTATATTGAGCTCATTAAGCATGTTAACAGGGTGAGTTATATTGAACTCGAATTAACGAGGTGGAGCACTGTATCGTTCAATTATCATGGCGAGCAATATTGAGCTCGTATTCACATGGGGAACAATAAAGCACTCAATTATTACGTTAATTCAAAGGTGAGCTATATTGAGCTCATTAAGCATGTTAATTAACAATGCTGATGTGTAATGATAATGCATTAAACAAAGGGAAACCTAAGGTTGCTGGAAATTAAATTACTGCTACGATTAATCCTATTCAAAGATAATTTATAACATTTTCCCAACCTAAACGTTTCACGGGTTATTAGTTCTCTGTAGACTCACTTACGTATTGGTAAGTTTGCAAGTTTGTTCATGCTGCGCTCCTACAATAATTAAGCAGAAACGAAAGAAAAACAACTCAAACAAAAATTGATGCAAGTAATTTCACTAACTCTTAGTGCAGAAAACATTGTATTAATAAGGTTTTCTTGGCAAACCTTAAGCGCAGGTATTTGGACCTTGGTCCCAGTGAATTTATAATTATAGAAGTTGCTTGATGACTTCATAGTATTGCTAAATTCAGGAAATGCTAGATGCATTGAGTGCTAGATTCTCTAGCCTAACATTATTGATTACCTAGGGAGTGCTAGATTCTCTAGCCTAACATTATAATTTACCTAGGGAGACTGAGTGTGGTCAATTATTACTTGTCGAGAATAATTCTAGGTCTGCAGTGGATTCAATGGCTTGGTCACTGTGACTTGTACTTGTTTAGGTACGGACCACTGGTTTTCCACTGAGAGCTATGAAACATCTCGGCGAATGCTAATTGTACTACATTCAATCTGGGTTTATTACTCAGCTGTGTTTCTCATTTTAGCTTGCTGCTGGAGAATTGATTTACTGCTGACTAATTTGTTATTGTTGGCAGGCTTAGGCTTGTTCACATTCAGAACTTTACCAGTAAGTAAGTAGCCACCTGCAGATTGGAGCATATTCATGCCCAATCGTTTAACATGTCCAGTTATGAACTGGTAATAGTAGTCTGCTCCTACTAGTACATATACATTGTTAAGGCGGTCAGACGTTAACTTGTTGTCAGCCAAATTAATTTCACGTTCCTGCAGGAAGTGGGCTGTGTACCCCAGACCCTTAATATTTAGGTCAAAAGGTATTTGATCTACAACAATGGCTTGGACAGCCTTGACATGACTACCTAGTCGTACAAGCGGTTGAACTACTGAGTATTTATGAGTTCCTCGGTTTATCATGAACCCTGACAAGTTTAATTTTACCTGTCTGATTGGTTGTAAATTGAGTGTCTCTGCCGCTTTCTGAGTTATGAAAGTTCTCTGGGAACCTTGATCAAATAGTCCACGAGTGGTGATCTTGGCTCCTCTGTTCTTTACTTGAAGTTGGGCAGTGGGCAAAGTAGCATCCACTTGAGATGCTTGTGAAATTACGCTGTACACATCTCGCACCTTACAGCACTGTACTGGTGTAGATTCTCTACCTCCTATTCTAGGATTGACATAATTTGTCCTAACTAATTTGCAGAGTGCAGCATGATGCTTGCCCCTTCTACACCTATTGCAGGTGTTCAGTGGGGTGTCACAGCTATTAACATTATGTGATTTGAGACACCTGGTACATTTGTGTAACTGTTTGAGTCGTCTGACTCTTGTGTCTCTATTAGGGTAATTAGTACATTTGTACAGAGAATGTTTTTGATTGCAAAACAAGCACATTCCCCATCCTACAGCTCGTTTAGGGGTTACCGGTTTAGGTAAAACAGTAACTGCAGGTTGAGATGGTTTTGCTGCTTGCATTTGCTTGTTATTTATTCTCTTGTGAGCACTTGGTGTACTCTGGGGAGCCATTACTGGGCTCTTGGGAGTGCTCTTTGGACTATTAGGTCTCTTAGGAGCACCTGTGGAGTTATTGGGAGTGCTCTTTGGACTATTAGGTCTCTTAGGAGCACCTGTGGGGCTCTTGGGCCTTACTGATGAATCAGTGTTTAACTTATTGTTATTACATCGATTATTAGTACCCTTATTACCTGGTGACAGTGTCACTTTAGGAGTTCCAGGTAAGGAAACTGATGTGGGTACAGTTTCGGTGCATTCAGAAGAGGCATTTAGTGCCTGATTTGCTGAATGATTGCTTATATTGCGCAAACCTGTAAATATATCTTGCATTGACAGGGCATTACCATTCTGGTATACATATAAGTTATTGAGTGTGTCACCAGACAATTTTCTTTGGATGATAATTTAAGTCATCCACTCAGCAGTTGGGTGATCCACCTCTTTACTGAAGGAATTTAACAGTGACTCAAGCTGAAAACTAAAGGCTTGTAAAGAGTCAACTGATTGTTCTGGTGGAGATAAATCTAGTAATTGATGTACAAGGTTTATAACAGTCTTCTCATTGTTAGCACTTACTTTAGAAGGCTGGTGTGAGTAATTGTGACCATTACTTGTGTGGCTTCAGGCTTCTTGCTTAGCCTCAGCTTTAATTACAGCTTCGGCTGCTGCTGCAGCTTTAGCTTTATCATTTTCTGGTTCAGATTCACTGATTATTGCAGCTTCACTAAGAGTTTCATCTACAGCTTCACTTGTTTCTTTGGGATCCTATGAGGAGCTAGTTAATTCAGTAGCCTCATGCATTGACTTTATAGAATCCAGAGAACATTGAGAAGAGCTGTCTGAAAATTGATCAGACTCTGTAAATAAATTATTACGTGAAGTAGTATTAGATGAGATGTTAGAAAATGAAGGTTGAACTTCAGTTGTTGATCCTGTGTAGTGATCAGTATCGATTAGAGGATTCTCCTCATCTTGAGGTAGCTCATGTATTTCATCTGAGCTGGGTGCTTGCTCGGGTGTAGGTCTACTACAAAAATGTTCTATCCACTCATGAACATTTTGTGTCGCAAGCACTTTGTTATATTGATCTAACTTGTCTTGAATGATATTTTCATAGTTGGCAAGATCAGATTCTATCAGACGCAATTCGTCTGGGTCAGTATTACTGCTAAGGAGTATGTTCCTATAAGACTCGATTATATCCTTCACCTGGACATATTTTTGGCTAGCCACCTATGTGGAAAGGTTTAGCTCGAAGAAGTCAACTGAGTTGGTTCCTAAGCAGTTGTCACATTTGTCAAGTAGTTTTGATAGGTGATTTTGAAGACCTCTCAGGCCAATACAGATTCTCGTTAACTGTGCAGGAGTAGCCATTCTGGCTGTAAGTTTGAGCCTTATAGGGCTTATATAGTTACTTGTACAGCTATGGCACTTCCTCCTTTATGTAGAGCAGGTATAATTATTGACAGCCTGATATTTTCTTGAGGCTGATTGTAATTTACCTCACTTAGAGGTTAGCTACTATTATAGATTGTGGGTTGGTTGGTGTTGTCGTGTTGATCCTTCTCTACGGACAACCCAACCCACAACTCGGTAGAGTGCTTATACCTCACTAGGAGATCACCCTTGGCGCTTCTGGCTCTTGGAGAGGGGCTCAACGTCACACGTTTAGGGGATGCGGCTCCAACACTTAGCCTCGTTGTCACATGCACACACCCACTCGAGCCGCTGTGACTCCCCACTCTCTCCTTAGGTAATATGATCTCCTCAATCCCCCTTTGACTTATTAGTATTACCTTCTACCCTGTCCACAGCAGTGGTTCTTGGTTCTTTCTCTCTCTCTCTCCTTCTGTACTATTTCATGTGAAGCCTCACTAGGACAAGGTCAAATACCAGCAAATTGGAATACATTTACTGGACAGAGCACATACACAATACATATACACATATAATAATAATGAATCCTATACTCTATACCATTACAATCAGGGTGCACTCCCACACCATCAGAACTCTATTATCAGTTTACCATGTGGTATCCTATCTTCTGATTCACCACCTGATACTATCAACCTCCTCAAGTAGGTCAAGTCTACATACACTGTTGCACTATCAGCAAGAGAATATATATATATAAATATATATATATATATATATATATTTATATATATATATATTATATATATATATATATATATATATATATATATATATATATATATATATATATATATATATATATATATAAACTTGTACAAGGAAAATCAGCATGTGAATGCAATAACATATATCAGTATAAATGTTCCTTGATACACAGCAATGATCAATCGATCACCCTATCAGTCCTAGAACACATACATCTGTAGGTAATCCAGCCTACGACTGTAACTCTAAACTTCAGTATAAAACATTCCTTGACATAAGGATACAAACAATCACTCACCTCTCACTGCGTCTTGCACGCTAATGACAACCAAACACTATCAACTCCTTACAAGTAATCCACCAGAACTTCCCTTCCACCTCTGGAAGTTCACTACAATGATATCTTTAGGTTGTTCCGGGCTTCACTACCAGGATCCTCTGCAGCTCCTCCAGGCTGCTACCATGAAGTTTCTTTGAGCAACTACGGTGCTTCACCCTTCTGCTAGGGTCCTCCACAGCTCTCCTGGCTGCTACACCATGAAGTTTCCTCGAGCAACTATGGTGCTTCACCACCTCTACAGAAGCACGTGACACTCCTCTTCACTGCTTCTCCTCACAGCTCGAGATCCTCTGTTCCACTACCTTGGAGTCTCATCAACTACTTCATCTGTGCTGGCTTTGAAGTTCTCAGCAACTTCTTCCCCAAAGACAAACCTGCAACCCATCGACACTCCAATAAAAATGTTTCCCCCTCAACACATAAACAAAAATAATCACACAATATGTTTGCCTCAAACCTCTATCTGTCCTCTGCATACAGTGAGAGTGGACTCCCCCGTTTTGGGCGGGTCCATACTCCACCTCGCCCGGCGGGCCTCCTCACTCAGGGAGGGTCCTTCACTGTCAGGAGCTGGCTTCCTCAGTTGCCTGCCAGCGCTCAGAGGGGACGGACGTCGCTCCGTGTTCCTCCCTCTCCACTCTCTTATTTTAGACCTTCTGCCTTATTAAAACATGTCTAACTTATCAATAAACATTGCTACTGTCGCTGGGCACACGACCAACTACAAGCAATCACTATGAACTGGCGTATATCGTGCTTACCACAGATTTTCTGGTCGAGGGCGCTCCTCCCTCTGACGAAGCTTGGTCAGGGCGCTTCCATGGACTCACAATAATGCCTCTGGGCGGTTTAATACTCTCCTCTTTGTCGACCAGGACTTGAGACCACAACGTTCCCAGCTCGATTCTACAGCTGGCACGTCTACACACTTCTCTTCTCTTCGATATATCACTAGGGGTTCCCTTCTGACGGGAGCTCAACGAAGCGCGGCTTTTGCCCTGCGATGTCTGGCCTCAAGTGAGGTCAAAGCCCCTCCAGAAGTGAGACTCACGCCTCCAGCAAAATGTCCACATCTCCTAACCAGTCATTTATCTGTTTTCTTCTTCACTGCCCATAATCTCGAATTGTTATATATATCCAAGCAATTATTTTACATATGTGTTATCACCTCTATATTTCTTAGACCTTCTGGTTAGGTCAGGCCAGGCTTGATGAATAACTCTCAAGGAGGGAGACTCGTTTCTCCTGCAGGCTGAGATCATAACACTACCTACCTAATAATAAGCAACTAAGATTTGAGTGGTACCTTGGTCTCACTACAGGTGTTCCTTAGCTTAGCTCTTCAAAATCAGCCTTGGATGGGTACTGATGATACTGAACTTACAGTAACACTCAAAGATGTACATGGAAATATGCAATAAAATATAATTACACAATAAATGGTTAATCCCACCCATTCGGGTCAGCACTACATAAATTAATAATGCACCAGCACTGTCTAACAGTACTAGTTAGGTAATAATCCTACCTATTAATGCAGCTAATGGTGTAGACTGAATTTGTACTAAATCTTAGTACCGTGTCAGTCTGAAATATCCTACCTCTGTTGGGTTGGCATAATAACTACAATAAATGTGGTGCAATAATGTGCAAATAGTGCTATGTTTTTGGCTTTTGTAATTTTATATAATATATACACTGGTAGAAATTATGTGTATAAGAAATTAAATGAACACAAGAGAATTCATTGTGTTTGGCAAGTATTCTACTGCCGTAAATAATATTTAACTCCTGAATGTACTTCCTAATTGTGGAATAAAATGTTATTTATTTATTTATTTATTTATTTATATATATACAAGAAGGTACATTGGGTTTGTGAGAATACATTGGATAGTACAGTATTTACATTCTTGTAAAGCCACTAGTACGCGCAACGTTTCGGGCAGGTCCTTAATCTAGCAGATAATTTTAAGTAGGTAATTTCAATCAGAATTGATAAATGATAAAGATACATTACAAGAGAAAAATGAGATGAGAGAGATAAGTAAGTATATTAAAGCACATTGTTATATTAAAGCTCTGATTGATTACATTGACAACTTGATTAGTAATTTAAACAAGATTAATAGACACCATACAGCAGATTGACAGCACATATAAGACAGCAATGATCACAATGGTAAAGATGTTCAGAATGTGTACATAAAGATTGGGAGACTGGGTAGCAAAAGATACAGATAAACAAGATTTATAAACACCATACAACAATTGGCAGCACATATAAGAAAACAGCAATGATCACAATGGTAAAGATGTTCAAATTGGGAACATAAAGGTTGGGAGAATGGGTAGCAATAGATACAGTGCAATTTTAAGGCAAAAAGTGAAAAACTATGAAGATGAAATTAGGTACTTTTTAGTATTGAATTTGAATGATGTAAAAGTTGGACAGCTTTTCAATTCAGTAGGGAGTGAGTTCCATAAACTGGGTCCCTTTATTTGCATAGAGTGTTTACACAGATTAAGTTTAACTCTGGGGATATTAAAGAGATATTTCTTTCTGGTGTGGTGATAATGGGTCCTATTACATCTGTCCAGGAAGAGTTTCAGACAAGGATTTGCATTTAAGAACAGGGTTTTGTAAATGTAGTTGACACAAGAGAATTTGTGGAGTGAGATTATGTTTAGCATGTTTAGGGAGTTAAACAAGGGGGCTGTGTGTTGTCTGAAAGCAGAATTTGATATTATTCAGATAGCAGATTTTTGCTGGGTGATGATGGACTTGAGGTGGTTTGCAGTGGTTGAACCCCATGCACAGATACCATAGTTGAGATAGGGATAGATTAGTGCATAATATAGAGAGATGAGAGCAGAGTTAAGAACATAATAATAACATAGTTATCAGGGTTAGTAATGATTATTTAGTATGGGATCAGCAATTTGTATTAGTATACTGGATCCTAAAAAGCTAATGAATCCACTGACTTGAGTGAATCAGTGATTATGGATTGAATTTAGGCTATAATGGACAGTCTGCTGACAGCCGTATATTGAAATATTTGTATAGCCCAAATAGTTAACACATAATTGGTGTTAGTGAGGAATTATTATAGAAGTTATGAGCTGTTGCTCCTGGTAACCTGAAGATTCTCACCTCAGTATGAGGCATAGGTCTAAGTGTTGTGGGTAATTGACTGTGTCCCACGAGTACTACTTTATACATGAGGTATAAGTAGCAAATGAATTGGTGTGAATTAGGCTAACCTATGTGGTACACTGCTGGTAGACACAATTAATAAATATGGTTAGTCTAGACTACTTCACACGGTGATTAGTTATTACTAATTAGTATGTATATATCTATATCCGGTTCGATAAGGACCTTAATGTGGGATATCTGGTACTTGACTCAATTATTTAATTACTTACTTATTTTATATAATAACGAAGGACCACCTACTTTTGAGAAAACAGGGAAACTAATAAAAAGTGATCATTAGAAACACAAGGAAGAACCAGTGTCTATGGATAAATATTAGAAAGAATAATCACTTAAATAAATAATGCACTGTATGATTAAATAACTAAAGTCAGAGCCTCAAACACCTACATTGGGGGGGGGGGGGTATTGCTAGAACTTCATATACGTCTAGGAACTAGTGTGGTTCGTCACCAGTTCATTGTTGAGTAAAGAATATTATGACCAAAAATATTATAGAATCAATAGGTAAATTCAAATAGAGAATATTAATGATTGTTAGAATTAAAGAGCAATCATCTCAGTAAACACATCAATTTCCAAAACTCATATGGTAAATATTCGATATGATAATACTATGGATATGTATAATAAAATGGAATAATTAAATGTGTACAAAAAGTCTTAGCTTTAAGACGATTTCTATGACATCGTTCGTGCTGCGTCCTTGTGATCTCAGGATCTCCACATAGAAGCCATTAGAGGTGAATAACACGAATGTAGTTAACGACTCGTTGACTCCTCACATACGAGCTGTAATTTAAAGGATATTACGTAGCATTGAACTAGGCTACTTAAATCTCAAAATTTATGAAAAGAGAGAATGAATATTAATGCGGTGCTAACTTTGGATTTGTTGTCGTCCTGAGGTCGGACGTTCCTGAGGTCTCTCCGCTCCTGGCTGGTGTTTACGTTGGGTGATTGCTAGTTTACCCTGCTGGTGGTGGTTTGCCACTGACAGGGTGACGTTCGACTTAGCCATGGGAACGTCTCGCCCTCCAATGAAGAGAACGTTGTCGGCTGGTCTCGCGTTTACGGTGCCGGTGGACCATCCGTTGCTTGGTGTCGCCCTGGTGGACGTGCTACATGTACAGCTGTCTGACCTGGTGGGCATCCAGCTGCTTCAGGGCCACCGTGCTGTGGTCAAGTTCTTCCTCCAGGCTGCCTTTCAGGCGTTTCTCGAGCGGTGTGAGGGGCGTGTTTACCCTCTCCCTGATAATGCTGGCTCCGTTAAGGTGGTAAATCTTAGTGTCACCTTGACGTCTGTGGCAGTGCATGGTGGCTTCTTCGAATTTCAGGACGACTTTTTAACCTCCTGTTTTGAACGATTTGGGACAGTGTTAAGTGTTCGTTGGAACAAGGTCGTTGCCGGGCACTGTGTTGGTATGCTTGACGGCTCCCGCACCCTGACGATGTCGCTGAAGTGTAGTGTACCGTCGTCGATGTCCGTGTTGAGTTACACGCTCCGCTGCTTGTACCGGGGTCAACCGCGCACCTGTTATCGGTGTGGTCACGAGGGTCATCTGGCTGCGACGTGGGAGCAACTGGTCGGGTGCATGTTCTTCGTACGGAGAATTTTCCGCCCCTGTTGCGTTCGGACGTTTCTGAGGACGGAGTGGGTGCTGTGCCTGTGGCGCCTAATTGCCTGTCTGCTGCTCCGCCTGTTGAGGCGAGTTTTATGGCGACACGTCAGGTGACTGATGTGGCCCCTAGGGTTGTTGAGCCGGTGTGTGTGGGTGTCGGGCCGTCGCCTGCGCTGCGTGTAGTGAAGAGTGTCCCGGTAGAGGTCCATGTCCCGCCCCCGCCTGTGGATGTGATACCGGCTCCCGGGAACGCGGGTTCTGCTGTTTTGGAGGGGGTGCTTCGGCATGGTGAGGTGCCAGCCGTGCCTGTGTGTGTTGACGACTGTAGTTCTGCTCTTTCCATCCCTTTGCAGAAGCGTGCGCATCGGTGCTCTGAGGCTGTTTCCCTGGATGATGTAGACAGTGTGGGTGATGTGGCCTCTGTGGACTCTTCAGGACGGTGCGGGTGTGGCCTGTGTGGATATGACGATGGTGGATGTGCCTGCGGCGGGGCCTGCTGGGCGTGGTGTGGTGCGGCCTGTCTCGAAGCGTTCGCGGCGGGCTCGGAGTGTGTCTCCCTTTCGTTGTGTGCCTTGGGAGGAGGTGGGGGAGTATGATACTCTGGCGTCCACTGCCGTGGATGATGGTGCTGTGAGGGGCTCCGAAGTTGCTACCTGTGCCTCTCCTGCGTCTCCTGCTGTTGGATCTCCGCAGTGGGGGGTGGTCCCTGATGATCGGGACCTTGTCGGAATGTTGCGGAAAGATGTGCGCCGGGGGGTCTCGGCTCCTGTGCCCTGTGGTGGGGTCGATGCCGCGCCAGCATCCCCTTCGGTTCCCCCTCCTTCATTGCCCCGGTCTGGGGGAAGCCTAGTCCCGGTTGCTGTGGTTGTGCCCTGTGGGGGTCCGGTGTTGGGCCCTTATCGGGATGCCTGGGTGCTTCCGGTCCCGTGGTGCTCGTCCACTGTCTGGGTGTCGCGGGTGAAGGAGTTTGTGTATAGGGTGCCGAATAAGATGTTTCAGCCGAGGCCACCGCCTGGTGGCCAGGTGCCCGATGACACGTGGGTGATTTGGGAGGCGTACTGCTTGCGCTTTCCGATATACAAGTTCCCAGAAAAGTATTAGTTCACGTCTGATTAGCTGCTGCCGTGACTTCATCGCCCCGCCCAACAGTGTGGGGAGTCTCCCTCTAACGTCCCCCTCTGTTTTCGTCGCCACTCCTCTCTCTACGACCCGTCACATCTAACACTTTTGACTTGCTTCTCCTCCTTAACGTCGACGCATCTCCCTACATTTTCCCTGGTGCATTCATCGGGAGGGTAAACCCTTCATGCAAACTGCACCTCTTCTCAAGAAGAAGAGAAGTTGTCGTCCCACTATGTAACGACAGACTACCCACAAAATATACAATCTCTAATGATGCATCAAAAAAGAAAATATACTCAGTATGAGTGCAGTAAATGCTGAAGTCTGCCGATATCGCGTCTCAGTCTCAAACTTCCACGATGTTGTACACGTGATTGAGAGTTTGGCTTGATTCTCGACGCGTTATTGATTGACCGAGCACTATGGAGCACGTGGAAGAATAATTATTCGTTATTAGTTGGGTATCAGTGTAATTCTTGCTGATAACTCCCCAACGCCACGTGTCTCAGACTCTGACGCCACGACTTTCCTCTGTCCAAGTATGCACGCTGGCTGCTCAATCCACAACACAATGGCGTCTCCTCCTTCATTCCAACCCGCGTCTTGCATTCACTACATAAATTATTAGTCACGAATACTACTATTTCGTGCAATGGTGGTTGAAATACTTTAATAAGGATTGGGTTGTGATTCTAGGGATTTAAATATTATCGCATTCTCGTCTTAGGGTGTTAAATGAGAAATGGAGAAGATTTTAGTTTACTCCATGGCATTCACGCGTGCCAGAAAAACTATTACTTGATAACAATTGTAACTAAAAACTCTCGATTTAGAATTATTTGGGAGTTATGTTATCCGTAAATAATTATCATACGGAATACTGATGATTTTAGAGAACCACATTCAATTCTCTAGCACATTGGTAATAAATGTGTTTAACTAGACATTATCTGACGCAATATTGCGGCTCTATTTCGTAAGAATTCTAGCATTAATACGCAGATATAATGGTTAGTTTATGTTAACATTACTGTTAGTAAATTTAGTGACTACTGTATATTATTATTAGTATATAATAATAATGATTTATTATAATACAATAATAGTGTATTAGTGTTGGAAATTTCCAACATATGCCCACACTGCCACTGTTCCACTTTGGTGTGGAATTATATTGTTTAGATTGATTTGGAGTCCCTTTGGTACTCTGTGGTTTACTATTATTGATTTCTGAAGGTTTACTTGGTGGTTTTAATTTGTCATGTGTTCGTAATTGATGAACTACTGAACGTAAACCCTCAGATATTTCATTCATGGATAAGATACTTTTATTGTAATGAGCACTTATTTGTCTCAATATGTCCCTAGGTATTTTCTCCTGGACAATTATTTTCAAGACCCACTCAGCCCCGGTTGTATCTGCTGTCAGGCTGAGGGCCTTGATCAATGATTCTACCTCCAGCTTGAAGACTTGGAGTGAATCAGCTGAAGCCTCCGGTGGGGGTAAATGCAACAGCTCATGAACTAAATATGATGTTCCTACTTCTGGATCAGCATAATTATCCTTGAGGAGTTGTACTGCCAGATCATAGTCATCATTAATTAATCTCAGATGAGATACTACTGTTTTAGCCTCACCTGATAATTGACCTTGAAGATAAGAGAATGTACTACTCTTAGATAAAGATTGTTTTGAGTCCACAAGGTCAACGAATTTTTCCAAAATTCGTCCCAATCTTCCTCGTCTTTTCCTAAGAAAGTTGGGAAATTAATTGGAGAGGGCGAGCCACTGCTTGACTTGTATTAGATGAAACTGTTGATGTTGTTGCCTTGTTCTGGGCAATTAATTTGACGTAAGGCTGTAGCGTGGCCTGAGTGTGATCTTCATAACTCGCTAGATCAACCATAATGTCGTCTATTTCTGTTTCTGATAAATTGGTGTTGGCAAGTTCAGCCACATATGTTGCTATTTGGCATTTGATTTGCTCAAATTTACCTGCAGCTGCTTGATAATAGCTTTCCAGGTCAGCATAATCAACTGGAGATTGTTGTGACAAATCTTCACATTTCTTGATCTGTCTTGTTAAGTGGCCTTTAAGACCTGCAAGGGTTCTTTTCTTTCTCCCTGCATTATCCATATTGGCTAGTTGGTGAAGCCTTGTGGGGCTTGTACTTGGGTTGCTCATAATGCTGAACAAGTACTAATGGTAGCCTAGGATAAAATTCTGCAATCACTAGGCTTTAATCCTACCTCTTCTAGAGGTTAACACTTAAAATTAATACACATTATATATATACACTCATACACACTAATGAATTGAGTGATAAACCAGTGTCACTGGAGGTACCCTTAGGTTAGCTCCTCAATTATCACCCTAGGATGGTATAGACACTAATTAATCACTCAAAGGTGTAATGATCATAAGTAAATTTATATATATACACAACTCAACTCGAGTTGATAAAAATTACACCCAAAATAGGGTTTGCACCATTTATTAATGGTGCTAGGTTGTTTAATGTAGTACAACTAGACTATGGTAATAAATGGGACTAGGATGAACAATAAATAGTTCAACTAGTCAATGGTAATAGGGGACTAGGTTATCTATACACACTAGTCAATGTATATCATACCCTGTTGTGGGTTGGCAATTGGTAAATATTGTATTGTGAACACTAGTGCAATATATATTAAATAATTCTCTATTTAAGAGAAATAATATACACAATTCTTGATGATAGCCTCTAGAAACTTCTATTAATATCTAGAAGTATTAAATATTATTAGTGACCTCGCGAAATTAACTCCAGAAAATTTGTGGATAATCTCTCGCGAAATTAACACCACAAAATATGTGAATAATCTTGCGAGGGCACAGCAACTAATTTGGCTGGCGTTTAACATAAGCGCTATCACTTCACGGAATAACACGCCACCAACTGGTGGTTGACACCCATGAAACCGCTGAGTGAGGCTGGGCTGAGGGGCTCGTGAGCTCGCTCGAGGCTACGCTGCCGGTCTTTCACTGGCGATGTATTGTTCACAAGTTTATTACACTAGTTTATATTAAATTTATATATATACAGCCAATCAAACTACAGTATTAAACTACATATATTAATAAAATTGGAGGTGCCTTATCTTATTGTATGGTAGGCTTAGTCCACCAGGTATAACTGGGATGTAGACACCAATTTATCCTCGTGAGAGGCTAGCTTCCATCACCCAAGTAACTGTGTGCTTCTTGTTCCTGTCAAAGGGCACTAGCTGTAAAGCCGGAATCCTAATATGACAGCTATATCAGAGAAAACACTATATTATTAGGAAAGTACCAAGGCTTAATTACCTGTGTTGAGTCAATCGTGGCGACAATGGCGTACTCGATCGTGACCCATCCACTGTTTATACTCTCATGATACATAAGCTTGTTAAGCGGTTTGGGAACAGCAAAGTTCTGGATGTGGTTATGATGAAGTTTACTCAGGCTCATCAGGAGTCCGATGAGGAACTCGTTGATTAAGCTTACAGTGTCCACCATTTGGCTCATCGAGCCTACAAACATGTACCACAGTGAGAGGAGGAGTAGATGGCAATAATGCGATATGGCCAGGGGGTTACATAAGAGTTTTGTGGAATACATTTCCAATGCCTAGAATTCATCAATGGAGGAGGCTACTGATCGTCCCATAACTTTTCAACATTGCTATTTACGCGTCTTCAGGTCCCTCTAAATATGGCTCGCATCAGCGCATGTCCCAAGGTCAACAAGCTAGTTAATGCTGTGGGATGATTCTCTCGCTACAAACGACCCTCATGGAGTAAGGTTGCTTTTCGTTCCAGTCCACACACCCTCCTCTTGGAAATTTCTAACATTTATTTACAAACACTTAGTTCTTTAAGAAACTATACTTGTACTATATTATGTATTACTATATACATAAACAATACTATGTATTATAATCTGCTAACTCTACTAACCAATAGTTCAGTAATACTGAGTTCATTTTATTAAGGCGTAGTAACGTCTCATTTTCCCTAGAAATTGTAGTCAGGTGTTGCATCAGCCCAAACGACTAGAGGAAAAATATTTACATTTACGTGAATCGAGTTAAATTCACTTAATGTCAGCATTCCTTAATAAGAATTATTAGCTGATAATAGATTTATAGTCGTTTAACCTATATATTATTATTTGCTGGAAATATTTTATGCAGTTAAAAACAGCTGTTCCAGTGAATACATCGAGAGCTTATTTTCTACTCCTAATATTCTCGCCCATTTAAACGCCCATTCATTTGAATTATTAGCATAGCGAGAACTTATTTGTTGTCATGTAAGACAAATTAGTATTGTATAATTTATGAAAAATCTTGTCTCCATCATCTCGGAAAGTCGGACAAATTATAGAAATTATGTACTGAGTCCAACACCACGTGCTATTGTGCATGCGTGAGCGAGCCGAGAGAGACTTGGCAGAGAGATGTCATATTAACAGGTGTGTCCGGAAGCTCGTCATTTCATCGTCTCATAATTACGCCATCCATGCTTCAACGGACGCCAGGAACACATGATAGCTTCATCATTTACGGGCACCACGTCCGGCGAAGCAGTATAGTTCCTATAATTATTTTTGTAGCCACAATTAATATTTTAGACAGGACGCTTTGTCGTCAGGACGTAAAAACGTCGAAATAACCATGCGAGTCTCATTCTCATTGCATCCCTACACTAAATTCTGTAATATGTGTGGAATTATACATATTTAGATAGTATTTGCATGCTACTCGCCTTTCAGCTCGGGTATTACTGTCAAGAAGGACGATAAGCCAACACCTCTATCAAGTGTTCCCAGAGTAGCCTGCTTGGACAAGTTTACGGTGACGGGTTTACGGACACATGCTACTATCCCTTCAGACAACTAAGCTGTTCATGTTTTCTTTAGTAGATAGATCATTACATTAATCTAACTATTGAATATTATATGATTTATTATTTCATATATATATATATACATATATATATATATATATATATATATATATATATATATATATATATATATATATATATATATATATATATATATATATATATATATATATATATATATATATATATATATATATATATATATATATATATATATATATATATATATATATGTGTGTGTGTGTGTGTGTGCGTATTATTTCTATTACAAATTACACACACACCCCAAAGTTTGTGCAAGGATTTAGCTCTATATATCTTATTACATTACAGTTTACTTATTATGAGTTAATAAATTTCAGTTATCTTAATTATCTTAAAGTAAATGAGATCCATAGGTACTGGTTCTCTTTAATTTTCTTCTTAAAGAATGGTCCTTCGAATTTATTTTTAGTATTATTGTTATTCTGGAGCTAGATTTTCCTCACATCCCCACAAAGTCTCTGGGCTCATCACCGGCTAATAGCCCTTCTAATCGTGGAAACGGCGTTTGCCTGCAAAGAAGTGTGGAGTCACGTTCTCCATTTTCTACAGGTATGAATACTAAATTAAACAACTTGGCCTCGGGAATCTCAGGGATTCACGACAAATTGGACAATGTGTGCGAAGGTTTCAGGTGTCTCAAAGCAACTGTTTTGTCGCCTCGTAATCACCGTAGCTCGTCGCCTAGGCGGAATAATCAGTGTTACTCTTATGTGGAAGAGGGCCATTATGCTCAGGATTGTTCAGGATCCAAGAGCAGCTGGGAAGGAGTCCGCCAGCATAAAGAACTTCCTGACAACAAGCCACATGTTTCATTCATTGACAAAGAGCTGAATTTTTAAAACTCGGCCCGGTCAGCTCAACAAGCCTCGACCTGACCCAGTTCATAACAGGCCAGCAAGGTGTGGCCGAGCCATACGCGAGGATGGTGGAGCATCCACAAGGGTCTGAAGCTAGCAATTCCCAACTACCCTCAATGGACGACCACCTGGAATATAAGCAGGCCTACCAGGCAGTAGTCTGATGGTGAAAGATGTCTCGGCTTCTGCCGGCATAAGGGACATGGGTGTGTGCAAGATTTGTAAGTCTAAGAGAGAGTCCAAGAGAGCAAATATGGTACGAGGAAATGATTAACCAGGGAGGAGGATAGTTTTCCTCCTTGGAGAGCGAAGCAGTGGCAGGTCATACACCTTCAGACACAGACGAGCAAGATGCAGAGGAGCATGAACAAATAAATATCAGACAATTACGATCTGGTTCCAAGTTTTGGGTTCCGGTACAGGTAGTGGATGTAAGTGTCAAGGCAATAGTGGATATTGCTGCAGAAGTTACTATTATCTCTCATGAGGTTCACCAAAGCTAAAACTCCCACCATGGGTGATACGACAAATAACCCTAAACACAACTGGGAAACGTATGTGCATTCCTGGAATGCTGGTAGATCCCATTACATTACTCATTGCAGGACAAATATTTAGGGAAAGGTGTATGTGGCACCCATTGACGATGACATGTTATTAGGCCTTGATTTTATGAAAATCCAAGGAGTCAGTATAGTCCTGAACACATCCCAGATGATACTAAAGGGAAATGTGGGGACTTTCATCCCCATGCAGTTTGGGATGAAAGACTTACCTAACACTAGCCAGGGTCCTTGCATTGCTAAAATAGCAGTGTCCCAATATTGTGTTATTCTGCCAGATTCGGTTGCCAGGTTTAAGTGTGAACTGGACAGAGTTATGCTCGAGTGTGTAGTGGAACCCCTGGAAGATGAGAAATTGCCTTTGGTTTGCATGCTCCATTCAGAATGGGAGCACCTTGAAGGTATGTATACTCAATGTAACAGAGCGGAACATTACTCTAAAACGCAGATGCATGTGACCAATGCAGAGGTGGCATGGGAAATTCTACCCAGGTCTTACCTGAGTATATCCATAAGGTCAGTGGGGAGCTTACAAAGGGAAATCCTGGGCAACCTACCTCCCGTTATGAGTAATATGCTTCAGGGCGTTGAAGAAGCGCTGACAGAGAAACAGGCAAGTCAACTGACCCACTTGCAATGGACTTTTTGGGTCATCTTTGCCGCAAGTGAGTTTGACCTAGGATCTTTCAAAGCGGTATCTCATCACTTTGACACAGGTAATGTCAGACCTGTGAAACAGAAAATACGACGTACATCCGCATGTTTTGCGCATGAGAAAAAAGGACATCTTCGGCGCATGCTTGATTTAGGTATTATTCAACCATCCGTATCTGAGTGGACATCGGCACCAGTCTTAGTAAAGAAAAGTGATGCGTCTGTTCGGTGGTGTGTAGATTACTGTGAATTAAATGCCCACCCCATAAAGGATGTGTACCCACTTCCTCTAGATGATGAATGTCTAGAAACATTGTCTGGAAATGAGTGGTTCAGTAAATTAGATGCTAATTCAGCGTATTATCAGATCTATGTAGTCGAGGAAGATCGGAAGAAGACGGCATTCATTACTAAGTATGGACTGTTCGAGTTTAAAAAAATGACTGCTGGTATCTGTAATGCTCCAGCTTCCAATGCCCGAGTTAAGAATTTGGTGCTACGAGAGCTAAACTGGAAAACTCTGCTAACTTTTTTGGATGATCTCTTGGTGCTGGGTGATCCATTCCAAAATCACCCCTCTAATCTAGCACAGGTTTTTAGAACGATTCAGAACATATGGCTTATGCCTAAAGTCACAAAAATGTGCCTTTTTCAGGAAGCGTGTTGAGTTCCTGAGAAGGGTAGTTAGCAGGACGGGATTCGAACTGGGACCAGAGGCAATAGATGCAGTGGTGGGATAGCAAACTCAGAGGCGCTCGTAGACATGGAAAGAGTCTTAGAATTAGCCAACTACCACAGAGCTTTTATAAGGGGATTTGCAGAATTAGCCACCCCCCTATGTGTATGGATAGGTGCGAACCAAATTGAATGGGGAGACAAACACCATGCTGCTTTTGCTGCCATCAAAAAGACTAACAACAGTTCCCGTTTTGGCACTCCCTAATGGGCAGGATTCCTTTATCCTGGACACTGATGCCTCTGACTGTTCGATTGGTACGAAACTACTAGAGATTTAAGAAGGACGAGAAAAGGTAATTGCATATGCCAGTTTCGCCTTGACCACAGAACAGAGAAGGTACTACTAGTAAATAATTATTGGCAGTTGTTTGGTACACAAGGCTCTTTCGGCACTATCTCTTGGGGCGGTCTTTTACAATCCGCACAGACCACGGCAGTTTGGTCTAGCTCACTAGGTTTAACCCCCAAGGCCAGGTTCAAGCTGGCTGGAAGAACTGAGCAAATATGATTTAAAGATCCAACACCGAGCGGGGAAGAAACACAATAACGCAGTCTCATTATCCAGGGATGGATAAGTTCAGTATGTGTGTATCCACTTCCGACAGGGCATTCCAGTGCAAGACTTGCCATGTAAGGGATGTTCCTATTGTTGTAAGGCCCACCAGAACTAAACAAAGTATTCAAGGAAACGGTGGACGACGTAGTCCCATTGGCCACAGGTTCATTTGCATGTACATGTAGTGTTCGGTCTCGGGGGACGACCAGACGCCTAAGCACAAGGACTCCCATCAAAGACTGGTGGTAAGAATAGGCAAATCTGGTTGGTTTTCCTTGGGATCCAGGTGATGACTGCCGCACGAATCTAGCAGACACGTCTATGAGGAAACCAGTTGTAAAGGTTCCAGAAGCAGTGAGTGTTAACATTATAACTGAAACAACTGCAGGTAGATTAGGAATGAATATGCGAGAGTTGCAGGAGCAAACGGAAAGGGGCCCGGATATGAGCATGGTAAGGGCATGGGGTAGGAGGTCAGCAACTCGCAGAAGGTGATCTCTTTGGGGCTAGTCCTGCAATGAAATAATACTGGCTAAATAAAGAGGCCTTCTTCCTGGAAAATGACCTATGGTGGTGGCACAATTAAGGTACATCGGAATGGGGCAGCTCAGGAACTTTTATATATTTCCACCAATCTGAGACAGGAAGTGTTATGCTTGTGCCATGATATACCAGATGACATCGGAGCCAGAACAGCACGGTAGATTGGGTTAAGTCAAGGTACTTCTGGTATGGGTTATCAACCGAGGTTGCTAACTATGTGGCATCATGCCACCACTGTAATAAAAGCAAAAAAAAAAAATCTAAGATCCAGCAGGCATGAGCTGCTTAAGTACCATGCTGGTGCACCAATGGAAAGGGTGCACTTGGATATTTTGGGACCATTGCCCAAGACTCAAAGAGGATACGAGTATCTATTATGATGGCGGGCCAATTTACTAAATGGATTGAGTGTGTGTGCAATTGCCGTCCCAGACTGTTCAGGACACGGCGAGCGAAGTTCTCGATGGATTCTTCACCCATTTTGGGTATCCATTTGAAATCAATCTTCACGGACCAAGGTCGAAATTTTGAAAGTGACCTGTTTAATAAACTCAGTCAATTAATGCAAGTCCACAAGGCCCGTACCATGACCTATTAGACCCTCAGAAAATGGCCAGGTGGAAAGATATAATAGAACACTCATGGATGCCCTGCAGGTGCTAGGCTAGCTCTCAGCATGACAAATGGGATACCTTCTTCCAGCATATAGCAGACGCCATCAGATCAAGTGTGAATTACCAGACTGGATTCACTCCCAACAAATTAATATTCCATTGTGAAACTAACCAGCCTTTAGATTTAATATGTTCCCGTGAGATGGAGTTTCAGCCGAATGCAATACCATATTTAGCAACTTTGCAGAGGGAAATAGAGAAGGCGCATGGGTTGGCCCATAAATCCTTCTTTACAACCCAGGAACGGATAAAGAGAGACTATGACATGTGGGTACGGATACAGGCTTATGAAAAAGGTGACCTGGTGTCCCTGGTCTGATCCTGTACCTGTACCACAGGGGCCTGACAGTTGAGTGGACAGCACTCGGGATTCGTAGTCCTAAGTGTTACGGACCCGAGCCTAGCGTCCGAGCACGGAGCAGTGACGACCGCGCCATCTGTGGGTCAGGCTCCCGAAACCCCCTCCAAATGCACGACGCCATCTAGCGAGGGCGGGATATACCGGCCACAGGGGCTGATTTCCCGTCTTAATCCGCTCGTGACATAGCCGCTGCTGACTTCTGGTGAGGTGACGCTTAGACAGCAACGCCATCTATGGAGTGGATAGGTGGGCGTTTGTGTCTAAGCCTGTAAGTGAGGTGCCCTAGGGGTGTCCCTAGTACTGATGACGTGTCTGATTACAGAGTCGACCTGGAACTGCTGAATCGAACTGTGGATCAGTCTACCCAAGGCAGCCGAAGTCTCTCCACGTGTTTGCTGTAGAAGCTGTGAGTCACCCCCCGGATGAACACTGTTGTGTTAGCCTGCCTGTGAGGTGGCAGAACCAGGGATTGCCGTACCCGGGGCTGACTGGTGGAGAAGACTAGCCACTGGGGTGTTGTGGTGAGGAGAGTGATCTGTGGAATCACACGAGGCTCCTGCCTAGGGCTCGCAACCCTAG
Organism: Procambarus clarkii; assembly: GCF_040958095.1. Lineage (NCBI taxonomy): Eukaryota > Metazoa > Arthropoda > Malacostraca > Decapoda > Cambaridae > Procambarus > Procambarus clarkii. The sequence continues at coordinate 35,943,360 of NC_091153.1, forward strand.
TATCGGTCGTCGAGTGGCCTACGCAGCGTAGCTGATTGGAACCTGCCAGCTACAGGCTGGATTTGTGGTTGAAGGCCTCCACGACGGTGCACCCAGTGGGACTGTGATTTGGCTGGCCTGTGGCTGGGGTAGACTCGTCTAGAGAATCTGAGGATTCATCGTGAAGCCACGAGAAGAGGACCAGGGCTACTCATCGAGAGCACCGTGGAGCATCCCGTGTCTTCGGAGGAAGACGAGTTATTGTAAATAAGAAGTGTAGTAATAGCAACCCCGCGTGTGACTGTTTATATACTTATTTATGGTGGTGGAATATATATATATTTAAGTTTAGTGAATTTGTATCCCTTCCCCTTTAATTTACTTGCGTTACGGAACACACCCCTTGAAAGCCACTACTAACTTAGGGCCTGATACCCAAACTCTAATAACATCAGAGAAAGAACCCATTTGCGACCCAATAGGGCCGTAATACTAAGGTTCTGGGTTCGATCCCTGGTGGAGGCGGAAGCAAATGGGCAGAGTTTCTTTCACCCTGTTCACCAATCAGTAAATAGGTACCTGAGAGTTAGACAGCTGCTACGGGTTGCTTCCTGAGGGTGTATAACAAAAAGAAGGCCGGGTCGAGGACCGGGTCGCAGGACGCTAAGCCCCGAAATCATCTCAAGATATCCTGCTAGATACTGCGCAGGTGAAAGAGCAGTGGGAGGGCCCAGGAATCATTATTCACAAGTTTTCATCATGCCTGTTCAGGGGTCAAACTCCAGCATGACCTTACCACAGTGAACCACGATCGACTGAAGAAATGCAAGGACCGTAAGTGTCCAGACTGGATTAATAGGTTTAAGTAGCAAATGTCACAGTGTCAGGAACAAGCGTCATTACCGTATAAGGACGTTTACTATGTGTGCAGGAAAACATATGATGGAAAATTTATGGTACAGAGTGATGCGTGTGCAGAGTGGTTCCACGGGGTCTGTGTGGGAGCCACTTTTATGAATGTACGCTCTAAGCCAGATTATGTATGTCCACATTGGAGGGAAACGAATCGGGAATAGTTAAATGCATGTTCTCATTGCTGTAATGAAACTGCTCCTTACAGAATCCTACTTCAGCCACAAGATGACTACTGGGGAGACATCACAGGACTTCACGGACTTTGAGTCTACTAGGACTTTGAGTCTACTAACCGCAGGGGAGGCTGCAGAGGTTCCCACAGGAACTGTGTGGACGGTCGCTCTGACAGACTCCAGTTTGGAAACGGACCACCCAGCGGACATGTTAGGTGTTGGGCACCCTAGGGCTTCCACAAGTTCCCTTCGGGAGCTTTCACCAGGGAAGATCGCGTTCTTTGATAGCCACTTCAGGGTAAATGATACCCTGGTTCAAGGTGGACTAGTGTCCGGGTAGGACACTCCTGCCATGTTATACAAACAAGAAAATCCTGCAGCAGATTAAAGACCTTCACCCTATACCTGGCCACCATCTTCTGGGTGGAGTCATGGCTTACTTCGATCCCCGAGAATACCCGCAGAGTTTCATACTCAGCCGGATGGGCAGTGCCCCCGGGAATCCACCCGAGTGATAGTGGATCCACTCTTAAACCAGCTTAAGAGAAAAACTAAGCACTGTACTACCTAATAAACTGCATGTCACCTACCTTAACTCCTAAATGCCATTCTATGTCTTGCTATTTTAAAAAATTATTGATTATTGACTAACTTTTTTAGCTGCTGATATCTGTCATGTATAATCTTAAAGAAAATTGTAATCTTTTGTTTATTTAGTTAAAATTCCTTCTGCTGTTCTGTTGCATTTTCTGTTGTTCTATCCATCATGTAATTATAATCATAATCTTTTTCTTGTTTTTTTTAATTCAATTTATGCTCTTGATCTAAATTAGTATTAAGTTTTAGTCTAAGTTTCTTTTCCCACACCTTGCCTGAATAGCTGAGCGTATTAGTGGCTTCAGGCATTGTATGTACTAGCTGTATCTATTAATCTTCTTACAATGTACCTGTTAATATTTAAACAATTTTGCTAGAAATTTCCTTCTTAAAATTATCTGTTAGATTAAGGATCTGCCCGATACGCTATGTGTACTAGTGGCTTTACAAGAATGTAAAAACATCTATCTTAATGTTATGTACTCTCATAAACCCAATGCACCTTCTTGTATATAAATAAATAAATAAATAAATAAATAAATAAATAAATAAATAAATAAATAAATAAATAAATAAATAAATAAATAAATAAATCGACATTATATTTGTAACTCATTTTCAATGTATGTATGTGCCTCTACATGAATAAATATCTTGTCTTACCTTATCTTATCGTACATGTCCTGAAGTTATTTTTATTTTTAGGTTGTTACTTGGACCAAGACCCCTCACTACCATTGGGCCCGATTGGATTAGATTGTGGGACAGCCAGTCCAATGGGCAAGGATAAGCGACGGAGCACGTTCAGGAAGACGCTTCTGCATGCGTCTCTGCGTCGGCCTTTAATCATTTCCCTCCTACCAGCAGTGGGTGAAGACCCAGATGTAATATATTTCGCTGCTCTAAAAGACCTCTTAAAAGAGCATTGCGGCTCGGTGCAACCAATACAATTTCTGTAGTAGCTGCATGGTCCATAATTGGCTTCGTTTCTTGCCAAACACCTATTTTAGTGTGGTGTTGGGGGACATGTCCCCAGCCCAACAAGTGGAGATCTTACAAGAGGTCCCAAGAGAGCGGCTAGTATTGGAGTCTGCTGCGCCGGCAACCTTTAGTGCAGAGGAACTTGCACTTTCTTCTTCAGCTTACATTGGAGAAGTGGGAGCACAAGGTGCGCATTGGATAAAGACGGACATTGCGCTTTTAGCAACAATCATCACACAAAACTGCCAGAGGTTGTTCAATTTAGTATGCACAATCAGAAAAAAATTGTAGTGTAGTGAAGTGTAGTGCATGTAGTGTTAAAAAGAATAGTGTATGTAGTGCTAAAAGGAATATTCAGTTCTAAATGTACAAAATATATATAATGTGTAGAGAGAGATTTAATTAAAAATGTACAAAGATAATATTATCTCAACAAATGTCCATGTGTAATTATTAAAGTGCTAAGAGATAATTGCACGACATATGGGTGTCAATTGTAATTTTATAATGTACTAATATTATAATCATTTCTCCTTTTCTATTAAAAGAAATAGATAAACCATTACACACAGAAATCACAATAGAGCGATATATCAAATGAATAAATCCAAAAGGGCCGCAATGAGGGTTCGAACTTACGTCCAGGATGATCCCAGACGAGCCTTAATCGGCTGAGCAACTATATGATCAAAATAGTTGCAACCAGGAGTGCTACTGTTCTCACACGGATCCCACAGTGCATAGGGGAATTGTGTAAAACCCCGGTTTGTATCTCGGAGAGACTGCGGGATCCGTGTGAGAGCAGTAGCAATCCCAGTTGCCATTCTTTTGACCATGTTGTGGCTCAGTCGATTAAGGTGCATCTGGGATCATCCTGGACGTAAGTTCAACCACTCATCACGGTCCTTGTAGATTTATTCAGAAAAAAACTATTGATATATTAGTGTAGAAACATAACAATTTCACAAAAAAGAGGCATATATTTACATTATCTTTTCTTTAGTTAAACCAGGAATGTTTTCTCATGTTGTACTTATATGCCATTCCACCCCTCAATGTGGAGCCGGTGGAGGGTCTTTTCCTAAGGTACACGTTAAGTTTGAGTTGACCTTAATCCTTATAATGCACCCATTGCTTTATAGAGACGGGGAGAGTGTGGAGGGAATCACATTCAAAGTGACCGCCAGCGAGAGTATTTTATATCTCAGGCAGAGCTTGGCTCTGATTAGTGGACGGTGGCCGCGCACAGCGTCTCTGTGCACCTCCCACGTGCACGCCTGGAGGGGACAGTGGCAGAGAGAAGAGAACCGCATCTGACCACATGTAGACCTGCTACCTACCCTTCTAGGAATTGGGATATCCTAATATCATATCCCGGTCTTAGGGATATCCTTATGACCGTTCTTATGTTGGCCAGCTTGGAATATGCCGCTAATATCATTCTCTTGATATGGACTTCAGGGGACAGGTCTGGACGTGATATCAACCCCCAAGTCTTTCTCTCTCTCTCTCTCTCTGATTCTTGAAGAATTTCATTTCCAAAATGATACCTTGTATCTGGCCTTCTGCTCCCTACACCTATTTTCATTACAGTACATTTGTTTGGGTTAAACTCTAAAAACCATTTGTTCGACTATTCCTTCAGTTTGTCCAGGTCTTCTTGAAGCCTCATGCAGTCCTCCTCTGTCCTAATCCTTCTCATAATTTTGGCATCGTCAGCAAACATTGTGAGAAATGAGTCTATACCCTCTGGGAGATCATTTACATATATCAGAAACAGGATAGTGAGAGATTTTTCCTACGCTTACCTCCCTTAGGAGGAGGACCTCAAACAGAAAGGACTGCGCAAGCAGCTTATACTTGAGGCTAGAGACCACAGGAACGCGGGAGCAACCGCTGGGATTCACTGAGAGGGAAATCCCTATCCACTAGGCCGTCGGGCTCCTTGTATGCCGTAGCACAAGTAAGGGTAACTCACGGGATCTCACATTGAAATTTAATTTGATGTGTGTCGCTATGAATTGGGTTTCCAATTCCCAGGAGCAGCCTTCATTAAAAAGATCACATTACTAGACAATCGTACAAAGCAGAACATGGGTGGAACCAGAATGGTTGAAGGGTTGGCATCAAAGACCGTTTTCTATAGCAATAACAAGTTTATTAACAAAGACTCTAAACTACTACAACATATAGTTTATGTTAAGTTAATGTCCCTCCCGTGGCACTTTAACAACAGCTACTTAACAACCATGTAGCAACGACTCCTGTCAATTGCCGCGAGGCTGAATACTGAACCTGAACAATGCTGTGCCCACTGATGACAAAAGATTGCAATAAAGAAACCCTTGCAACAGTATGCAATATAGTAACTATTTAATCAACATCGAGGCAGGTTATAGGACAAATCACCTTTCCTTCTTTTCAGTCACGTCAACACTCCTTTGCAACTCCTTGCAATGAAGTTACAAATGTAAGCAAAGCTTGGCAAGGTGGTGTCCAGAGACACTTCTCTGGTAATCCCCAAGTTACTTTAACTCACTTCTCCAGAGACGATAATCAAACAAATTACCTTTATCAATTACTAAATTAATTATGTGATTAATTACATTAATTGATTGTCAACAGCAGTCAGCAACAAAGTACTCTACGTTAATCATAAACACTTGTCTCCTACAAACAAGTCAAACTGCTAAACAATAACTCATTATCTCTTAATTATATCACACTTGGCCTCACCAAACATTCAGTAAGTAATTCCTAATTACTGTCAGACAACTAATTCAGTCCCAATCGAGTTACGTTAACTAAGCTTACCACTCTTAGCAGCTTCTCCACAGTCTATGTCAAATTTCCTTTAATGAGCGTTAATTACCCAAATTAACCTAAAGCAATTAAATGTCACCTGGCCCTATAATTAATTATACACAAATACGTCTCACTTCACACTGCCTGAGCAGGTCTCATCAAACCCTCTCAATTCATGGACGAGGTGTTAATGCCCTAATTAACATAAGTGCTTCTTAATCAACTGTTCCCCAGACAGATACAATTAATCCCACGAGTTATGGTAGCACAATGATTTCACCCTACGACAGTCAATCTCTCTAACATTAATTTCTCCACAAATTAACATGAACCATTAATTGCCGTCCCACAGACAGGTAATTAGCCAGGAGCAAATTACGTTAACACAAATACTGTCAACCCTTGACAGTCCCTCACCACTATGTGAATTCATGATGAAAATGATAATTACACAATTAGCTAGAGTGAGCAATTGTCACACGGACAATACATTGCACCTGAAACATATCTCGATAAGATCAACACTGTCTACTTAACAGCTCCCTTATTATGTAATGTGCAACCCCTTATAAAGTTAATTACCCCCTAACTAACTCTCATTGAATCCTTAATCGTCAACACAACTAAAGAAAACACAAAGTAACCTCAGGTTACATAGGTCACACTCTCAGTGACATAACAAAGAAATGTCACGGTCCCATACGCATGCAACTCACTGCAACACTTTAATTACTGTGAACACCCACAGTACTGACACACACGGCTGGGCAACAATACAAATGTATACACCTACATCACTGCCCCACACTTCTGCAACAACCTGCAAAGAATTACTGTGTGGAATCACTTTTTTTTTTTTTATTTTGATAAAAGAAATATACAAAGTATAGCACAATATTTACATGACATGACCCTAAGAACAGAACATAACAACAAAAACATAATCATAAACAGGCATAGAAGAGAACATTGCATAATAAGACCCCAGAAACTCCAGGGACACAAGTCCGAATACAAATAAACATAGAAACGGACACACAACAAACGGACGCATACGGACATGGAAAGACACAACTAACATATAAAGAATAAACCAGACACACACATATAAATACACAATGCACACAAGTACAGAAATAACACAAAGCATAAGCACATCGCACACAAATCATATAAGTAACATAAAACAAACCATGGCCAAGGCCCAGGCACTACTATATGACAACCCCAAGAAAGAATCCGGGGCGAACAATGAAACGCAGAGATACATGTACCCTATACAAACACACTTCCAGGAAGAACAGCAATCAAACCAACAAAATGAGTAACAAAACAGCCGCATGCAACTCACTCAAGGTACAAGCAACGGCCCACGCAGGAGCCAACATAGAAGCAAACCCACACTCACACAACCCCACACACCAAACCGAACACACAACCACAGGAGCAACCACACACACACCCAGCACAACTCCCCCGAGGAGGCCCACCGGAGGGCCGGGGATCTCGGATGAAAACAGCAGACCACTCACCCAAAAGCAACCCCACGCACATACCCACCCGTGAACCAACCACGGAACTCGCTCGGAAACGCACGCTGCACCCACCACCACGTGAACCACAAACGACCCCTCAAAAACCCCAAAAGCCTAGCAACCCCATAACCCTCCCTCCGACCCACCCACACACAATACACAAAGTCAGCAACAAGAAGACAAAGCGTATTACGAACACGGCGCGACCTCCGCGGAAAGGACAAAAACAAAAATCTCAAAAGGTCACCCCGACACTCAGGTCCACAAACTCCAACCAACACGTCCCGAAACCAATCAAGCAAACCCCGCAACCGCCCGCAAAAATAAAAGACATGCAACTGCGTCTCAGGGAGCCCACAGTGCACACACGCATCAGAGGCACGCAAACCCAGCATGCACAACCGTGCATTAGTCGCCAACGACAAATGCAAGAGCCGAAACAACAATTCCCGCTGTTGCGGAGCCAGAAACCGAGCCCCCAGCGCCGCCCACACATCCCCCCAATCCCAACACGGGAACAAACCCTCCACCCGCGGTGGAACACGACGAAACAAAACCCGATACACCGCCTTGACCGACAAGGACAGGAACCCCGGACAACGGCATACCTCCCGAGGAATCGCCACCGCCCAAGAGTAAACCGGGGGGGGGGGGGTACAGACCGCCGCCTCCCGACAAACACCAAAATCCACCAAATAGCTAAACCTAACAGAGCAAAAATAAACACACAAACCATTGAGCCCCCCCCCCCCCCACAAAGTAACCTCAGGTTACATAGGTCACACTCTCAGTGATATAACAAAGAAATGTCACGGTCCCATACGCATGCAACTCACTGCAACACTTTAATTACTGTGAACACCCACAGTACTGACACACACGGCTGGGCAACAATACAAATGTATACACCTACATCACTGCCCCACACTTCTGCAACAACCTGCAAAGAATTACTGTGTGGAATCACTTTAAATGCTATTTATCCTAATAAGCCTGAATAAGAAATAAACTGTCCCAGGGACAGATAATTACTCCAGCAATGAAAATACGTTAACTCAAAACACCGTCGCTCCACCGACAGTTGGCATTAATTATCCTAATTAGCCTGAGTAACCAATCAATTGCTTGCTCCTTCATTAAACACTGTGAATCCCTTGATTAGTTAAACACCCCTTAATTAACTCTAAAAACCCTAATTTCGCGATTAAGATTTCCACCAAGCACCTACAGCTCCCAGGGCAGTAATCTATATAAATAAAAGTTTAAATGTTCGATTGTTCAAAATCGCTAATCTCTGAAAGTTCTTCACCGATTGCTTTGAAATTTTCACACAACGTTCCATTCGCATCCTAGCGGGTTATTTTATTCAAACTATATAGATGTCACGTCTGTGACGGGAAATAAACATGTTTTTTGTTTAAAAACTCTGTTTTTCATGTGTTTTTCACGTGGGGAAATCTTCGAAACCTCTCTATCGATTGCTTTGAAATTTTGACACAATTTTGCATTCGAATAGGCGCATGTTTTTATATACATACAATATACATGTCTCACATGTGACAGGATTTTTTTTTTAAACAGCGCCATCTGTTGGATGTAAGAGCAACACACACTGCAATCTCCAAAAGTTCTTCACCGATTGTTTTGAAATTTTGACACAATGTTCCATTAGAATAAATGCGTGTTTTTATATGCCTACTCTATATATGCCACACCTGGGACAGGTAAAACAGCGCCATCTATTGCACGTAATAGCAACACATGCTATACTATATATGTTACGATTCCATTTCAATGTTTTCAATTGCATTGATAAATTGAATTTTCATAAGTTTCGATTTATTTTCATTTTAATTTCATATTTTGTGAGACATTGCATTGGAAGTGAGCTGTGTTGTTTACTTTTAATTTCGAGAGTATAGCTTATTTTTGTATTTTTCATTATTTTTCATTTCGTTTTTTAACTGTGTTTCATATATTTCAGTGATAGGAACATCAGATCATTTGATGTTCCCAATTTTCTCATGGGAGCATCAGACTATTTGGGAATGCATCAGATAAGGGAATGGGGAATGGTGAGGAGGACAAGGGGACAAAAGTGGGGGATGGAGGGGTGGACGAGGGGACACTGGAGTGGGGGAAGATGGGGGGTACAAAGGGACAGGGAAGCAAAGGGAATGGTGTGGAGGACGAGGGGAATGGTTGGGAGGACGAGGGGACGAAGGAGTGAGGAATCGTTGGGAGGACGAGGGGACGAGGGAGGGGGGAATGGTGGGAAGGACTAGGAGACAGGGGAAGGTTGCTGTGGCTCAGCAACGAGCATGCGTTGCTGAGCCACAGCAATGCGTGGCAGGGTACAGCTACTATAAATATATACATATACATTGAACACTTCCCAAACACACACAACATTGATGTAATTAACATACCTCATATGCTAATGACATCACAACACACTAAGTCCGTAATCCCAATCACTGACTCCCCACACGACACATGACACAGTAATTACAGACAACAGGGTGTCAACCGACCACCCTTGACCTTGGTCTGACAAATTACTGGACCTGCAACGATATACTCATGGACATGGTCCTAGCACAATATATATAAATCATACTCTATAACCCCTCACGAATATATCACTTATAACACTAGCGAAAATTACACAGTTATTACAGACCTCAGGGTATCACTTGACCAACCCTATGTTACCTTGGATATGCATCTGCTTTCCTCTGAAATGATATACATACATGGCAACATGAAATAATTCTGACTCTGAACGATATATATTGAATTGTTAGATCAAAATAAGATTTATATGGAAAATCTCCACACTGACTGGTTTACATAACCGAGCCAGTCAACACACAATTTGTATGACATGTACATTTAAATGTGTTACTATGTATAACATACACACTCACGTCCTTACAGTCTGCGCCCTCCCACAGCTGCTGATTGACATCAATACAGGTGCGCCTCTCCAACTGGCTTCCCTCACCTACCAAGGTGCTTGGGACAACCACAGCTGGTATCTGATGTAACATCAGCACTGAGACACTGAACCAATACATAAAATTGAGTACTCACGTTACTGGTCTCCTCATTCACACTCCCACCAAAGAGCCAGAGCTCAACCCCCGCAAGCACAACTAGGTAAGTACACTCCTGGCTGAAGCTGAAGATCCCCCAACTCCTCACACAGTGGTTCAGCCATAACCACGTGCATGGGCCCAGTGTAGCCACCGGGTGTGGCGACATGATGTCAGCACCCCGGCTATGGGGTAGCGCGGAGCAGGCTGGCTGTGCTGCCAGCTAGTGTGGATGAGTCGTTCACCCACATGCACACACCAAGAGCTGTGCTCGCTTGTACACCGGGTGTGATGGATGGCGGTTGACGAAAATGGATGACACGGCAACGTGGAATTTCAATGTCCAATATGGACCTGTAATCTCATTAAAATTACACACAAGGACTTCCCCCAAACACTGGGAAGCCTTACCCGTTTCCACCTCTTGCCAGTTATCTTGGTCAATACAACAGATGACCACAGATGTTAGCAATTACATCTGATCACAACGAGGCTGCCTCCTGCCTCGGCTGAGCACATGTTCACTCCTTAAGAGTCCTTCTCAATTCCTTACTATCTTTCCCACGATCGATCAAATCGGACCGAGGCACGATCCACGATAGCGAGGTCACTGTAGGGATAGGGAAATGAATGATATCTCGGCAATAACGGGGGTGGTGTCGACCTCGGCCAGGCCGCCACCACCAAGCACATATTGCTCAAACAACGCCGGTCCTAGACTGAATTTTGGCTGGCTACGGCATGCCAAGACGCTCGTCTCCCCCCCCCCCCTTTGTTCTGTTCTTTTGTCCAATCAGAACAAAGCCGGCAGGCCTATGAGATGCCGCTTCCAATCACAGGAGTTGGTGCCCAAGCGCCTACAAGATGCTGAGGTGTCTCGCCCAATCAGGGACGTTTTTGGAACTGCGGAGCCTCATGACGTCACAGGGCGGGGATACCTGGGATGACGACATCCCCCTAGAGTGGGGCAGGCGGCGAGTACCCCTCTTCCCCCCAAAACCGTTGGCCCCAGATCCAAATACCTCCTTGTACCTCCCTATCTCTACACACATTTCCTAAGAAAAATATGTTAAATGCTGTATTTCCTCTCACAGAGCAGTTCAGACTCCATCATAGTCTTAATGCATAGCCCTAAGCATGAGCTCTCTTTAGACACCTCACAAAGGCTTGTAGTGTAGTAACTTCTTTTCTCTAGAGTGCTAGAGTGCACCCTACACTCTAGCCTAGTCTAGAAAAAACTAGCTAGGAAATTCATTCCCTCACAGAGAGATCTGAGTACAGAGCCCGTGGAACTCCACTGGAGACTTCACGCCAATCTGAGGTCTCCCCCTCATTGTAACTCTATGCATGCTTCCTCTTGATTAGGTTCTCCATTATCCACTGGAGCACTTTACCAGTTATTCCTGCCTGTTTCTCCAGTTTATGTATCAACCTCTTATGGGGAACTGTGTCAAAGGCTTTCTGGCAGTCCAAGAAAATTCAGTCCGCCCATCCTTCTCCTTTTTGCCTAATCTTTGTCACCTGATCGTAGAATTTTATTAAGCCAGTGAGGATAGATTTACCCTCCCTGAACCCATGTTGGTGGTTGTTACGGCCTTCTTGGGTCGCAACTGGGTTCTTTCTCTGATGTTGTTTGAGGTAGGGTATCCGGCCCCAAGTTAGTAGTGGCTTTCAAGGGGCGTGTTCCGTAACACAAGTAAATTAAAGGGGAAGGGATACGATTACACAAAAGTAAATATATAATTATCACCATCACCATGAATAAATATACATTTTCACACGGGGGGAGGGGGGGGGGGTATAAACACTATAATATACAATATGGTCTTCCTCTGAAGACGCGGAGTGTTCCACGGTGTTCAACGATGCTTAGCCCTTGGTCCTCTTGTGGCCTCACGATGAATCCTTCGATTCTCACGAGTCTACCCTGGCCACAGGCCAGCCAAATCACAGTTCCACTGGGGGCACCGTCGTGGAGGCCGTCAACCACAAATCCAGCCTATAGCTGGCAGGTTCCAATCAGTTCCGCTGGTTAGGCCACTCCACGACCGATACTAGGGTTGTGAGCCCTAGGCAGGAGCCTCGAGTGCACACCCCAGTGGCTAGTCTTCTCCACTAGTCAGCCCCGGGTACGACAATCCCTGGTTCTGCCACCTCACAGGCAGGCTAACACAACAGTGTTCATCCGGGGGGTGACTTACAGCTTCAGCGGCAAATGCGTAGAGGTTCTACGGCTGCCTTGGGTAGACTGATCTAACGTTCATTACAGCAGTCCCAGGTCGACTCTGTAATCAGACACGTCATCAATACCGGTTACACTCTAGGGCATTTCACTTACCGGCTTAGACACAAACGCCCACCTATCCACTCCATAGATGGCGTTGCTGTCTAAGCGTCACCTCACCAGAGGTCAGCAGCGGCTATGTCACAAGCTGATTACGACAGGAAACTAGCCCTTGTGGCCAGTATATCTCGTCCTCACTAGATGGCGCCGTCCATTTGGAGGGGGTTTCGGGAGCTGACCCACAGATGGCGCGGTCATCACTGCTCCGTGCTCGGACGCTGGGCTCGGGTCCGTAACAGTGGTTTGTCACGAAGTTTCTTCTCTCCAGATATGTTACTAGTTTTTTTTTCTCACGATCTTTTCCATCATCTTGCATGGTATACAAGTTAAGGGCACTGGCCTGTAGATCAGTGCTTCTTCCCTGTCACGCTTTTTGTATATTGGGACTACATTAGCTGTGTTCCATATTTCTGGTAGGTCTCCTGTCTCCAGTGACCTACTATACACTACGAAGAGTGGCAAGGAAAGTGCTTCTGCACACTCTTTCAGTACCCATGGTGAGATTCCATCTCGACCAACAGTCTAGCTTACTCACGTCAAAATCCAACAGGTGTCTCTTGACCTCATCTCATGTAATTTCGAAACCTTCCAAGGCTGCCTGGTTTACTGCTACCTCTCCTATTACAGTGTCCTCACCTCGTTCAGTTGTGAAAACCTCCTGGAACCTCTTGTTGAGTTCTTTACACACCTCTTTGTCATTCTCTGTGTACCTGTAATCACCCGTTCTAAGTTTCATCTCCTGTTCTTTCACTTTTGTTTTTCTCCTGATGTGACTCTAGAAGTAACTTTGGTTCGTTCTTGGCTTTATTTGCATTATCATTTTCATACTTTTTCTCTGTTTCTTTTCTCACATTAACATACTCATTCCTGGTTCTCTGGTATCTCTCTCTGTTTTCTGATGTTCTGGTATTTAGGAAGTTCCTCCACGCCCTTTGTTCAGTTCCTTTGCTTCCATACATGCCCTATTAAACCATGGATTCTTCTTTTGCTTCTCGGACTTTTCCTTTAGGGCCGGGATAAGCATGTTTACTGCTGACATTTTTGGGTGACACAGTTCATCATGTCTTGTACGGACATAGCTCTGAGTTCTGTGTCCCATGGTATATCCCTTAGGAAACTTCTCATCTCCTCAAATTTTCCCTTTCGGTATGCCAGCTCTTTGTTTCCTAATTCTTTTTGGGGGAGATAAATCCTAGCTCTACCAGGTACTCAAAGATCTATACACTGTGATCATTCATTCCCAAAGGTGCTTCCAACTTAACTTCCTTTATATCCCACTCATTTAGGGTAAATATCAGATCAAGCATAACTGGTTCATCTTCTCCTCTCATTCTTGTCGGTCCCATGATATGTTGGCATAGAAAGATTCTTGTCGCCACGTCCCTGAGCTTAGCTGTCCATGTGTCTGGTCCTCCATGTGGGTCTCTGTTCTCCCAGACAACAGAGACCCACATGGGTCTCTGTTCTCTTCCTGTGGTTGAAGTCTCCCATGATTAGTTGTCCAGATCCGTTCCTGCTAGCAGCAGAAGCTGCTCTCTCTATTATATTAATGGTGGCCATGTTATTTCTATCATCTTCCTGTCTGGGCCTTCTGTCAGTTGGTGGGGGGGGGGGGGTTATATGACTACTTCTATAAGTTTTAGTCCTCCAATTGCTAAGGTAGCTGTTATGTATTCACTGAAACCTTCAAAGCCCTGAAAACTAACGCCTCAAAGTTCCAACATTTCTTACCACCAGAGCTACACCGCCATCACCACCTCTTCCTTCTTTCTCCTTCCTCACAAAACTGAAGTCCTATGGAAACACTGCATTTGTTATGGTTTTCTTTAGCTTTGTTTCTGTGAGTGCTATTATGTCAGGGGTTTCTTCTAGTACCCATTCTCCAAGCTCGTTTGTTCAAGGTGAGCTTCTGTCTTTGAAATTATATCATATATTGTCACACCATGTGGTTAGTCGTACTAACCCTTAGACGACCGCCACTACATAATGTTCATAGTTTCTCTGTAGTAGTTATAGTTAATAACTATCACCAGGCACGAACCCTTCCTCTCGTATCATAGTACGTCCCATAATACCCGTCCCATCGCCATACACAGCAGAATAGTATGTTTGTTCATATTTTAATGATAATTGTATTTTCCCAGTCCCTCTTCTGGTGTGAAATTTACGTACTATTTTCCTCCCTATTCGAATATCATGGATCAGGTACATCAAATTCAAAGCTCGTGTTTTAGTTTTGAGTAATCTTGGTAGTTCTCGGTAGAACTTGATAAAAATCTTGATAGATACTAAATTATTATCTTTTAATATTTCACGTCGCGCCAAATTATAATATATACAATAGATCATGCTCTATACAAATTGAAGAAAACGAATCGAACATTATGAGTTATAAAAAACGACTATTTTAGGGTACACTACACTACCAACCAAAGTATAGCTATGGGGACCAATACCGTTCACAGGATGTGTATGGGGTCCTTATCCCCCCACTGTATAGGAATAGAGACCATTACACCCATAGGATGGGTATTTGGACCAATACTACCAGCACATATACTCTGTACCTCCCACATGTACTCTGTAGCACAACGTGCACATTGAGCTTCCATCTGTGCCCTATATCACCACATATAACATTATTAATAATAATATTTTATTTACAAGAAGATACAATAGGTTAGTGAGATTACATTAGATGATATTTTTACATTTTTGCAAAGCCACTAACACGCATAGCGTTAAGTCCTTATCTAACATATCGGGTAAGGTGAAAAAGTTAAAAAGAAAAAGTTTCCTGCCCGAAACGCTTTGCGTAATAGTGGCTTTAGGCATTGTATGTACTAGCTCTATCTATAAAGCCAACAAACTTTGTAAAATCTCTTTATGTATGTACCTTACCTAAATAAAATTATTATTATTATTATTATTATTAAGTACAATGTAGTAAGGTTTTATATCAACAATATAAATTAACAGAGGTGATTACTCTGGTAAAGATGAAGTACTTATTTAGTCTTAAGTACTAATATTCTGGAAGTGGGTAGTACATGAATAGTGTGAGTTTGAAGCACAAGGTAGGAAACTAATTAGGTAATTTTAGGATGTAATTAGGTACTTTTTGGTTTTGCTTTTGAACGCGGCATAGGTTGGAGCATTTTTTAATTCATCAGGGGAATGAGTTCCAAAGACTGGGCTCTTTTATTTTCATGGAGTGTTTGTACAGATTTAGCCTGAATATATACTCTACACCACCACATGTACTCTGGACCACTACATGTACTCTGGACCACCACATGTACCCTAGACCACCACATGTACTCTGGACCACTACATGTACCCTGGACCACCACATGCACTCTGGACCACCACATGCACTCTGGATCACCACATGTACTCTGGACCACCACATGTACTCTGCACCATATATACTCTGGACCACTACATGTACTCTGCACCATATGTACTCTGGACCACTACATGTGCCCAGGACCACCACATGCACTCTGGACCACCACATGCACTTTGGATCACCACATGTACATTGGACCACTACATGTACCCTGGATCACTACATGTACTCTGGACCACTACATGTACTCTGGACCACTACATGTTCTCTGGACCACCATATGTACTCTGGACCACTACATGTTCTCTGGACCACCATATGTACTCTGGACCACTACATGTACCCGGGACCACCACATGTACTCTGGACAACCACATGTACTCTGGACGACTACATGTACTCTGGACCACCACATGTACTCTGGACCACTACATGTACCCTGGACCACTACATGTACTCTGGACCACCACATGTACTCTATACCAGCACATGTACTCTGGACCACCACATGTACTCTGGACCACTCTAATTACTCAACACAAAGCTGCTATTAGAACAATATCAAACTATGGCCCCAGACAGCACTCGATACCATTACTTAAATCTTTGAATATGTTGGAAATTAGGTCACTGCAATTCCTCTCATGTGTACTCTATATATTTAAAACTCTGAACTGTAAGGTCACTCCTGACCTTAAACGCTTCCTAGAATGTTGTAACAGAACCCTTGGGCACCACACCAGAAATAAATACCTACTTGATATTCCAAAATTCTCTCTCATTTCGTATTTATAATGTATCTCCTCGTGTTGTCCCTTCCTTGTCCCCGTGGAGAGTCCCCCTTCCGAAGTTTTGTACTTCCTTAACCATCATCACTAAAGCTTTTACGCCTCCTATGGTTCTGAAACGCCTTTTCCTTGAAAACTTTTCTTCGCACTCCCATTCCTTTTCCGGAGTTGGATACACTAAACGAGGTTACAACACCAAGAACCCAGTTACTTACCCATAGTGGCCGTAACACAAACTCACCCTTAACATTGACAAAAACTTCTATATTTTGTTGGTAATAAATCCTCAGATCAAATTTATCGAAGAATTAACAATATCCAACTTAGTAACAGCAGATGGTAAATTCTTTGGTGTTCTCATCGATAACAAGCTTAATTTCCAGGGCCACAATCAACATCTAGGAAAAAAATTATTAAACTGTTGGCATTCTTTCTAAGATCAGATATTATGTACCCCGTCCAGCCCTTGTAACGCTTTTATAATGCGTTACAAGGGCAGGAATGGGGTTCTATTGCTCTCTCATCTATCCTTACCTCACTTATGGTATCTGTGCTTGGTGGTTCTACTACCCAAAATCATCTACGTCCTCTAATTACCCAACACAAATCTGCTATTAGAACAATAACTGATTTTGGCTCCAGACAGCACCTGGAGACGGCATATATATATATATATATATATATATATATATATATATATATATATATATATATATATATATATATGTCGTACCTAATAGCCAGAACGCACTTCTCAGCCTACTATTCAAGGCCCGATTTGCCTAATAAGCCAAGTTTTCATGAATTAATGTTTTTTCGTCTACCTAACCTACCTAACCTAACCTAACCTAGCTTTTTTTGGCTACCTAACCTAACCTTACCTATAAATATAGGTTAGGTTAGGTTAGGTAGGGTTGGTTAGGTTCGGTCATATACCTACGTTAATTTTAACTCCAATAAAAAAAAATTGACCTCATACATAGAGAAAAGGGTTGCTTTATCATTTCATAAGAAAAAAATTATAGTAAATATATTAATTCAGGAAAACTTGGCTTATTAGGCAAATCGGGCGTTGAATAGTAGGCTGAGAAGTGAGTTCTGGCTACTAGGTACGACATATATATATATATATATATATATATATATATATATATATATATATATATATATATATATATATATATATATATATATATGTATATATATTTATAGGTAAGGTTAGGTTAGGTAGCCAAAAAAAGCTAGGTTAGGTTAGGTTAGGTAGGTTAGGTAGACGAAAAAACATTAATTCATGAAAACTTGGCTTATTAGGCAAATCGGGCCTTGAATAGTAGGCTGAGAAGTGCGTTCTGGCTATTAGGTACGACATATATATATATATATATATATATATATATATATATATATATATATATATATATATATGTCGTACCTAGTAGCCAGAACTCACTTCTCAGCCTACTATGCAAGGCCAGATTTGCCTAATAAGCCAAGTTTTCATGAATTAATTGTTTTTCGACTACCTAACCTACCTAACCTAACCTAACCTAACTTTTTATGCTACCTAACCAAACCTAACCTATAAAGATAGGTTAGGTTAGGTTAGGTAGGGTTGGTTAGGTTCGGTCATATATCTACGTTAATTTTAACTCCAATAAAAAAAAAGTGACCTCATACATAATGAAATGGGTAGCTTTATCATTTCATAAGAAAAAAATTAGAAAAAATATATTAATTCAGGAAAACTTGGCTTATTAGGCAAATCGGGCCTTGAATAGTAGGCCAAAAAGTGAGTTCTGGCTACTAGGTACGACATATATATATATATATATATATATATATATATATATATATATATATATATATATATATGTTGTACCTAGTAGCCAGAACGCACTTCTCAGCCTACTATACAAGGCCCGATTTGCCTAATAAGCCAAGTTTTCATGAATTATTTGTTTTTCGACTACCTAACCTACCTAATCTTACCTAACCTAACTTTTTCGGCTACCTAACTTAACCTAACCTATAAAGATAGGTTAGGTTAGGTTAGGTAGGGTTAGTTAGGTTCGGTCATATATCTACGTTAATTTTAACTCCAATAAAAAAAATTGACCTCATACATAGTGAAATGAGTAGCTTTATCATTTCATAAGAAAAAAATTAGAGAAAATATATTAATTCAGGAAAACTTGGCTTATTAGGCAAATCGGGCCTTGCATAGTAGGCCGAGAAGTGCATTCTGGCTACTAGGTACGACATATATATATATATATATATATATATATATATATATATATATATATATATATATATATATATATATATATATATATATATATATATATATTTTTTTTAAAACCTAGAAAAGGGGTACCACCTCTGGTGCAAGTGTAGGGACCCAAAGCCTCGGAGAAGAAAATAAAGAGTACTCAGAGAAGACCTTGTGGATCCTCACTGAACACTTTGATATTTTCTTCTCCTACCACCCCTATTCTTTTGGTATGTGTGTATATTTATCTAACTTTATTTGAAAATGTGATTACATAAAAAAAATTACAATATTGATTTCATGCAGGGTGCAAGGCTGCTTGCAGTGATTAGCAGCTCCTCCTGCTTGTGTAGCACTGAAGTCAACATAGGTATTGGCTAAAGTTGAAACACAAGTGTAGTCCCACACCAACTGTCTACCATTCTTTCAGGGGTTCGCCGGGATTCCGTCTGGGCGACCGACAGGCTCATCAGAGTTGCGGGACATTAGGTAACGGGGCTCTCTCTCTGCTGGACAACCAGCTGTGGTAAGGCTTCTCCTAATAATGTTATTTGTGAGACATTTGGGGCTTGACTCTATTTATTTAATTATTAAAGTAATGAAATCAATTACGAAGGACCACCCGCTTTTATAGTAAAGAGGGAAACTAATAAAATGTGATCATTTGAAATTCCTAGAGGAACCAGTAACTATGGATAAATACTAGAAATATAATCACTTGAATAATTAATAGGCTGTATAAATAATTTAATTGAATCAAAGCCTCAAACACCTACATTGGGGGGGTATTGCTAGAACTTCATATATGTCTAGGAACTAGTGTGGTTCGTACACCAGTTCATTGTGTATTAACCTAATCTTATGACCAATTAGAGAATCAATAGTAAATTTGTCACCAATAAGAATATAGATCATAAATATCAGAAATTAATAATTATAATAAAATGTGTTACTTCCAGTGCACAGTACTCTATAATGATAATTAAGTACAGATAATTTGAATAATAAAGAAATACGAAAAGGTCTTAGCTTGAAGACGTTTTCGAAGACATCAGTCACGAATCATCCACGGAATGTCCAGAATTCTTTGTGGAACACTGGGAGATGAATAACACGGGTAAAGTAACAGCTCAGGGAATTCTTCACACGCAAGCTGTAAATTAAGATATATTTCGTAGCAACATATTAGGCTGCTAAATATCTATATTCAAGAAATTGGGAATGGAGAGTAATAAAATATACTAACATGTGTTTTATTTATGTCGCTCGGCGTGACGACAAGCTACCCTGCTATATACAATCTCTAATGATGCATCAAAAGGGAATTATATGTGTACTTAGCTAATAGGGCACTGTATTATAAGTTGAAGCTTGCCGAAACTCGCGTCCCAGGCTCTAGCGTCACAATGGCGAACACGTTGTGGCTAGCTTGGCCTAGATGTCGACGCGCTTCTCTGGCCGGTCACGATGGATTACGCAGAACAAATTGACAAGTTCTGGGCTGAATGTCAGGTTAATTCTTGCTGATGATTCACCACAATGTATCCTATGACACTGACACCAAACGAGTTGCTCAATTCCGCAACAAGTCTTCACACCGCACTCTGGCGCCTTTCCTCTCACCGACGCCTCCACACGTTCTCTGATTAATGGCGTCTTTCCCTGCCCGCGTCCCGCATTCGCCATACAAATTATTCACCACGAATAATATTATTTCTCGCAGTTGTGGCTAAAATGCTTTGATAAAGACTGGGTTATAATTCTGGGGAGTTAAATATTATTACTTTCTCGTTTTACGATGGTAAACGAGAGATGGAGATGATTTTAATTCTCTCCATGGCATTCACGCGTGACGTTAAATTTATTACCAGATAACAGTTGTAACTAGAAACGCTCGATTTGGCATTATTTGGGAGTCAGGTTATCGGTAAATAATTATCACACAGAATACTGTTGTTTTTAGAGAATCAAACTCAATTCTCTAACACACTGGATATAAATGTGTTTATTTTGGTAGAATCTGACGCAATACTGGTGGCTGGTTACGTAAGAATTCCAGCATTATTGTACAGATACAATTATTAGTTCATGTGAACCCTACTGTTGGTTAATTTTAGTTACTACAGTAATTAGTAGATTTTAGTAATAATTAATAATAATACAACTGTATTGTATTAGTGTTGGAAATTTCCAACATAACTCCGGGGTGAGATTTATCGGGTCGCAGTGTAATGTTGAGTACTGACATACCCATCCCGAAGTTAATATTAATGTTAGTACACACATAACGGACGTCCTGTATTTGTCAAGGACATAAAAGAAACTTAAGTCTTGCAGATTTCATGTTAAATGGAACATGTTATTATGGATTATCTAAAGTTAATAACTAAGAAGGCTTACAATAAACTCTGTGACTGGTGTCGCTATGACATGTAATGTTTATGTTACTAAGTCTAAAAGTCCGTAAACTATCAGATACTCTAGACAAATAATGTTATTTATAGCCTATACAACAATTAAGAATTTAAATCACACAATTTAAATAACTGAGAATCTACTGCGAAGAGAATGTCTTGGGTCATAGTGACTTGTAATGATTTGTTACTTGACATCACACCACAGTATCATCATGATTACTTAAATTGGATGGGAAGGTATTTGCTCTTGGGTAGAGCTGTAATAGGCTTGCAGTTTCCGCTTGCATTGTTGAGCAGCAGCTCTAGTGGGGCGGTTGCTCGGTGGATCAGAATCACTGTCCTCGGAAACTACTGGTGAAGCTGGTTCTGGCAAACACTCTCGTTCTGCTAATTCGAGAGGTTCCAACTTCTCTAAAGTTTTTAAGGTAGTGTTGCCTCGGCATAAAACTTTCACTACTCTCAGGATACCTTGATGATCTGGATGGATGGTAACAATTTTGCCTATGGGCCACTCTGACCTTGGTCCATCACTGTCGACCAATACTAGGTCCCCTGGTTTAAGTTGTACTTTATTATAAGGACTCGAAGCTCCGTAGTGGTACTCTCGTAGAGCTGTGAGGTACTCTCGAGTCCACACCTCATTCCACCTTTCATTGACTCTTGAGAGATGTTGGTAACTTTCTACCAAGTCACTCCTGGTTACATGTGAAGGGTCGACGGGGTCCTCTTCGGCTAAAGGTATGAGAGGGCTCAGCAGGCCTCCATGTATCAAGTGTGAGGGACTCAGTGGTTCTCTCTGTGAGAAATCATCGGACAGGTATGTTAATGGGCGGTTATTGACTCGCGCCTCGATTTCCACAACAATTGTTTGGAGTTCGGAGTAACTAATTTTCTGTCGATGTAAGGTTTTTCTTAAACACTTCTTGACAGTGCCTATCATTCGTTCGTAGAACCCACCTTGCCAAGGGGCTCTTGGAGCTATAAATTAGCTATAGATTTCCAGTGACATTGTCGTCTCTGCAGGTCTGACTGTACTTCTGGATGATTCCATACTTCTCGCAGACAAGCTTCTCCTGCCACAAAATTGGAACCATTGTCCGATATCATTAGTTTGGGACAAGATCTGCGAGCTGCAAATCTGTGGAAGGCTTGGATGAAGGCTTCAGCACTCATATCTGAAGTCACTTCTAAATGTACGCCTCTGGTAGTAGCACACGTAAAGAGGTAAATGTAAGCTTTCACTGGTATCTTATCTGGGTTGCCAGTGAGAAGCAAGGCTCCTGTGTAATCTACGCCAGTGGTTTCAAAAGGACGAAGATGAACCACTCTTTCTTCAGGGAGTGGTGGAGGTCCTGGGTAAGGACATACTCTAGCATCGTATCTTTTGCAGATTACACAGAATTTAATAATTGACTTGACTGTCTGACGACCTTGAGGAAGCCAGTATTTCTGTCTAAGGTCGGTGAGAGTATCTAACACTCCACCATGTAAAGTACCATATTGATGGTGATGTAAAACTAGAAGTTTGGTAATGATGTGGTGACGTGGTAGAAGAATTGGATTC
This sequence comes from Procambarus clarkii, assembly GCF_040958095.1. Taxonomy (NCBI): domain Eukaryota; kingdom Metazoa; phylum Arthropoda; class Malacostraca; order Decapoda; family Cambaridae; genus Procambarus; species Procambarus clarkii. Next base: position 35,966,180 of record NC_091153.1, read on the forward strand.
TTTGTGTCCAGATCAATTTTTGCATGAAGCAAACGTCCTCCACACCTTAGTATATTATGGGTGTTGGCATCATACCAGATACCTAGATACTTAGTTAATTTATCTGGAAGATTTTCATATTCACTTCCATATGTCTCTTGTTGTGCACGTTTGATCCAGTAGAGGATAGGATAGGGAAACTTATGTCGGATTCCTATCTTAGCAAGAAAGTCAAACACGTGCTGTCACTTAATAATTTACTTAAGTTGGAATAATTGTGAGGATCAGTGGCTAAGATTCGTTGAGGTTCTGGTTCTTTCATGGGAGTGGTGATATTGGTCACTATGACTTGTGACTTTTGTTTGGGCCACTGACCACCAACAAGCCATGAAGGTCCATTGAACCACAGCGAAGACTTGATAAGTTGTTTTAGTGTTAATCCTCGAGATAAATAATCTGCAGGATTGTTCTTAGTAGGAACATGTCTGAATTTATATCCAGCAGATAATTCATGAATTTCCCTAACACGATTACTGACGTAGGGAGTTTTATTATTGTTGTTTCTTACCCATTGCAAGACTGCCTCATTGTTTGACCACACGACAATCTCACCAAAGTGGATATTATTGAGTGTCTTGGTCAGGCAATGAGCCAATCTTACTCCCACCAGCAATGCAGTCAACTCCATTTGAGGTAAAGATCTCTTCTTAATGGGAGCAACTCTTGCTTTAGATGTGAGCAAAATTGATTGTGCACTATTAACTAAGTAGGCTACAGCGCCATACGCTTTGCCAGCGGCATCGCAGAAAACGTGCAAATTTGTGGGCAAGTTTGGTCCTGAAGCATTACGAGGAAATTTCAAAAACCTAACTGATTAAAATCCGTTGAGAGTATCTGCCATTTAGCTTGTAACTCACTTGGTAACGGATCATCCCATCCCATATGTTTCTGCCAGCACTCCTGCATTAGGAGTTTGCTCCTTATTAATATAGGACTAAGTAAGCCTAAAGGGTCAAATGGTTGACTGACAAACGAGAGCAATGTTCTCATGGTAAGGGATGAGTTATCGGTTTGTACTGACTTGACATTCATCTCGTCAGTACTTGTGTTCCATTCCACACCTAGAACCTTTAATTGATCAGGTACCTGATAACCTGGAAATTCTTTCTCGATTATCTGGTTTAATGGTTCATTATTTGAGGCCCATGACTGTAGTGGCATATTGGCTCCTAATAACTCACGGTTAGCCTCATGGTAGATTTCTACCAAATTGGTTTGATCATTTGTAGTTCCCTGGAAATTGTCGACATACAAGTTGTCACTAATGTCTGCCTTATAAGGGCTATTTGACTTCCTCAAATGTGTGTCTAATGTTGCTTGCAATAGAAACGGGGAGGACGTCGCTCCGAATAATACTGAGGCAAAACGATATGTGATAATATCACTGTTAGGATCCAGTGGGTCCTTAATCCAGAGAAACTTAGTGTAATTACGATCCTCCTCCTGTAAACCTACTCGGAGGAAAGCTTTACTGATATCAGCAGTATAAGCAAAAATACCAGTATGGAATCGTAATAGTATATCATGTAACCTTTGAGTTAGGCTAGGTCCTGTTTGGAGACATTCATTCAAAGACACACTGCTTGGCTTCACTTTAGCACTACAGTTGAAGACAACACGGATAGGTGTTGTCAATGAAATCTTTCACCACAGCGTGATGGGGTAAATAATGACCTATTTTCCGGTCATCATTATCAACAACCTCGATGAATTTACTGTTGAGTTGTTGTTGGATTAGTTGATGATACATGTTCAGTTTGTCTGGCTGCTTCTGTAGTCGTGTTAATTGAGACTGCAATTGTGAGGCTGCCATAAAATAATTAACTGGAAGTTGTGGATGATCCAACTTCCATGGGAGTCTTACCCAGTATTGTTTATCTTTATAGACAACTGTATCCAGATATTGCTGGTAAGTCCACATATCATCAGGGCTTGGTTGTTCAGGGATAATACCTAAAGTGTCTAAATCCCATAGACGATGTACAGGTGGATCAGACTCAATATCTTCAGATATTTCTCTGAAATGTAGGGGGTGACTGTTCCAAGCCTAGTCACGCCACTATTATGTTGTTAGATTGTTGGTTTGTTGACGCTGGATTTTGTTGGAAAAGCACCGGTCCAGTAAGCAACTTGCCTCCAGCAGATGACAACAAATTCATTCCGTGTTGTCTGGTGCATCCCGTTATAAATTTATAATAATGATCCGCGCCTATAAGTATTCCAACATCAGTTAGGCAGTCAGAATTTATTTTGTAATCTGCTAGCCTCATGCGGTTTCGTTTAAGATATTTCACAGTGCGAGAATTTATTTTGTAATCTGCTAGCCTCATGCGGTTTCGTTTAAGATATTTCACAGTGCGAGCTAATCCTGTGACCTGCAGGTCTGTAGGAAGTTTATCTACTACTACCGCTTGTATTGGACTAGTGGAAGATCCAAGTCTCACTAATACCTTAACTACTTGGTATTCACGAGGTCCACTATTAGTCAAGAACAGAAATATTTAACCTCACACTTTTGGCAGGTTTTAATTTTAACTGCTCTACTAACTGTTGTGTAATGAAGGTTTTCTGTGATCCTTGATGAAAAAGACCTCTAGTGTTAACTCTAGATTTCCTGTTGATTAATCTAAGTTGAGCTGTAGGGAGAGTGGTATTATTGCCTGACTCAGTAGCAAGTACATTTATTTCTTGATGCACTTTGCAATATTGTACTGTGGTAGAATTCGTGGAATTCTCCCCAGTGGTCATGGATTGGGTAGAAGTTTTTTCTACATAAGGCGTAGTGATGTACACCTTGGTTGCATCTACTGCATGAACGTAGTTGCACTACACATTTTTTGGGATCATGAGAGCCCATGCACTTGGTGCACCTGTGTATTTCTTGTAACCGTTTAATCCTAGTATTATAATTAGGATAAACAGAGCATTGGTAGGTGGCATGTCCTTGATTACAAAACAGACACCTTCTTTCTTTGGTTGACTTGGTCTCTTTAGCAGACAAGTCATTGGTTATCTCAGAAGGAGACACCGAATAAGTACCTACATTACCACTCCTCTTTCCAGTGGATGGAGCAGTCCTAGATTTATACTTACTAGACTTATTCAAAGTCTGTTTGGGTTTGATTGAAGTGTCAGTATTAGTTGGTTTAGACTCAGGTTTAATCTTATCATGGGTCTTCAACCTGTTAACCGTTATTCTCAGTCCCTCGAATATTTGGTCAAGAGTGAGAAACTCGGTTTTATAGTGTGAGCAGAGCTCTGTTAAGACATTTCGAGGTAATTTCCTCTGCAAAAGCAACTTGATTGACCATTCTGAGGCTGGTATATCAACTTTAGTACCTAAGGCTTTTACTAGAGACTCTACTTCTAGTCTGAAGCTTTGAAGTGACTCTGGTCTGCTATTTGGTGCATTCAGATCTAGCAATTGGTAATAAAGGTTAGCTATACTCAACTCTTTGTTGCAATAGTTCAACTTCAACAGTTTTATAGCTTCCTCATAATTACTCTCAGTGAGAGTTAGGTTATGTATGACCTTTTTAGCCTCTCCTTTGAGAAGACTAAGCAGGTATGAGAATTTAGAAATCTTGTCAAGAGACGATTTCTAATGTATATGAACTTCAAATGAAGTCCAAAAATTGTCCCAATTTTCTGTATCCAATCCTGTAAATGTAGGTAAGTCTAAAGTAGGTAAACGAACCTCTGGTAATTGGTTATTGAATGGAGACATAGCATTATTTGTATTGGATTTAGATTGTTTTGCTAGATTAGATAGCATGTAAAGTTTATCTTGAGTCTCATCTTCATACTGGGAGATATCCTCTACAATTTGACCTAATTCATCAGGATCAGTTTCTATGGTATTCAGTAGAGCAATATAAGACTGACTTGTAGACCTAACTTGATCAAATTTCAGCTCAGCTACTCTTACTGATGTCTCTAATTGATAAGAGTCAATGGGAGTTTCTTTAGATAAGCCCTCAGACTTGTTAATTAGTCTGGTTAAATGACCTTTAAGGCCAATATAGGTTCTCCTTAATTGTTCAGGAGTAGCCATGTTGGGCTTAGGTCCAAACTACATGGGATTAGAATAAGTATTACTAATGAAGCTTGGGTACTTGTTCATTAGTTGACAAGTAACATTAAATGTAGCCTAATTTAATGTGGCTAATTTATACTCTACCTCACTCGAGGTTAAATGTACCTACCTAACAACAAGTAGCTAGATATTTTGTGCATTGTCTGAACTTCACCACTAACTTTCGTCCGGTTAGCTCTTCTATATCACCATTAGATGTAATGGTGATCATCCAGCAATACACACAATAGATACACACAAAATAATGAGTACAAATGAAATATTATGGAGACACTCCAATCAGAGTTATCTCAAAGTTTAATCCCACCCTTGATAGGGTCAGCACAAATGGTATAATACATACACTACTGACTAGCTTAAGTCTAGTCGTGATAATTCCTACCTAAGAAACTATAACTTTATTTAGTCTGGGCTTGTGCCAAATTCAGCACAATCTCAGCCTAAATTCTACCTAATAAGATTGGTAAAGATTATTGTGGTGCAGTAATGTGAATATAATTGTGCTGTATTTTTTGTTTTGTTTTTTGGATTTTATAGTTTATAAGTGTGCACTTGCACACACAAGTGAAAACAATTATGAACAGTTAATTTTGGCTTGCTAGCCACAGCCGTTTGTGATAATTGATTGTGTTGATCAATTTGTCAACCACATGCAACCTAGACTCACCTGACAGGTGTACACCCTCTCTGGCCAGGTTTTGTCTATATGGTCTGGCTGTAAATTGGATATAAGTGGCATCCAATCTCACTCGTTTTTTCAGCCTGAAATTTATGTACTTAGCAGCTCTCTGGTAGTATTCTGGTGTTACTCCCCAACGATTATCTTGACTTGGTTGGCGAGGTTCCACTAACGTGAATACTACCGAATTACTGATGAGCTTGAAAGAAGAAATTATGGCTTTAAGGTGCTTGATCACCTCGGCTGGATGACGAGTAGGATGGATGTCATTACCACCTAAGTATATAATGGTTAGATGATGAGGCCACTCTAACGCAGATGTTAGTGTGGAATTGTTATAAAAGTTATGAGCTGTTGCTCCTGGTGACCTAAAGATTCTTACTTCAGTATGAGGTATAGGTCTAAGTGTTGTGGGTAATTGACTGTGTCCCACGAGTGCTACCTTATACATGAGATGTAAGTAGCAATGAATTGGTGTGACTTAGGCTAACCTATGTTACGCTGTTGGTAGACACAATTAATTAAAATGGTTAGTCTAGACTACATCACACAGTGATTAGTTATTACTAATTAGTATTTATAGTTATAATTTATGTTTATCCGGTTCGATAAGGACCATATTGTGGGACATTTGGGGCTTGACTCTATTTATTTAATTATTAAAGTAATGAAATCAATTACGAAGGACCACCCGCTTTTATAGTAAAGAGGGAAACTAATAAAATGTGATCATTTGAAATTCCTAGAGGAACCAGTAACTATGGATAAATACTAGAAATATAATCACTTGAATAATTAATGGGCTGTATAAATAATTTAATTGAATCAAAGCCTCAAACACCTACATTGGGGGGGTATTGCTAGAACTTCATATATGTCTAGGAACTAGTGTGGTTCGTACACCAGTTCATTGTGTATTAACCTAATCTTATGACCAATTAGAGAATCAATAGTAAATTGTCACCAATAAGAATATAGATCATAAATATCAGAAATTAATAATTATAATAAAATGTGTTACTTCCAGTGCACAGTACTCTATAATGATAATTAAGTACAGATAATTTGAATAATAAAGAAATACGAAAAGGTCTTAGCTTGAAGACGTTTTCGAAGACATCAGTCACGAATCATCCTCGGAATGTCCGGAATTCTTCGTGGAACACTGGGAGATGAATAACACGGGTAAAGTAACAGCTCGGGGAATTCTTCACACGCAAGCTGTAAATTAAAATATATTACGTAGCAACATATTAGGCTGCTAAATATCTATATTCAAGAAATTGGGAACGGAGAGTAATAAAATATACTAACATGTGTTTTATTTATGTCGCTCGGCGTGACGCCAAGCTACACTGCTATATACAATCTCTAATGATGCATCAAAAGGGAATATATGTGTACTTAGCTAATAGGGCACTGTATAAGTTGAAGCTTGCCGAAACTCGCGTTCCAGGCTCTAGCGTCACAATGGCGAACACGTGGTGGCTAGCTTGGCCTAGATGTCGACGCGCTTCTCTGGCCGGTCACGATGGATTACGCAGAACAAATTGACAAGTTCTGGGCTGAATGTCAGGTTAATTCTTGCTGACGATTCACCACAATGTATCCTATGACACTGACACCAAATGAGTTGCTCAATTCCGCAACAAGTCTTCACACCGCACTCTGGCGCCTTTCCTCTCACCGACGCCTCCACACGTTCTCTGATTAATGGCGTCTCTCCCTGCCCGCGTCCCGCATTCGCCATGCAAATTATTCACCACGAATAATATTATTTCTCGCAGTTGTGGCTAAAATGGTTTGATAAAGACTGGGTTATAATTCTGAGGAGTTAAATATTATTACTTTCTCGTTTTACGATGGTAAACGAGAGATGGAGATGATTTTAATTCTCTCCATGGCATTCACGCGTAACGTTAAATTTATTACCAGATAACAGTTGTAACTAGAAATGCTCGATTTGGCATTATTTGGGAGTCAGGTTATCGGTAAATAATTATCACACAGAATACTGTTGTTTTTAGAGAATCAAACTCAATTCTCTAACACAGGATATAAATGTGTTTATTTTCGTAGAATCTGACGCAGTACTGGTGTCTGGTTACGTAAGAATTCTAGCATTATTGTACAGATACAATTATTAGTTCATGTGAACCCTACAGTTGGTTAATTTTAGTTACTACAGTAATTAGTAGATTTTAGTAATAATTAATAATAATACAACTGTATTGTATTAGTGTTGGAAATTTCCAACATCATTGACCTCGCCGTGTCTTGCATGCCATCCTCCTGTCCTCTGGCAGAGAAGGTAATGCCGTCCGTATCTGTCGACCTCTGCCTCGCCGCAAATACACCTGTATTCGGTGTGGATTGGGGAAGCGAGGCGGAGAGCCATGGCAATTCGGAGGGCCTGCGGTGTGAGACGGGTGCCTGGTTGCTGACATTGGGGTTGCTAATAGGAAATCACCTGCATGGGGAGCTGCTATTGCTCTAAGTCGGGCAGTGTCATGTGGTGTTGTCGCAGCTTCTAGCAAAGTCGCAGCTTCTTGGTTGGCAATGGGGCGATCCCAGCTGGATTGCTTATGGGCTTCAGAAGGCGGTGGTTGGGGTGCTGGTCCTGTGAGAGAGACCCATTTGGTTGTGCAGTCTGTGTAGCTGGGATCATGTACCCCTGCCTGTTGAACTAGGTGCTCAGGTAGGATTTCCTTCACCAAGTTGTCAGACCCCACTGAAGAGGACAGGAACGCTGGTACAGCAATTTGTGTTGCTGTGCGCACGCCAAGGCCCCCGAGTCTGACAAGAAGGGAGGCCTGTTTCCACTGTAAGTCGCTGAGGGAAAGATTGAGGGCTTTTTCTAGTGTTGATTTCAGCAAGCTGTCGTACTCTTCTAATTTAATATTGTTGAAAGATGGCGAACATCTTAGAAAGTAGGTCAGCCTGGGGAGGGACAAGCATCTGGTGATGAGGTAAAGTGCATCATGAGCATCGATGTCTTCAATCCTCTCGTTCATCCTCTTCAGGTCAGTGATCTTCTTACCAAGGACCCTGTCGATGGCATTCCTTCCAAGAGGAGCACCTAGGAGTGTGCTGTCCTCAGGGTTGGTTGTATGGATGTCAGAGTGAGGCCTAGGCTTGCTCCTTGCTCCTGAATTATTCTTATGTCGTCCAAGAGTGAGGCTGGGGAGCCTGCTAGAGTACCATCGTCCAAACACCAAATATTGAGCTCACTGGACAGGTTATCGGTGACTTCCTTGATAACTAGGCAGAAAAGAAAAGGAGCAAGGGGGTCACCCTGTTGGACACCTTCTTGTGATTCAATTTCATGTTCCCCAAAAAGCATAGTTAGATTCTTGCTGTAGCATGAGTTTACAAACGGGTAGAGGGAAGGAAAAAGGCGATGAACTGCACTGAGTACTGCATCCCTTCTAACCAGATTGAAAGCATTTTTGAAGTCCAGCTTTATCAGGGCTTTTTCATTCGTAATGTTGGCAATGTAGGCTCTAGCTGCATGAGCCGCTGCCTCACACCCTTGGGGAATGCCAAACCCAAGCTGTTTTGGCTTCAGCATGTCGGCTGCTGCCTGACTAACTACTCTAGCAGCAGCAGCCTTAGCGACGAGACGCCGGAGTGAATTGCCCACAGCTATCGGTCTGATTCCTCCATCTTTTTTCCTCAGGGCACAGAGGGTAGCGCCAAAAAAGAGAGGCCGTATGATCTCTGGTATGTTGCCAGCTAGACGTGTGTTGGCGAATCTAGTTAGTTCCACCAGGAGGCCCTGTGCAATGTCTCCCAGTGCAGGGTTGAGCATTTGTTTGATATGGTTGAGTCGTAGTCCTGTGAACCCACCTGCTGATCCTGGTGGGAAGGATAAAGCTGCTTTATGCACCATGGATTCGAGCACACACAGGGGTTCTGCTCTGGTGACACCGACTAGGGGAACACTGTCGTCACGAGGAGCTATGGATCAGATCATTTGATGTTCCCAATTTTCTCATGGGAGCATCAGACTATTTGGGAATGCATCAGATAAGGGAATGGGGAATGGTTATCTTGAGATGATTTCGGGGCTTTAGTGTCCCCGCGGCCCGGTCCTCGACCAGGCCTCCACCCCCAGGAAGCAGCCTGTGACAGCTGACTAACACCCAGGTACCAATTTACTGCTAGGTAACAGGGGCATTCAGGGTGAAAGAAACTTTGCCCATTTTTTTCTGCCTCGTGCGGGAATCGAACCCGCGCCACAGAATTACGAGTCCTGCGCGCTATCCACCAGGCTACGAGGACCCTCTGAGGGAGCCTCGGATGGTGAGGAGGACAAGGGGACAAAAGTGGGGGATGGAGGGGTGGACGAGGGGACGCTGGAGTGGAAGAAGATGGGGAGTACAAAGGGACGGGGAAACAAAGGGAATGGTGTGGAGGACGAGGGGAATGGTTGGGAGGACGAGGGGACGAGGGAGGGGGGAATGGTGGGAAGGACTAGGAGACAGGGGAAGGTTGCTGTGGCTCAGCAACGAGCATGCGTTGCTGAGCCACAGCAACGCGTGGCAGGGTACAGCTACTATAAATATATACATATACATTGAACACTTCCCAAACACACACAACATTGATGTAATTAACATACCTCATATGCTAATGACATCACAACACATTAAGTCCGTAATCCCAATCACTGACTCCCCACACGACACATGACACAGTAATTACAGACAACAGGGTGTCAACCGACCACCCTTGACCTTGGTCTGACAAATTACTGGACCTGCAACGATATACTCATGGACATGGTCCTAGCACAATATATATAAATCATACTCTATAACCCCTCACGAATATATCACTTATAACACTAGCGAAAATTACACAGTTATTACAGACCTCAGGGTATCACTTGACCAACCCTATGTTACCTTGGATATGCATCTGCTTTCCTCTGAAATGATATACATACATGGCAACATGAAATAATTCTGACTGTGAACGATATATATTGAATTGTTAGATCAAAATAAGATTTATATGGAAAATCTCCACACTGACTGGTTTACATAACCGAGCCAGTCAACACACAATTTGTATGACATGTACATTTAAATGTGTTACTATGTATAACATACACACTCACGTCCTTACAGTCTGCGCCCTCCCACAGCTGCTGATTGACATCAATACAGGTGCGCCTCTCCAACTGGCTTCCCTCACCTACCAAGGTGCTTGGGACAACCACAGCTGGTATCTGATGTAACATCAGCACTGAGACACTGAACCAATACATAAACTTGAGTACTCACGTTACTGGTCTCCTCATTCACACTCCCACCAAAGAGCCAGAGCTCAACCCCCACAAGCACAACTAGGTAAGTACACTCCTGGCTGAAGGGGCCATATCACCCGAAAATCCGATGAAAAATGGAATATTTACGAAAAATTACGAAAAATACTACAACGTTCTGGCAACACTGTGGTCCAAACCGTTTAATGATATCTTGAAAAATAACGTAATTAGAGTCAAATTTCCCGCTGCAACTTTCGTGAATCTGGTCCTTGCGCCGTGAGTACGCCGCGGGGTATTGTATCTTACGTTGTAGATGTCTTATTTTTCGTAATAGCGTTGAAAATAACATGTTATGCATAAAATGAATATAAACTAACAGATATGGCAACACTCTATTGTCTGACACGAGGGTGGTGCAGTCAGTGACTGCGTGTCTCTCATGGAGAGAGGATGTATGCTGACGCGCTCACACAATATCTCCCAGAACATGCTATTTTTGCTATTTTTAGCTATTTGTACTGCAATATGACTTACCAAACGAACAAGAGAAAAGCATTGACAGCTAGATGCATGCGAGCTCTCCATACGAGCTGGCCGCAATGCGTAAATCACCAGTCACGAGTGACCGCAGGTTGAATAAACTTTGAGAGCGCTACGCAACTCCAACTTTTACAACTAGATCTCGTTTCACAGCCTTTATTTATTATTCTATTTACATGAAACTTGCACATTATATGTAGAGTTTACGCCTCTATAAACGCATGTCATTATTCTTATCTACGTAGATTTATTGATTTTATAAATAATGATACACTTCATTTTGTTGCATACGTTTTTGGGAAACTTTTATAAAATCTGTATTATTGCACTAAATACATCTGGGATAATAATGTGACATGCAAATCTTTATTATATAGTAAGGTCATAGCTGAGTGTCGTATAAATGATTTTGGTTCACAATTGTGGGCTGTGAAATCAATTGAACATGGTTGAAAAATTCGTCTTTTTTTTGTTTGTTTTTTTTCTCCGTCTCTATTTAGGCTGAGATGCTGAAACTTGGCCTAGGTGCAGCACCTTTCACATGTATCAGGATAATAAATTATGAATACCCTACAACAATTTTTTAAATCCGGGTGATACGCCCCCTGAAGCTGAAGATCCCCCAACTCCTCACACAGTGGTTCAGCCATAACCACGTGCATGGGCCCAGTGTAGCCACCGGGTGTGGCGACATGATGTCCGCACCGCGGCTATGGGGTAGCGCGGAGCAGGCTGGCTGTGCTGCCAGCTAGTGTGGATGAGTCGTTCACCCACATGCACACACCAAGAGCTGGGCTCGCTTGTACACCGGGTGTGATGGATGGCGGGTGACGAAAATGGATGACACGGCAACGTGGAATTTCAATGTCCAATATGGACCTGTAATCTCATTAAAATTACACACAAGGACTTCCCCCAAACACTGGGAAGCCTTACCCGTTTCCACCTCTTGCCAGTTATCTTGGTCAATACAACAGATGACCACAGATGTTAGCAATTACATCTGATCACAACGAGGCTGCCTCCTGCCTCGGCTGAGCACATGTTCACTCCTTAAGAGTCCTTCTCAATTCCTTACTCACTTTCCCACGATCGATCAAATCGGATCGAGGCACGATCCACGATAGCGAGGTCACTGTAGGGATAGGGAAATGAATGATAACACGGCAATAACGGGGGTGGTGTCGACCTCGGCCAGGCCGCCACCACCAAGCACATATTGCTCAAACAACGCCGGCCCTAGACTGAATTTTGGCTGGCTACGGCATGCCAAGACGCTCGTCTCCCCCCCCCCCTTTGTTCTGTTCTTTTGTCCAATCAGAACAAAGCCGGCAGGCCTATGAGATGCCGCTTCCAATCACAGGAGTTGGTGCCCAAGCGCCTTCAAGATGCTGAGGTGTCTCGCCCAATCAGGGACGTTTTTGGAACTGTGGAGCCTCATGACGTCACAGGGCGGGGAGATCTGGGATGACTACATCCCCCCCCTAGGGTGGGGCAGGCGGCGAGTACCCCTCTTCCCCCCAAAACCATTGGCCCCAGATCCAAATACCTCCTTGTACCTCCCTATCTCTACACACACATTTTCTAAGTAAAATATGTTAAATGCTGTATTTCCTCTCACAGAGCAGTTCAGACTCCATCATAGTCTTAATGCATAGCCCTAAGCATGAGCTCTCTTTAGACACCTCACAAAGGCTTGTAGTGTAGTAACTTCTTGTCTCTAGAGTGCTAGAGTGCACCCTACACTCTAGCCTAGTCTAGAAAAAACTAGCTAGGAAATTCATTCACTCACAGATAGATCTGAGTACAGAGCCCCGTGGAACTCCACTGGAGACTTCACGCCAATCTGAGGTCTCCCCCTCACTGTATCTCTCTGCTTCCTCTTGCTTAGGTTCTCCATTATCCACTGGAGCACTTTACCAGTTATTCCTGCCTGTTTCTCCAGCTTATGTATCAGCCTCTTATGGGGAACTGTGTCAAAGGCTTTCTGGTAGTCCAAGAAAATTCAGTCTGCCCATCCTTCTCCTTTTTGCCTAATCTTTGTCACCTGATCGTAGAATTTTATTAAGCCAGTGAGGATAGATTTACCCTCCCTGAACCTATGTTGGTGGTTTGTCACGAAGTTCCTTCTCTCCAGATATGTTACTAGTTTTTTTTTCTCACGATCTTTTCCATCATCTTGCATGGTATACAAGTTAAGGGCACTGGCCTGTAGATCAGTGCTTCTTCCCTGTCACACTTTTTGTATATTGGGACTACATTAGCTGTGTTCCATATTTCTGGTAGGTCTCCTGTCTCCAGTGACCTACTATACACTACGAAGAGTGGCAAGGAAAGTGCTTCTGCACACTCTTTCAGTACCCATGGTGAGATTCCATCTCGACCAACAGCCTTACTCACGTCAAAATCCAACAGGTGTCTCTTGACCTAATCTCATGTAATTTCGAACCCTTCCAAGGCTGCCTGGTTTACTGCTACCTCTCCTATTACAGTGTCCTCACCTCGTTCAGTTGTGAAAACCTCCTGGAACCTCTTGTTGAGTTCTTTACACACCTCTTTGTCATTCTCTGTGTACCTGTAATCACCCGTTCTAAGTTTCATCTCCTGTTCTTTCACTGTTGTTTTCCTCCTGATGTGACTCTAGAGTAACTTTGGTTCGGGCTTGGCTTTATTTGCATTATCATTTTCATACTTTTTCTCTGCTTCTTTTCTCACATTAACATACTCATTCCTGGTTCTCTGGTATCTCTCTCTGTTTTCTGGTGTTCTGGTATTTAGGAAGTTCCTCCATGCCCTTTGTTCAGCTCCTTTGCTTCCATACATGCCCTATTAAACCATGGATTCTTCTTTTGCTTCTCGGACTTTTCCTTTAGGGCCGGGGTAAGCATGTTTATTGCTGACATTTTTGGGTGACACAGTTCATCATGTCTATTACGGACATAGCTCTGAGTTCTGTGTCCCATGGTATATCCCTTAGGAAACTTCTCATCTTCTCAAATTTTCCCTTTCGGTATGCCAGCTCTGTTTCCTAATTCTTTTTGGGGAGAGATAAATCCTAGCTCTACCAGGTACTCAAAGATCTATACACTGTGATCACTCATTCCCAAAGGTGCTTCCAACTTAACTTCCTTTATATCCCACTCATTTAGGGTAAATATCAGATCAAGCATAACTGGTTCATCTTCCCCTCTCATTCTGTCGGTCCCATGATGTGTTGGCATAGAAAGTTTCTTGTCGCCACGTCCCTGAGCTTAGCTGTCCATGTGTCTGGTCCTCCACGTGGGCCTCTGTTCTCCCAGGCATCAGAGACCCACATGGGTCTCTGTTCTCTTCCTGTGGTTGAAGTCTCCCATAATTAGTTGTCCAGATCCGTTCCTGCTAGCAGCAGAAGCTGCTCTCTCTATTATATTAATGGTGGCCATGTTATTTCTATCATATTTCTGTCTGGGCCTTCTGTCAGTTGGTGGGGGGGTTTATATGACTACTTCTATAAGTTTTAGTCCTCCAATTGCTAAGGTAGCTGTTATGTATTCACTGAAACCTTCAAAGCTCTGAAAACCAACGCCTCACAGTTCCAACATTTCTTACTACACCACCATCACCACCTCTTCCTTCTTTCTCCTTCCTCACAAAACTGAAGTCCTGTGGAAACACTGCATTTGTTATGGTTTTCTTTAGCTTTGTTTCTGTGAGTGCTATTATGTCAGGGGTTTCTTCTAGTACCCATTCTCCAAGCTCATTTGTTCAAGGTGAGCTTCTGTCTTTGATATTATATCATATTTTGTCACACCATGTGGTTAGTCGTACTAACCCTTAGACGACCGCCACTACATAATGTTCATAGTTTCTCTGTAGTAGAGTTATAGTTAATAACTATCACCAGGCACGAACCCTTCCTCTCGTATCATAGTACGTCCCATAATACCCGTCCCATCGCCATACACAGCAGAATAGTATGTTTGTTCATATTTTAATGATAATTGTATTTTCCCAGTCCCTCTTCTGGTGTGAAATTTATGTACTATTTTTCTTCCTATTCGAATAACATGGATCAGGTACATTTATTTATTTATTTATTTATTTATTTATTTATTTATTTATTTATTTATTTATGCATATACAAGAATGTACATTGGGAATGTGAGGATACATAATATGGTAATTACAGTCTTGTAAAGCCACTAGTACGCGCAGCGTTTAGGGCAGGGTTTCAGAATTTGAATACATCAAATTCAAAGCTCGTGTTTTAGTTTTGAGTAATCTTGGTAGTTCTCGGTAGAACTTGATAAAAATCTTGTTTGATACTGAATTATTATCTTTTAATATTTCACGTGGCGCCAAATTATAATATATATATTAGAATATGCTCTATACAAATTTAAGAAAACCAATCGAACATTATGAATTATAGAAAACGAATATTGTAGGGTACACTACACTACCATCCAAAGTATGGCTATGGGGACCAATACCGTTCACAGGATGTGTATGGGGTCCTTATCCCCCCACTGTATAGGAATAAAGACCATTACACCCAGAGGATGGGTATTTGGTCCAATACTATCAGCACATATACTCTGTACCTCCCACATGTACTCTTTAGCACAACGTGCACATTGAGCTTCCATCTGTGCCCTATATCACCACATATAACATTATTAATAATAATATTTTATTTACAAGAAGATACAATGGGTTGGTGAGATTACATTAGATGATATTTTTCATTTTTGCAAAGCCACTAATACGCATAGCATTAAGTCCTTATCTAACATATCAGGTAAGGTGAAAAAGTACAATGTAGTAAGGTTTTATATCAACAATATAAATTAACAGAGGTGATTACACTGGTAAAGATGAAGTACTTATTTAGTCTTAAGTACTAATATTCTGGAACTGGGTAGTACATGAATAGTGTGATTTTGAAGCATAAGGTAGGAAACTAATTAGGTAATTTTAGGATGTAATTAGGTACTTTTTGGTTTTGCTTTTGAACGAGGCATAGGTTGGAGCATTTTTTAATTCATCAGGGAATGAGTTCCAAAGATTGGGCTCTTTTATTTGCATTGTGTGTTTGTATAGATTTACTCTGACTATATACTCTAGACCACCACATGTACTCTGGACCACCACATGTACTCTCGACCACCACATGTACTCTGGACCACCACATGTACTCTGGACCACTACATGTACTCTGGACCACCACATGCACTCTGGACCACTACATGTACTCTGGACCACCACATGTACTCTGGACCACTACATGTACTCTGGACCACCACATGCACTCTGGACCACTACATGTACTCTGGACCACCACATGTACTCTGGACCACTACATGTACTCTGGACCACCACATGTACTCTGGACCACTACATGTACTCTGGACCACTACATGTACTCTGGACCATCACATGTACTCTGGACCACCACATGTACTCTGGACCACTACATGTACTCTGGACCACTACATGTACTCTGGACCACTACATGTACTCTGGACCACCACATGCACTCTGGACCACCACATGCACTCTGGACCAGCACATGTACTCTGGACCACCACATGTACTCTGGACCACCACATGTACCCTGGACCACCACATGTACTCTGGACCACCACATATACTCTGGACCACCACATGTACTCTGGACCACCACATGTACCCTGGACCACCACATGTACTCTGGACCACCACATGTACTCTGGACCTCCACATGTACTCTGGACCACCACATGTACTCTGGACCACCACATGTACTCTGGACCACTACATGTACTCTGGGCCACTACATGTTCTCTGGACCACCATATGTACTCTGGACCACTACATGTTCTCTGGACCACTACATGTACTCTGGACCACCACATGTACTCTGGACCACCACATGTACTCTGGACCACTACATGTACTCTGGACCACTACATGTACCCTGGACCACCACATGTACTCTAGACCACTACATGCACTCTGGACCACCACATGTACTCTGGACCACCACATGTACCCTGGACCACCACATGTACTCTGGATCACTACATGTACTCTGGACCACCACATGTACTCTGGACCACTACATGTACTCTGGACCACCATATGTACTCTGGACCACCACATGCACTCTGGACCACCACATGTACTCTGGACCACCACATGTACTCTGGACCACTACATGTACTCTGGACCACCACATGTACTCTGGACCACCACATGTACTCTGGACCACCACATGTGCTCTGGACCACTACATGCACTCTGGACCACCACGTGTACTCTGGACCACCACATGTACCCTGGACCACCACATGTACTCTGGATCACTACATGTACTCTGGACCACCACATGTACTCTGGACCACTACATGTACTCTGTACCACCACATGTACTCTGGACCAGCACATGTACTCTGTACCACCACATGTACTCTGGACCACCACATGTACTTTGGACCACTACATGTACTCTGGACCACCACATGTACTCTGGACCACCACATGTACTCTGGACCACCACATGTGCTCTGGACCACTACATGCACTCTGGACCACCACGTGTACTCTGGACCACCACATGTACCCTGGACCACCACATGTACTCTGTACCAGCACATGTACTCTGGACCACCACATGTACCCTGGACCACCACATGTACTCTGTACCACCACATGTACTCTGGACCAGCACATGTACTCTGTACCACCACATGTACTCTGGACCACCACATGTACTTTAGACCACTACATGTACTCTGGACCACCACATGTACTCTGAACCACCACCACATGTACTCTGGACCACCACATGTACTCTGGACCACTACATGTACTCTGGACCACCACATGTACTCTGTACCAGCACATGTACTCTGGACCACCACATGTACTCTGGACCACTCTAATTACTCAACACAAAGCTGCAAATAGAACAATATCAAACTATGGCCCCAGACAGCACTCGATACCATTACTTAAATCTTTGAATATGTTGGAAATTAGGTCACTGCAATTCCTCTCATGTGTACTCTATATATTTAAAACTCTGAACTGTAAGGTCACTCCTGACCTTAAACGCTTCCTAGAATGTTGTAACAGAACCCTTGGGCACCACACCAGAAATAAATACCTACTTGATATTCCAAAATTCTCTCTCATTTTGTATTTCTAATGTATCTCCTCGTGTTGTCCCTTCCTTGTCCCCGTGGAGAGTCCCCCTTCCGAAGTTTTGTACATCCTTAACCATCATCACTAAAGCTTTTACCCCTCCTACGGTTCTGAAACGCCTTTTCCTTGAAAAGTTTTCTTCGCACTCCCATTCCTTTTCCGGAGTTGGATACAATAAACGAGGTTACAACACCAAGAACCCAGTTACTTGCCCATAGTGGCCGTAACACAAACTCACCCTTAACATTGACAAAAACTTCTATATTTTGTTGGTAATAAATCTGTGAGATTTTTCTCTACGCCTACCTCCCTTAGGAGGTGGACTACAAGTTTAAAGGCTGCTCACGGCAGTTAAGCATGAGTCCAATAGAAAAAAAGGAAAAGCGGGAGCAAACCGCCAGGCCTCCACCACCAAGGGTGAAAATCTGTCCACAATAGGCCGCTGGCTCCTCCTAGTTAAACAGGACGTTAAAACTAATAAAGGGTAACCGACGGGTTCTCACAATCAAATATTTATTTTTGATGTGGCGCTATGAATTGGAATTCGAATTCCCAAGAACAGCCGTCGTATCAAGATCATATCAACATTTAATAATATGCAGAAATATGGTGGAATAATATGGTTGAAGGGTTGACATCAAAGACCGTTTTCTATAACATAACAATTTATTAATAACAAGAGACTAACTACTACATTACCGAGTTTACGTTACGTTAATGTCCATGCAGTGGCACGATAACAAACAGCTAAATAGCAACCCTTGCTGTGAGGCTGCATACTGAGCTAACCTGAACACAGGTGTGCCCACTGATGACGCAATATTGCAAATCAAAGAAAAATGTCACAGACTAAGTTACACCACAGTGAATGGTTACGTTATTGTACATCAAGTGGCATTTGCAACACAGCTATTCAACAGCCCCTCGAGAAGTGACAGCAGGCTCCATCTTGCTGACACTTCGGGCTGACAACATGAACTAACTGAACAAATGAAGGATATCCACTGAAGACAAAGACACAAGCATGCAATCAATAGTGTCTCGGTTTCCCTGACAGCTACTATAATCACAAACTTAGGGGTCCTCCCGCCCCCCAGGAGAGACCCACGTAACTAGGAGCGTAGTCCAACAGTGACCCCCCCCCTATCACAACCCAGTGTGAACACTCTTTGCAACTCCCTACAAGAAGTTGCACTGTTGTAAACAGTAACAAAGACAGGCAAGGCGGGATTCTGGGACACAGATCCCTAGATGACTCTACTCTCGTCACCAGACGACAACCAAAAGAAATTGCGTTAAGTGATTAATTACGTTAATTGACTGATTGCAGCAGTCAGCAGCAAAGTACTACGGTAATCACAAACAATTGTCTCACACTAGACAACAACATGATGATACTCTACGTTAATCTTTAACACTTGTCTCTCTCTTGTTAACAATAACTCAAACATATATTATATCACACTTGACTCCTTGCAAGTATTCAGTGAGTAATTCTGAATTAAGGTCAAACGGACCACTAATTACATCCCCATTGAGTTACGTTAACTAAGCCTACCCTAACTTGGTAGCTTCTCCACAGCCTGTGTCAAAAAATTACTAGTGAGTGTTAATTACCCTAATTAATTCCCTAATTCATTCTGAGCAATTAATTAACTGTCACCAGGACCGATAATTAATCATCCATAAATACGTCTCACTCCGCACTGCCTAAGCAGGTCTCATCAAACATTGTGAATTCACGGGAAAGGAGTTAATTACCCTAATTAACAAGATGCGCCACTAATCCACTGTCCTCAGACAGGATATGATTAATACAACGATTTATGCTAGCTCAATGACCTCGCTTTACCGAGTCATCGGAGCTCTCCAATGTTAATTACTCCACTAATTAACCTGAGCCACTAATTGCTATACCCCAGAAAGGTAATTAGTCTCGAGCATATTACGTTAACACAAATACTGACAGACTCTGACAGATCCTCTCCCATTACGTGAATTCATGATGAGAAGGCTAATTACATAATTAGCTAGAGTGGTCAATTAGTTGTCACACGGATAATTAATTGCTCCCGAGACGTATCTCACTCAAGCTCAACACTGTTTTCTCTCATAACAGCCCTCACTCACTCCACAATACTAAGTGTGCACCCCTTATCCAGTTAATTACCCCTTACTTAATTAACTCACTGAATCCTTAAGTCCTCAACACAACGTAAAGAAACAAAGTAACCCCAGCGTTACATAGGTCACACTACAATGGCATGCAACATCATAAAAGCATTGCCCACATATGGTAGCGGCTACTGCAACTCGCTAATTACTGTGCCCACATAATAATGACACACGGTTGTGCAACACACAAGAATATACTAATATTACTGCCCCCTTATCTTGCAATCATTGCAAAGGACTACTGTGAACACACACACTTACCTCAGCAAGGCAATTAACCCATAAATTGCCTGCGCTCATTAAGTACTGTGAATTCCCCTGAATAATCCTAGAGGTCCCTTAAACCCTCAACACAGTTTCTGGGGCAATAATAATATCGTATAAACTGAAACAATACTGCACAAACCTGCAACACAATGATGCCGTCAGCATCCCCCACATGCTAATGACATCATTAGGCAATCAGTCAGCAATCACATCTACTGACTCACCACACAACACAGTACATAAACATGCAAAGGAACACATAGAAATGGCATTCACATAATCAATGAAAATGATATCATCAAGTAGATGTACTGCCTACCTCTAATGATTATAATTTTACGGTACTCTATGGCATTAATCCAGTCTGAACGATTATATAGAATCGACAGGCTGGAGCACTTATATGGTAAATCTCTACACTGACCGGTTACATACTCTAGTCAGTCTACTATATATACATTATGATACTACAGTGTGGTCCCGTGTATAATATCTATCTCCAGGTACCGCCCTACTGATCACCTGGACCCTACTGCTTGGGCGGAATGCAAAGTCCAACATGGGCCTGTAATATCACACTCACTTACACTGCCCAACACCAATCGTCCATTGCCACTAGACAGGATACTCGACCCACCTGTTAAACCATGAGGCTCCAGCTGCCTCATGGGTGAACACGGTCAACTGTCTCTTTAACTTTTTACTGTTCCTTCTGTAAATCCTTGGCCCCAATTCACCTAATTGGGCCTTGACACAACCCCCTGATGGCAGGAGTGCCATATTCGATGAGTAATTTGGTTGAGAGAAGCGATTAACGTGGGGTGGAGGTGGCCGGCGTGCCACCTCCACCAGACACTTCTTCCTCCCCTGGCCGCCCAATTCAAACTGACTCCCTGGCAGGCAGGGAAACTCAAATACCCATACCTCCTCCCTACTTTGTCTTGACCAATCAGCTCGAAGCCGGTACGGCTCCTCGTGCCTAAACCAATCATATGCCTCTGTCACCCTCGGGCGTCCTGTGACGTCACAAGGAGGGGGAGGCCTAAACAAAGGCGCAATGTCTCCCATGTGGGGGGGGGGGGAAGGCAACGTTCACTCCACTCCCCCCTCACCTCTAACGGTTTTAGTCAAGTACCTCCTCGTCCTATTTCACAGAAACAGGAAAATTTCTGCAATTCTCTCTACAGAGCAATCACAGACCTCTAACTACTCACAAATGATAGTCCATAACATAAGCTTTCATTCAACACCCAACAAGTATATGTTATTTTGAAAGCTTCAGTTTCTAGAGTGACTAGCCTAATCTAGAAACTAGGAAAACTAGCTGAGGGAATCTAGATCCCTCACAAAATCCTCAGATCAAATTTATCAAAGAATTAACAATATCCAAATTAGAAACAGCAGATGGTAAATTCTTTGGTGTTCTCATCTATAACAAGCTTAATTTCCAGGGCCACAATCAACATCTAGAAAAAAAATTATTAAACTGTTGGCATTCTTTCTAAGATCAGATATTATGTACCCCGTCCAGCCCTTGTAACGCTTTTATAATGCGTTACAAGGGCAGGAATGGGGTTCTATTGCTCTCTCATCTATCCTTACCTCACTTATGGTATCTGTGCTTGGTGGTTCTACTACCCAAAATCATCTACGTCCTCTAATTACCCAACACAAATCTGCTATTAGAACAATAACTGATTCTGGCTCCAGACAGCACCTGGAGACGGCACACACACACACACACACACATATATATATATATATATATATATATATATATATATATATATATATATATATATATATATATATATATATATATATATATATATATATATATATATATATATAAATAAATAATATATATATATAATATATATATATATATATATATAAATATATATATATATATATATATATATATATATATATATATATATATATATATATATATATATATATATATATATATATGAGGTGATTTGGTAAAATGCTATGCCCAAGATTACTATCCGAGTGCCGGCGGTGTGGTGGTTCAAATAGCCTCGGCTATCACCTCATTATGTCCGGTCGTGATGGTCAAGTGGATTAAGGCGTCTTGTACATACCAGTTGCGTTGCTCCTGGGAGTATGGGTTCGAGTCACTTCTGGGGTGTGAGTTTTCAGTTGCATATTGTCCTGGGGACCATTCAGGCTTGTTCGCATTTGTGTTCCTCACGTGTGCCCCAAAGAATGAGGTGATTTGGTAAAATGCTATGCCCAAGATTACTATCCGAGGGCCGGCGGTGGGGTGGTTCAAATAGCCTCGGCTATCACCTCATTATGTCCGGCGTCGTATACATACCAGTTGCGTTGCTCCTGGGAGTATGGGTTCCAGTCACTTCTGGGGTGTGAGTTTTCAGTTATATTATATATATATATATATATATATATATATATATATATATATATATATATATATATATATATATATATATATATATATATATATATATTATATATATATATATATATATATATATATATATATATATATATATATATATATATATATATATATATATATATATATATATATATATACGGACCACCACAGTGGTTCGAAAGAATGCCAAGTGTAGGGACCCATAGCCTCGGAGAAGAAAATAAAGAGTACTCAGAGAAGACCTTGTGGATCCTCACTGAACACTTTGATATTTTCTTATCCTACCACCCCTATTCTTTTGGTATGTGTGTATATTTATCTAAATTTATTTGAAAATGTCATTACACAAAAAAAGTTACAATATTGATTACATGCAGGGTACAAGGCTGCTTGTCACAAGTTGAACAGCTCCTCCAGCTCCTCAGATGGCGGGCAGGAACCATGGATGCAGTGAGCATTTCCTCTCTGGATTGCCACACTAAGGCGCTGAAAAAGAAAACTGGCAGCTGTAGGGTCTCTAGTTGTTTCGATTAGCTTACACCCCAACTCCTTCAAAAAGCTAGCAGCACTTTTACCCCAGGCACCAAGTGTCTCTGAGGCATTGGGGATATTTCAATATTTATATATATGTATATATATATATATATATATATATATATATATATATATATATATATATATATATATATATATATATATATATATATATATATATATATATATATATATATATATATATGTTTCATTGAATATGACCACATATTCTGTGTTTATTATTTTCTGGTTTAGGGCTTCTATCCCTCTAACTATTTTCTTAGCATCAGGGCTTAATTGAAATAGGAGTTCTCCAAAACTCATTTTCGTACTTTTAAGGTGAAGAAAAGAAGTGATTTACTATAGAGTGTATTACACTTATTTGTATAATTTGCACGACGTTTCGAACCTCCATGGTTCATTCTCAAGTGAACAGATCTTACAATACTAGTTGATTTTATACCTGCATTAGGTCAGGTGATAATACAATGAAGGTGAAAACATGGGGGGATACATAAGGGATAAACATAGGGACTGCAGAAGGCTTATTGGCCCATACGAGGCATCTCCTATCTAAACACAAAGATTAATCCAGTGTAATTGGCCTGTTATGTTGGACATTGTCTTCTGTGTTGGCATCGATATGTTCTTGTCTTGTCCTTACTCTCATGGTGGGTAGAGTAAATAGTTCCGTGATTTGGGTGTTCATGGTAGGTCGCTCTATTCTTATGTGAATTGCCTCAAGAATTTGTAATCTTCTTGAATCTTGGGTTTTGTCTATTATGCAAGTATTCTTGTTCAACATTTCTCTTGTTAGAGTAATGTCATGGGCTTGTCTCATGTGATTCCTAGGAATCACATGAGTCAAGTTAGTTGGTCTTGTGTGGGCGGCATTTGGCTCCGCAGCAGCGGGAGTTTCTCTTTTGTATGCTGCACGAGTCCTTGCCGTTGAATGATCGTTTGTGTATGCTTGGGTTGCATTCTTCCGTGGCGTGTGTGCATTGTGGATTGGTTGAGACAGTTACATGTGCTTTATTTTTGTGAGAGGATACAGGGCTTAGTTGATTGGTTGCGTGATGGGATTGCAGTGTTCTGTGGGCCCGGGTTTAGGAGGGGGGGGGGGGGTATTTTACGGTCCTGTTTCTTTCGTTTCCTCAGGGCTCCAGGCGACTTCGGAACACCCTGAGTGTCTTGATTGCGGATTATGTGTTTTGTGTGTGGGTTGGGCGTTTGGAGGGCTACGGGGTTCACCGGATTCTGGGTTTTCTGCCGGGGCGTTTGCGTTTCACATGGTGGTGGTTGCCGCGTGCTTTTCCGGTGGAGTTTGCTGGTTGGTTCACTGACGCGCATGTTCGGGGTGATTCTTTGGGGTTGGTAGGGGGGTCTGGGGTTTGATCAGTGTATTGGTGTGGTTGTGGTAGATTTGAGGGGAGGGCTTGTTGGGTCATTTGGGCGTTTGGGTTGTGTGTGTATTTCCCCCGCCCCCCTGAGGGCTTCCTCGGTGGTGTGTTTTATGTGTTTGCCTGTGATGTGTTTTTGTGTTGCTCCTTGTGTGTGTGTGTCCTTGTTGTTTGGGTTTGTGTGTGATTTGTGCTCCTTTGCCAGATCCTGCGTGTTCCGTTGTTTTTTCTTTTTGTGTGTGCTTGGCTGTGGTTCTGGACCTTGTTTCCCAGTTCCCGTGCGTTCCGGTGTTTCATTCTGTTTGTGTGTGTGGGTGTTTTGTTGCGTCCGGCTCCTGTGTGCATCAGTCCTTGTGTTCTGATGTCTCTTTTCTAATGCTCCACCGGTTCCTGCGTGGTCCGGTGCTGTGCTCCTGTTAGTGTGGCCCTTTTGGGTACTTACTTATCCATCATGCTTAATGTATTTTTTCCCTTGTGTTATTTTACCTTGTTTTTCTTTTGTGCTGCTGGCTTGTTATATGTGTATGTTGTCTCTCTGTTATGCATGCTTGGATTTCTTTTTTTTAATGTTGTATTTTTGTAAAAAAAAAAAAAACAAAAAAAAAAAAAATCTGGTGTATTCATGCTCTTGCATTTGTTTCTGCATACTGCTTGTTGTCATAAGTTATTTTGGTTCTTTACCATGTATTTTGTCAGGCTTTGTATATTTGTTATTGTATATATTGTACTTTTATAAATAAATAAAAAAAACTTATGCTAGGCTTACGGCGTGTTCCCCAACACACCCATGTTTCGTAGTAGATAGTAATTGTATCCACGAAGTCTCTGGAGAAGGCTTGTACATTCGTTATTGTGTAATCTTGATATCATTTTGAAATAGTTAATAAAGTGGTTATGCAAAAGATATGGAATATTAATTTTCCGTCTCTGATGTCAATTAGGTTCTTCACACAGTACCTCATAGGAAGCAGAAATTGCATAGTGATCACTAACCAAGTGATTTACCAACGAGCATTCCATATTGTCTTGCGCATGGTTTCTGCCCATTACATAATCGAGTCTGCCTCCCAATAAATGAGTTTGGGTATCCATAGTATAGAGTTAATTTGTTGTCATAAACATATTTGATAAATTTGCATCCATTATCGTTGCTAGTACTGTCTTCCAGCGTAATATTTTTAGCATTAAAATCTCCCATGTATATTGTCCAATCATTGTGTAGATCTGGGAGCAATGTTACCTTTAGTTTCTGGCTTCTAGCATATACGTTGAGGAATGAGAAGTGGCCTATTGCAGTTGTACATGAAAGTGATGGTACTGAGTGTGCACATTGTGAGACGTGCGCACAAGAGCATGTGTATAAATCACATCTGATGTATGTTAGTAGGCTTGTGGCGTTATTGTTTGTATAGGATACTTGCCGTCTGATCCTTCTTGGGGTTTGCCCCCCTCCCCGCTCGGCTCGTTGTTGCCGTGAGGGGGGCTTAGTGGGCGGCTGACGGAGTGTGATGCTCCTTGGGACAGTCCTCTGTCCTTTTCTAGCCTTGTGCTCCTGCTGCCGTCCTCTCCAATTCTGCTAGGCACCTTTTCCTTTTCCTTCTGTTTCGTTTTTCTCCCACCTCTTCTCCTATCTGCTTGCCGTTTCAAGCCGACCTTTTGTTTGTTCTGGTTCTTCCCTTGGACTTCTTCATTTTGACGCCCGGGTGCTTGAGGAGGCATACTCTTGCACCCGTAGAACTGTAGTACCCGACGTCGAGAGCGAGGGGAACCTTTTATTGTCAATCCCCCTTTCGTCACTGAACCCGCTCTCGACGGACTGTCGGTTTCTTAAGGTGGCGTTTGTGGGGCGTATACTCACGACGCACCCCTAGGAGGCCCCGGCAAGATCGGCGATAGCTTCTTGTTGGGTGTCCTGCCTCTAATTGTGGCTCCATGGTGGGTGTGGGGGCACATTCGTGAATGAACATTCCTTTTCGTAATGATGATGACCCCAGTTTCGGCTGTTTCTGCTTTACCTTCTCAGGCTCGTGGGGTGGGCGACCAAGCCCCCGAGTCGGTCCGTGTTGGAAGACCGGGCTCTGTAGCCTCCGCTGCATTGGGCCCCGACCTTGCTCCTCCTTTGGCCTCTCTGACTCCTTCCCCTGGCTCCCCTCCCTCCTCTGTGGTTGGGTCGAGCTCCAAGCCCCCAGTGGTGACTACCTCGTCCCCTGGCGCGGCTCCATCTCTAGTTGTAACTACTGCGCTTTTTAACCCCTCTCTCTCTGGGGGTTCTCACCGCCGTCCTCGTCACGGCCGCCCTCGCTCGATTCCTTCCAGTTCTGCTACCTATCAAGCCTTGTTTGGTCCCGCTTCGTGGGCCAAATATTTTGATCTCCTCCCTCTTCATTCTGCGCCTCCTGACGATTTCTCCCTACATCGACAGCTCGTTGATTCCGTGGATGCCTCCATTACTTTCAACCCCACTCGTCTCGGTACACGTGTCGTTGCTTCTCCTTCTCAGGATGCTGCTTCCCGCTTGGCTGCCTTATCCTGCCTTGGCGAGACCCCTGTTCAGGTCTCGAAGAACGCTCAGTTGAATGCCAGTGTTGGCACTATTCTGCTCCCGCCCCATGTTGCGACCGGTGTTCGGGACCTGCGCGACTGCCACGACGATATTCGACATATCGTTGCTGGCCAGGGCCATTCTATTCTCCAGGTGGACACGTTTACTCGTCCCCCTCGTGGTAGTCGCCGTCAACCCCTCCGGGTTGTGAAGATTACCTTTGATGGTAGGACCCTTCCACCCTCTGTCATTCTTGCTGGTGCCAGGTGCTCTGTCCAGGAGTACATTCCTTCTCCTAGGCTCTGTAACAAGTGCTGGAGGTTTGGGCATGGTGCCCTCCGCTGCTACGGGACTGTCTCTCTCTGTCCTTTGTGTGGTGGCGAAGGTCACTCTAAGTCGGAGTGCACTTCTCCCCAGGCTCGTTGCCTCAACTGCTGTGAGGCCCATCCTACCTTCTCCCGTGCGTGTGTCCATTACAAGCTTGAGGCAGCCGTCCTCAACTTGAAGCACCGGGAGCGTTTATCTTTTCCTGAGGCGAGACGCCAGGTTCGCCGGCTCCCGCCTTATGCTAATATCTCTTATGCTTGCGTGTTGCGTTCTTCCTCTCCTCGTCCTTCCCACCTTCCTCAGACTCACAACCGTTTCCGGGCCTTAGACCCTGATACGCCCACTGCCCCCTCCTCTGTTCCTTTGGGTTCTCTCCCGAAGGATCCACCTCCTGGTCGTCTGTCTGGGGTTCCCCTTCTTTCTACCAGGTCTGTCGTGTCTCCTGTGTCTTCTTCCTCGTCTCCCTCCGTTCCTCCTTCCCATTCTTCCCCTCAGTCTCTTGACTCTCCCCGCCGCCTGTCGGTGCGGGCTGATGTCCATCGCTCTCCAAACGGCCGTCATGTGTGCTCTTGTTCAGCTTCTCCTGTTGAGACGCTAGAATCCGTTGCCCAGTACGTGGTTGCTGGGACACCTGTCTCTTTAAGTCAGAAGCGTAAGCCTGGTTCCTCTCCTTCCTCCTCCCTGGCGGGTAAGAAGGTTTCGCTTTCTTCCTCGGCCCCTACTTCTGCCTCTCTCGCTCCTTCCCCTCCCATTTCGGTGGTTGCGCCCCCTGTTCCTGCTATGGAGGTTTCTTTAGCCCCCGCTTCCCTCTCGGTTGCTGCCCTTGCTGAGGTGCGCTCCCCTCTTTCTACCCCCCCCCCTCTTCCTACTGCTGTCCTTGCCTGCTCCTCTCCGTTGTCTCCTCCTCTTCCTCCTCCGGACCCCGCCCGCCCACCTCTGATCTGTTCTCCCGTTTCCTTCCCTCCGTCCTTGCTCAGTTTACCCATGCCCCCTAACCCTGACTTTGCTGACCCTGATATTCTTTAACGTGCTCTGTTGCTCTTTCGCCTTTGTTTCTTCCTTGTTCTCTGTTTTTGTCCTTTCTCTTCTCGTTGTTGTCCATTCTTCAATGGAACGTTCGAGGTTATTACGCCAATTTCCTCGAACTCCAACTTCTGATTTCGCGGTTTTCGCCCCTTTGTGTCTGTCTCCAGGAGCCGATGCTTGGTGCTCGTCCTGGTCGTTTTCGTGGCTATTCCTTTCTCTCCCCCCCCCCCCCCCAGCCGTTGCTGGGGCTTCTAATTCTTCTGCTCTTTTGATTCGTGCTGATGTTCCATTTGTTCCTTTACTTTTTCCTTCGCCTCTCCATTGTTCTGCTGCTCGTATCTTTGTGGGGAAATGGTACACTGTTTGTTCCATTTATCTCCCCCCGAGTGTCCCACTTTCTCTTCCTGATTTGAAACACCTCCTAGACTCCTTGCCGGAGCCTGTGCTCCTGCTGGGTGACTTCAATTGTCGTCATTCTCTTTGGGGTGACGTTCTGACGAATACCTGGGGTCACCTTCCTGATCCGTTTCTCCTCTATTCTTCCCTGTCTCTTCTGAATTCTGGTGAGCCCACTCATTTGGACTCTCGGACTCGCACCCTTTCTTGTCTTGATCTTTCTCTCTGCTCTTCTTCTCTTTACTTAGATTTCACGTGGCAGGTTCTTGATGACCTCCATGGAAGTGATCATTTCCCCATCCTTGTTTCCTTTTTCTCTTTTCGCCCTTCCGTCTCTTTCCCTAGGTGGCAGTTTGCTAAGGCAGACTGGACCCTATTTTCCCTCAGTGCTTCTCTCTCTGACCTCTCCCTTCCTGCCTCTCTCTCGCGCTCTCCTCCTTTTTCATGACACTGTCTTCAACGCTGCCCTCCGCTCTATCCCTCGCTCTTCCTCTCGGGGTCCACGGAAGTGCGTTCCCTGGTGGAATGCGGACTGTGCTCGGGCTGTCCGCTGTAAGCGTGCAGCCTGGAAGAGGCACCGCCGTAGGCAGACGGCCGATTCTTTTCTTTTCTTTCGGAAGGCGAGTGCGGTGGCCTGTAAGGCCATCCGTACGGCTAAACGTGAATGTTGGGTATCCTATGTCTCCACCATTACGTCCGAAACTCCTCTGCCACAGATCTTGAAACGTATCCGCAAGTTAGTGGGTAAGTTCGTTCCCGATGTTTCACTGGTCCTTCACCTCCGTGGTACTCCTCTGGCGGACCTGTTGCAGGTCGCTACCGAACTGGGTTCCCACTTTTCTTCTGTTAGCTCTGGTCTTCATCTTCCCCAATCTTTCCTTCTTCGTAAACCTGTCCTTGAGTCTCGTCCTTTAGAATTCTGCACTCGACTTCGACTTCCCCTATAATGATCCCTGCTCTCTCTCTCTGAACTTCGTTCTGCCCTGGCCCTCTGCGGTTCTACGGCGGCGGGCTCCGATGGTATTCATTATGAGATGCTTCGACGTCTCCCTCCGAGCACGTCTCAGTATTTACTGAGTCTGTATAATCGGATCTGGGAGTCGTCGTCAGTCCCTGAGGACTGGCTTGATGCCGTTGTCCTCCCTGTTCGCACACCGGGGTCTCTGGGTACTTCCCCTAAGGACTTTCGTCCTATTGCTCTCACAAGTTGTGTCTGCAAACTCTTTGAACGTATGGTTAACGTTCGTCTGATGTGGTTCCTGGAACACCATCACCTCCTCTCCCCTCCTCAATTTGGTTTCCGCAAGTGCCGCAGCACGACAGATGTCCTGGTGAACTTGGAGGTCTATATTCGTACTGCTTTTGCTGCGAAGACCTCCGTTGTTGCCGTCCTTTTTGACCTGGAAAAGGCTTACGACACCACTTGGAGATATCATATTCTGTCTCAACTTCATTCTTTTGGCCTTCGTGGTCATCTCCCTCTCTTTCTCCGCAGCTTCCTCTCCCGTCGTTCCTTTCGTGTGCGCCTTGGTACCGCGCTCTCTGCCTCTTTTCAGCAATACGAAGGTGTGCCCCAGGGTAGTGTTCTGAGCACTACTCTTTTTCTGGTTGCCCTCAATGGTCTTCTTTCTTCTCTTCCTTCTGGTGTCTTCTCCGCTCTCTATGTCGATGATCTTACCCTTTCCTGTCAGGGTGATGATTCGCCTCTCCTTCAGCGCCGGCTTCAACTTGCAATTGATGCCGTGTCGTCTTGGGCCACCGATCATGGCTTCAAGTTCTCTACTTCTAAGACTTGTGCCATGACTTTTACGCGGAAACGGGTTGTTCTTCGTTCCTCTTTGTCACTTTATGGTCATCCCCTTGAATACAAAGATTCCGCAAAGCTTTTGGGGTTATTCCTTGACACTCGTTTGTCTTGGTCTCCCCATATCTCTTACCTCCGTGTTGAGTGCTCTAAGGCCCTTACCCTCTTTCGGGTCTTGTCCCATACTTCTTGGGGAGCAGATAGGCGCACTCTCCTTCCTTTACATTCCTCTCTTGTCCTGTCTAAGCTCGATTATGGTTGCCCTGCTTACTCGTCTGCTTCTCCTTCTACTCTTCGCCGTCTTGATGCTTTGCACCATACTGGGTTGCGCCTCAGTTCTGGTGCCTTTCGTTCGACTCCCGTCCTTAGCTTGTATGTTGACACTGGCTTCCTGTCTCTCCAGGACCGCCGTGATCGCTACTGTCTTCGCTATCTTGCGCGGTCCTTACAACATCCTTCCTCTCGCCTCTGTCGTGCTTTAACTTTTACCCCTCCTGCGGTTCCTGTTCCTCTTCACCACCTCCCTCTTTCTGTCCGGTTATCTCGCCTCCAGGATTCTCTTTCCGTTCGTATTTCTAATGTTTCTCCTCGTGTTGTTCCTTCTTTGCCCCCATGGAGAGTCCCTCTTCCGCGGTTTTGTACTTCCTTGACCCATATCACTAAAGCTTTTTCCTCTCCTACGGTTCTAAAACTGCCTTTTTTTAGCACTTCTCTTCTCACTCCCGCTCCGTTTCTGTCTTCACCGATGGGTCTAAGTCTGCGGACGGTGTTGGCTACTGTTGTTTTTCCTGATCGCACTTATGTGTCGCTTACCTCCAGAGACTAGCATCTTTACAGCGGAGCTTTATGCTATTCTCTATGCTCTTCGTCTCCTGCTTTCTCGTTGTCGGTCTTCCTTTGTAGTTGGTGTTGACTCTCGTAGTGCCCTCATGGCTCTCGGGTCCTTTAATCCGGTTCATCCAGTAGTTGTCGAGATCCAGCATTGGCTGTTTCTTGTTCACAGTAAATTTAAGTAAGTTGAGTTTTGTTGGGTTCCCAGCCATATTGGTGTGTCTTTAAATGAGCGTGCGGATGCTGCCGCCAAGGAAGCTGTTCGCTCTTGTCCCATCTCTCGTAAAGGTATTCCATATTCCGACTTTTACCCGGTTATCCATTCCTCCATCCTTACCCGTTGGCAGGCTTCTTGGTCGTCTGTTACTGGTAACAAACTACGTACTCTAAAATGTTGTGTTTCCTCTTGGCCGTCCTCCTACGACCGTAACCGTCGATGGGAAACAGCTCTGGTGAGGTTGCGTATTGGCTATACTCGCTTAACCCATGGTCACTTGATGGAGCGCCGCCCTGCTCCTTATTGTCCTAGTTGCATTGTCCCTCTTACGGTCGTGCATGTCCTTCTTGAATGTTCTGACTTCCAGGACGAGCGTGTGTCTTGCTTTCCGACCGCCCCTCGCGGTCACCTGTCCCTCAATAGAATTCTTGGTGACTCGGATACTTTTGATATCGTTCACTTTATGCGTTTTTGGTCTCGTATTGGCATCTTTGGTGATATTTAGTGCCCTCTGATTATTCTTGGCATTTGATGGTGCTACACAGCCTTCGTGGTTTGGTGCCTTCTTTTGATAATTACTTACTTACTTTTTCAGAAAATTTTAAGAAAATTGATATGAACCTTATAGTAAAATTTGAAGATTATCAACAGGTACATTGTAGTATAATTTGCCGGTTATTTCTAGGTACATTGTAGTAAAATTTGCGTTCAACATAACAACCATGATATTTGATTATAGCAGTTATTACAATGGTGAAGTTGTATGGCTTAGGCACATATATTGAGGGAGTGGATAGCTAAGATACAGTGTGAGTTAGAGCAGTAGGTAGGAAACTATCGGAATTAAATTAGGTACCTTTAGGTTTTACTTTTGAATAAGGCATAGGCTGGACAGCTTTTTAATTCGTCCCCTCCGTGGTGCCTCCTTGCCGTGGTGAGGGGCTCACGTACACCTCCCTGGGAAGGGTGTGGGTTGCCTGTGCCCCCTCTCCTGTCCCCCTCTTTGGGTGGTGTACGTGCTGAAGGGCACCATGTAGGGGCCTTGTGAGCCATCGGACCACCCGGGCTGAGACTCGAACGTCAGGCTGCGCGCAGCCGCGTCCAACAGCCTGGTTGATCAGTCCGGCAACCAGGAGGCCTGGTCGACGACCGGGCCGCGGGGAGGCTAAGCCCCGGAAGCACCTCAAGGTAACCTCAAGGTAACCCGCTGGAGAGGTCGCTTGTGAGAGGCCGCTCTGAGTGGATGGATGGGTGTCCAGGCAAGGGCGATAGGGGGACTGGGGTCTTAGCACCAGTGTGGGAGAATGAACGAAGTAGTAGGACTCCCCTGTTGAAAAGGGGGAGCACCGCTGGGGACGACACACCCTTCCTGCCCTGCCCGGCGCTCGGCCTCCCTGGCTGCCCTGGTAGGTGGTATCCCTTGGTTTCGGGTCCCATCCCTTTTGTGTTGGTTTGCTATATGGATGACGACTTGACTACTACTAACCAGGCTCATGGGGTGGGCGACCAGGCCCCTGAGTCGGACCGTCCTGGAAGACCGGGATCTGTAGCCTCCGCTACAGAGCCCGGTTTAGGCCCAGACCGGACTCTTCCTTCCTGCTCCCCTCCCTCCTCCGTGGCTGGGTCGAGCCCCAAGCATGCTGTGGTGACCGTCTCGTCCCCTTGCACGGCTCCATCTCTTCTTGCGACTACTGAACCTTTCAACCCGTCTCTCTCTACGGGTTCTCATCGCCGTATCCGCCACGGCCGCTGTCGTATGCTCCCTTCCCATCCTCCTTCGTTCCATGCTTTGTTTGGTCCTGCTACATGGACTAAATACTTTGACCTTCAACCTTTGGACTCAACTCCTCCTGATGATTTTTCCCCTCATAGGCATCTTGTCGACTCCGTGGATGCCTCTGTCACCTTCAACCCCACTCGTCTTGGTACCCGTGTCGTTGCTGCTCCTTCTCAGGATGCGGCCACTCGCTTGGCTTGGCTGCCTTATCCTGCCTTGGTGAAACCCCCTGTTCGGGTCTCGAAGAACCTCCGGTTGAATGTCAGTGTGGGCACTGTTCTCCTCCCGCACCATGTTGCGACCAGGTGTTAGGGATCTCAGGGACTGCCACGTGGATATCAAGCATGTCCTCGAGGCCCAGGGTCATTCTGTCCTCCAGGTGGATACATTTACTCGTCCCCCTCGTGGTCATCGCCGTCTGCCTCTTCGGGTTGTGAAGGTTACCTTTGATGGTAGAACCCTTCCATCCTCTGTTATTCTTGCTGGTGGCAGGTGCTCCGTTCAGGAATATATTCCCTCTCCGAGGCTTTGCGGTAAGTGCTGGAAGTTTGGGCATGGTACCCTCAAATGCTCTAGTCCTGTCTCTCTCTGTCCCCTGTGTGGAAGCGAGGGTCACTCTAAGTTGGAGTGTGCTTCTCCCCAGGCCCGCTGCCTCAATTGCGGCGAGGCTCACCCTACCTTCTCCCGTGCGTGTATTCGTTACAAACTTGAGGCGGCTGTCCTCAACTTGAAGCACTGGGACCGTTTGTGTTTTCATGAGGCTCGGCGCCAAGTTCATCGTCTTCCCTCTTTCGCCGGTGTCTCCTATGCTCGCGTGGTGCGCTCTTCCTCTCCTCGTCCTTCCCACCTTCCTCAGTCTCACAATCGTTTCCGAGCCTTAGACCCGGACACGCCCACCACCACCTCCCCTGTTTCCCTCCGTTCTGTCCCGAAGGGTCCCCCTCCTGGTTCTCTGTCTAGGGCTCCCCTCCTTTCTACCCAGTCTGTCACGTCTCCTGTGTCTTCTATTTCCTCTCCTTCTAGTCCTCCTTCCCGTCCTTCTCCTCCGTCTCCTGGCTCTCCACGCCGTCTGACTGTGCGGGCCGACGTCCATCGCTCTCCTGATGGTTGTGTTGCTCGCTCTCGATCTTCTTCTCCTATCGAGACACTGGAGTCTGTTGCCCAGTACGTTGCTGCTGGGACGCCTGTATCTTTGAGTCAGAAGCGGAAACCTGGCTCCTCTCCTTCCTCCTCCCCTGTCGGTAAGAAAGCTTCGCTTTCTTTTTCACCCCCTATCTCTGATTCTATCATTCCTTCCCCTCCCGCTTCGGTGGTGGTGCCCCCTGTTCCTACTGTGGGGGTTTCTTTAGCCCCTGGTCACGACGTGGGGGTTTCTTTAGCCCCTGGTTTCATTCTCGGTTACTGCCCTTGCTGAGGTGCGTTCCCCTCTTTCTGCCCCCCCCCCCCCTCCTCCCCTGCCTTCTCCTCCAGACCCTGCTCGTCCACCTTTGGTCCGTCCTCCTGCTTCTTGCCCTCCTTCTTTACTCAGTTTACCCATGCCCCCCTAACCCTGAATTCGCTGACCCTGATCCTGACTCTGTGCTTTTTTAGCGTGCTGTGTTCCTTCTTCACCTTTGTTTCTTCTTTGCTCTCTGTTGCTCTCCTCTCTCTCTTTGCTGATGTCTTTTCTCCAGTGGCACATCCGTGGATTTTACGCCAATTTCCTTGACCTCCAACTTCTCATTTCACAGTTTTCGCCCCTTTGTGTCTGTCTCCAGGAGCCGATGCTTGGTTCTAGTTCTGATCGCTTCCGTGGCTATTCTTTTCTCTCCCCTCCCCATAATTCTTCTTCTCTCTTGATTCGTTCCGATGTTCCCTTTGTCCCCTTACATTTTTCCTTGCCTCTCCACTGTTCTGCCGCCCGTATCTTTGTGCGTAGATGGTACACGGTTTGTTCTATTAATCTACCCCCCACTGTCCCACTTTCTCTTCCTGATCTTAAACACCTCCTAGACTCCTTGCCGGAGCCTGTGCTCCTGCTGGGTGATTTCAATTGTCGTCATGCCCTTTGGGGTGATGTGCTGACAAACACCCGGGGTCGCCTCCTTGAACCGTTCATCCTCTCTTCTTCCCTGTCCCTTCTTAATTCTGGTGAGCCCACTCATTTGGACTCTCGGACTCGCTCCCTTTCTTGTCTCGATCTTTCTCTGTGCTCATCATCCCTTTCCTTAGATTTCGGGTGGTGAGTCCTTGATGACCTGTATGGCAGTGACCATTTTCCTATCCTTGTCACTTTTTTCTCCTTTCGCCCTCCTCTCTCCTTCCCTAGGTGGCGGTTTGCCGAGGCTGACTGACGCCTCTTTACTCTCCGTGCTACTATTTCCGACCTCTCCGTTTTACCTCTCCCTCGCGCCCTCCTTCTTTTTCATGACACTGTCTTTGACGCTGCCCTCCACTCTATTCCTCGCTCTTCCTCTCAGGGAACGCGTAAGTGCGTTCCCTTAAGTAAGTGGTAGAGTTTGGACTGTGCTCGGGCTGTCCGCTGTAAGTGTGCAGCCTGGAAGAGACATCGCCGCCGGAAGATGGTTGAGTCTTTTCTTTTGTTTCAAAAGGCGAGTCCGGTGGCCCGTAGGACCATCCGTGCGGCTAAACGTGCTTGCTGGGAGTCTTATGTCTCCACCGTTACGTCCGAAACTCCTCTTCCACTGGTCTGGAAGCGTATCCGCAAGATTGCGGGTAAGTTCGTTCCCGATGTCTCACCGGTCCTTCGCCTTCATGGTACTCTTGTGGCGGACCCGTTGCAGGTTGCGACCGAACTGGGTTCCCATTTCTCTTCTGTTAGTTCTGGTTCTCATCTCCCCCAATCCTTCCTTCTTCGTAAGCCTCTCCTTGAATCTCGTCCTTTAAATTTCTGTACTTATCTTCACCTTCCCTATAATGATTACTTCTCTCTCTCTGAACTTCAATCTGCCCTAGCTCTTTGTGGTTCTACGGCAGCGGCTCCGATGGCATTCATTATGAAATGCTTCGCCATCTCCCTCTGTGCACGTCCCAGTATTTACTGAGTCTGTACAATCGGGTCTGGGAGTCGTCGTCAGTCCCTGAAGACTGGCTCGATGCTGGTGTCCTCCCTGTTCGGAAACCAGGGTCTCTCGGGTCATCCCCCAAGGACTTCCACCCTATTGTTCTCACGAGTTGTGTCTGCAAGCTCTTTGGACGTATGGTCAACGTTCGTTTGATGTGGTTCTTAGAGCACTATTGCCACCTCTCCCCTTCTCAATTTGGTTTTTGCAAGTGCCGCAGCACAACAGATGTCCTGGTGAACTTGGAGGTCTATATTCGTACTACTTTTGCTGCGAAGGCCTCCGTTGTTGCCGTCCTTTTTGACCTGGAAAAGGCTTACGACACCACTTGGCGATATCATATTCTATCCCAGCTTCTTTCTTTTAGCCTTTGTGGGAACCTCCCTCTCTTCCTCCGGAGCTTCCTCTCTCGTCGTTCCTTTCGTGTGCGGCTTGGTACTGCTCTCTCTCCCCCTTTTCAGCAGTATGAGGGTGTACCCCAGGGTAGTGTTCTGAGCACTACTCTTTTTCTAGTTGCCCTCAACGGTCTTCTTTCCTCTCTTCCTTCTGGCGTCTTCTCTGCTCTCTATGTTGTTGATCTTACCCTTTGCTGTCGGGGTGATGATTCCCCTCTCCTTCAACACTGGCTTCAACTTGCGATTGATGCCGTGTCGTCTTGGGCCACCGATCATGGCTTCATGTTCTCTGCGTCTAAGACTTGTGCTATGACTTTTACTCAGAAGCATGTCGTTCTTCGTCCCTCTTTGTCGCTTTATGGTCATCCCATTGTGTACAGGGATTCTGCGAAGCTTTTGGGGTTAGTCTTTGACACTCGTTTGTCTTGGTCAGCCCATATCTCTTACCTCCGAGTTGAATGCTCTAAGGCCCTTAACCTCCTTAAGGTTTTGTCCCATACTTCTTGGGGAGCGGATAGGCGCACGCTCCTCTATTTGCACTCCTCTCTCGTCCTGTCTAAACTCGATTATGGTTGCCCTGCATACTCTTCTGCTTCTCCTTCTACTCTTCGCCGTCTTGATGCTTTGCATCATACTGGGTTGCGTCTCAGCTCTGGTGCCTTTCGTTCGACTCCCGCCCTTAGTTTGTATGTTGACACTGGCTTTCTCTTTCTTCAGGACCGCCGTGATCGCTACTGTCTTCGCTATCTTGCGCGGTCCTTCCAACATCCTTCCTCTCGCCTCTGTCGTGCATTGACTTTTCCTCCTCCTGTGGTTCCTGTTCCTCTTCATTGTCTCCCACTTTCTGTCCGGTTATCTCGCTTACAGGATTCTCTTTATGTTCATATTTCTAATGTTTCTCCTCGTATTGTTCCTTCCTTACCTCCGTGGAGAGTCCCCCCTTCCCAAGTTTTGTACGTCCTTGACTTGTATTACTAAAGCCTTTACCCCTCCTACTATTCTGAAAAGCCTCTTCCTTGAGCACTTTTCCTCGCACTCCCACTCTATTTCCATCTTCACTGATGGGTCCAAGTCTGCGAACGGTGTGGGCTACTCTGTTGTGTTTCCTGACCGTACTTATATGTGTCGCCTCCTTTCGGAGGCAAGCGTCTTTACGGCAGAACTTTATGCTATTCTCTATGCTCTTCGTCTTTTGCTTTCTCATTCTCATTCCTCCTTTGTGGTTGTAGTTGATTCTCGTAGTGCCCTCATGGCTCTAGGGTCCTTTAATCCTGTCCATCCAGTGGTTATCGAGATTCAACATTGGCTGTTTCTTATTTCTAGTAAATTTAAATCAGTAGAGTTTTGCTGGGTTTCCAGCCATGTTGGTGTTGCTTTAAATGAGCGTGCTACTAAGGGCACACACAATTATTGTGCTACTAGGGGACACACAAAGGGCACACACAATTATTGTGTGTGCGCCTTGACAGATATAATTGAAGAGGAACAAGAATTACGTTACCTAGTGCTCCAATACACGAGTTGAGGCCAGCCTCCCCCACAAATGTATCGACTGGCGTGTTCTTCCATGTTCATACTGGTTGTCTAGGCCTAATCACTATACAAGCTAAGCTGTAGTTGTGTTAATTTTAATTACTAACATATAATAATAATAATAATAATAATAATAATTTATCTAGGAAAAGTACTTACATAGATGCAGTTACAAACATTCTGATTGATTTATATACAGAGCTAGTACATACAGTACCTAAAGTCACTAATACGCAGATCGTTTCAGGCAACATGTAGTATAATACTGCAGTGAATGTTTACTAATCAATAATTTATATTGATAACTGTATATATATAATAAACTTCCCCAGAATGTGTAAGGATTTGTGAGCAAATTGTGAGAAATTTAAACATCATACAGTCCATTTTAAACATCATAGTTAATTATTGAAATAAATAAATTAACGGAAAAATATAAATTACTATATAAGTTATTATAAATTGCTAAATAAATCCCACAGGTCAGTTTCTACACAATAGTCTCGTAGAGCAAAGGCTGTCGTGCCGTTCCATGGGGGCAGCCGTATCTTCGCTGGAGATGATTCTGATTGCCCTCTTCTATTTTCCTAGCGAACTGTGCTCTCATTTGTAGTTCTCTAGAGAGCGATTGTAAGCTGTCCTGCAACTGATGTTCTTGGCATGAGGAGGAGGGGGGAAGAAGTTGTTATTTCTGGGAAATTCAATCTTTGGCTTGCCCAAGGAGCACATCCCTCAATCAATCCACAAGGTTGGTTGGGTGGTGCCCATAAGCACTCCGTTTTTTTTCAATGTTTCAAATTTTTTACCTCGTTTTTCGTGCTTCGTCGTTCAGTTTCGTTTCAAATTGTTCGCAATAGAATGGCGCACATTTCGAAATAAATATCACATAATAATCAGGCAATAAATTGATTTTTTGCCATTTTTTATTTCAACGACGGTGGTAAAGTCGTCGAGCATCAAACGGAATTGTTTTGGATATCTCTTTTCGGCGGTAATGCTAGCCATGCATTCTCGAAAAGGAGATAGTTCCATACTCCAATGGCTCTAGGAGCATTGTTGACCTATGTTAGATGAATAGGTAAGTTTGATTGCTGCATGGTGACGGGCTGCCTTGGGGATGAGAGGCAAAGTGCTGGTGAAAGTTGATTTGACTGCTTCAAGCCGATTATCTGCTGAAATAAAATTGAGGGAGGTATTCACACTAACAACCAGTAAACACTCGCAACTACAGCAACTCTCAAAGCCAGTGCAAGACTCACACCCAGTGCAAGACTCACGGCCAGTGCAAGAGTGGCAGCCAGTGCCAGACTCACAGCTAGTACTAGACTCACATCCAGTGCAAGATTTGCAGAAATTACAACACTTGCAACTAGTGCAAACTCGAAGCCAGTGCAAAACTTGCAGCCAGTGAAACACTTTCAGCCACAGCAAGACTCAGCGAAAGTATAAGACTCAGCGATACTGTAAGACTCAGCGATAGTGTAAGACTTTCAGATAGTGTAAGACTCAGCGATAGTGTAAGACTTAGCGATAGTGTAAGACTCAGCGATAGTGTAAGACTTAGCGATAGTGTAAGACTCAGAGATTGTGTAAGACTTTCAGATAGTGTAAGACTTCCAGGTATCAGAAACCTCACAGCTACGGCTAGATTCACAGCTATTTCAAGACTCTTAGCCATTACAAGACTCTAGTAATTGCTAAGACCTTTAATTCGTTAGTTACAATAAACTCTTCACTTTCTATCGACCTCCCCCTCCCCGCTCAGCTCGTTGTCGCCGTGTGGGGGCTTCGTGGGCGGCTGCCGGAGTGTGATGCTCCTTGGGACAGTCCTCTGTACTTTTCTAGCCTTGTGCTCCTGCTGCCGTCCTCTCCAATTCTGCTGGGCATCTTTTCCTTTTCCTTCTGTTTCGTTTTTGTTCCCCCCTCTTCTCCTATCTGCTTGCCGTTTCCTGCCGACCTTTTGCTCGTTCTGGTTCTTCCCTTGGACTTCTTCTATTTTGACGCCCGGGTGCTTGAGGAGGCATACTCTTGCACCCGTAGAACTGCAGTACCCGACGTCGAGAGCGAGGGGAACCTTTTATTGTCAATCCCCACTTCGTCACTGAACCCGATCTCGACGGACTGTCGGTTTCTTAAGGTGGCGTTTGTGGCGCGTATACTCACGACGCACCCCTAGGAGGCCCTGACAAGATCGGCGATAGCTTCTTGTTGGGTGTCCTGCCTCTAATTGTGGCTCCATGGTGGGTGTGGGGGCACATTCGTGAGTGAATTCTTCTTTTCGTCAAGATGATAACCCCTGTTTCGGCTTCTTCTGGTTTACCTTCTCAGGCTCGTGGGGTGGGCGACCAAGCCCCCGAGTCGGTCCGTATTGGAAGACCGGGCTCTGTAGCCTCCGCTGCATTGGGCCCCGACCTTGCTCCTCCTTTGGCCTCTCTGACTCCTTCCTCTGGCTCCCCTCCCTCCTCTGTGGTTGGGTCGAGCCCCAAGCCCCCAGTGGTGACTACCTCGTCCCCTGGCGCGGCTCCTTCTCTAGTTGTAACTACTGCGCCTTTTAACCCCTCTCTCTCTGGGGGTTCTCACCGCTGTCCTCGTTACGGCCGCCCTCGCTCGATTCCTTCCAGTTCTGCTACCTATCAAGCCTTGTTTGGTCCCGCTTCGTGGGCCAAATATTTTGATCTCCTCCCTCTTGATTCTGCGCCTCCTGACGATTTCTCCCTCCATCGACATCTCGTTGATTCCGTGGATGCCTCCATTACTTTCAACCCCACTCGTCTCGGTACACGTGTCGTTGCTGCTCCTTCTCAGGATGCTGCTTCCCGCTTGGCTGCCTTATCCTGCCTTGGCGAGACCCCCGTTCGGGTCTCGAAGAACGCTCAGTTGAATGCCAGTGTTGGCACTATTTTGCTCCCGCCCCATGTTGCGACCGGTGTTCGGGACCTGCGCGACTGCCACGACGATATTCGACATATCCTCGCTGCCCAGGGCCATTCTATTCTCCAGGTGGACACGTTCACTTGTCCCCCTCGTGGTAGTCGCCGTCAACCCCTCCGGGTTGTGAAGATTACCTTTGATGGTAGGACCCTTCCACC
The DNA here is from genome assembly GCF_040958095.1 of Procambarus clarkii. Taxonomy (NCBI): domain Eukaryota; kingdom Metazoa; phylum Arthropoda; class Malacostraca; order Decapoda; family Cambaridae; genus Procambarus; species Procambarus clarkii. The sequence goes on from NC_091153.1 coordinate 36,007,776, forward strand.
CTCTGTCATTCTTGCTGGTGCCAGGTGCTCTGTCCAGGAGTACATTCCTTCTCCTCGGCTCTGCAACAAGTGCTGGAGGTTTGGGCATGGTGCCCTCCGCTGCTCCGGGACTGTCTCTCTCTGTCCTTTGTGTGGTGGCGAAGGTCACTCTAAGTCGGAGTGCGCTTCTCCCCAGGCTCGTTGCCTCAACTGCGGTGAGGCCCATCCTACCTTCTCCCGTGCGTGTGTCCATTACAAGCTTGAGGCAGCCGTCCTCAACTTGAAGCACCGGGAGCGTTTATCTTTTCCTGAGGCGAGGCGCCAGGTTCGCCGGCTCCCGCCTTATGCTAATATCTCTTATGCTCGCGTGTTGCGCTCTTCCTCTCCTCGTCCTTCCCGCCTTCCTCAGGCTCTCAACCGTTTCCGGGCCTTGGACCCTGATGCGCCCACTGCCCCCTCCTCTGTCCCTTTGGGTTCTCTCCCGAAGGATCCTCCTCCTGGTCCTCTGTCTGGGGTTCCCCTTCCTTCTACCCGGTCTGTCGGTGTCTTCTGTGTCTTCTTCCTCGTCCCCCTCCGATCCTCCTTCCCATCCTCTTCCTCCATCTATCGGCTCTCCCCACCGCCTGTCGGTGCGGGCGGATGTCCATCGCTCTCCTAACGGCCGTCGTGTGTGCTCTCGTTCGGCTTCTCCTGTTGAGACACTGGAATCCGTTGCCCGGTACGTAGTTGCTGGGACACCGGTCTCTTTAAGTCAGAAGCGTAAGCCTGGCTCCTCTCCTTCCTCTTCCCCGGCGGGTAAGAAGGCTTCGCTTTCTTCCTCAGCTCCTCCTCCTGGCTCTGTTGCTCCTTCCCCTCCCGTTTCAGTGCTTGCGCCCCTGTTCCTGCTATGGAGGTTTCTTTGGCCCCTGCTTCCCTTTCGGTTGCTGCTCTTGCTGGGGTGCGCTCCCCTCTTTCTACTCCCCCTCTTCCTGCTGCTGTCCTTGACTGCTCCTCTCCGTTGTCTCCTCCTCTTCCTCCTCCTCCTCCGGACCCTGCCCGCCCACCTCTGATCTGTTCTCCCGTTTCCTTCCCTCAGTCTTTGCTCAGTTTACCCATGCCCCCTAACCCTGACTTTGCTGACCCTGATCCCGACCCTGATATTCTTTAACGTGCTCTGTTGCTCTTTCGCCTTTGTTTCTTCCTTGTTCTCTGTTTTTGTCCTTTCTCTTCTCGTCGTTGTCCATTCTTCAATGGAACGTTCGAGGTTATTACGCCAATTTCCTCGAACTCCAACTTCTGATTTCGCGGTTTTCGCCCCTTTGTGTCTGTCTCCAGGAGCCAATGCTTGGTGCTCGTCCTGGTCGTTTTCGTGGCTATTCCTTTCTCTCCCCCCCCCAGCCATTGCTGGGGCTTCTAATTCTTCTGCTCTCTTGATTCGGGCTGATGTTCCCTTTGTTCCTTTACTTTTTCCTTCGCCTCTCCATTGTTCTGCTGCTCGTATCTTTGTGGGGAAATGGTACACAGTTTGTTCCATTTATCTCCCCCCGAGTGTCCAGCTCTCTCTTCCTGATTTGAAACACCTCCTAGACTCCTTGCCGGAGCCTGTGCTCCTGCTGGGTGACTTCAATTGTCGTCATTCTCTTTGGGGTGACGTTCTGACGAATACCCGGGGTCGCCTCCTTGAGCCGTTTCTCCTCTCTTCTTCCCTGTCTCTTCTGAATTCTGGTGAGCCCACTCATTTGGACTCTCGGACTCGCACCCTTTCTTGTCTTGATCTTTCTCTCTGCTCTTCTTCTCTTTACTTAGATTTCACGTGGCAGGTTCTTGATGACCTCCATGGAAGTGATCATTTCCCCATCCTTGTTTCCTTTTTCTCTTTTCGCCCTTCCCTCTCTTTCCCTAGGTGGCAGTTTGCTAAGGCAGACTGGACCCTATTTACCCTCAGTGCTGCTCTCTCTGACCTCTCCCTTCTGCCTCTCTCTCGCGCTCTCCTCCTTTTTCATGACACTGTCTTCAACGCTGCCCTCCGCTCTATTCCTCGCTCTTCCTCTCGGGGTCCACGGAAGTGCGTTCCCTGGTGGAATGCGGACTGTGCTCGGGCTGTCCGCTGTAAGCGTGCAGCCTGGAAAAGGCACCGCCGTAGGCAGACGACCGATTCTTTTCTTTTCTTTCGGAAAGCGAGTGCGGTGGCCCGTAGGGCCATCCGTACGGCTAAACGTGAATGTTGGGCATCTTATGTCTCAACAATTACGTCCGAGACCCCTCTGGCCCAGATCTGGAAGCGTATCCGCAAGATAGCGGGTAAGTTCGTTCCCGATGTTTCACCGGTCCTTCACCTCCGTGATACTCTTGTGGCGGACCCGTTGCAGGTCGCTTCCGAACTGGGTTCCCACTTTTCTTCTGTTAGCTCTGGTCTTCGTCTTCCCCAATCTTTCCTTCTTCGTAAACCTGTCCTTGAGTCTCGTCCTTTAGATTTCTGCACTCATCTTCAGCTTCCCTATAATGATCCCTTCTCTCTCTCTGAACTTCATTCTGCCCTGGCCCTCCGCGGTTCTACGGCGGCGGGCTCCGATGGTATTCATTATGAGATGCTTCGCCATCTCCCTCCGAGCACGTCTCAGTATTTACTGAGTCTGTATAATCGGATCTGGGAGTAGTCGTCAGTCCCTGAGGACTGGCTCGATGCCGTTGTCCTCCCTGTTCGCAAACCGGGGTCTCTGGGTACTTCCCCTAAGGACTTTCGCCCTATTGCTCTCACAAGTTGTGTCTGCAAACTCTTTGAACGTATGGTTAACGTTCGTCTGATGTGGTTCCTGGAACACCATCACCTCCTCTCCCCTTCTCAATTTGGTTTCCGCAAGTGCCGCAGCACGACAGATGTCCTGGTGAACTTGGAGGTCTATATTCGTACTGCTTTTGCTGCGAAGACCTCCGTTGTTGCCGTCCTTTTTGACCTAGAAAAGGCTTACGACACCACTTGGCGTTATCATATCCTATCTCAACTTCATTCTTTTGGCCTTCGTGGTCATCTCCCTCTCTTTCTCCGCAGCTTCCTCTCTCGTCGTTCCTTTCGGGTGCGCCTTGGTACCGCTCTCTCTCCCTCTTTTCAGCAATACGAAGGTGTGCCCCAGGGTAGTGTTCTGAGCACTACTCTTTTTCTGGTTGCCCTCAATGGTCTTCTTTCCTCTCTTCCTTCTGGTGTCTTCTCCGCTCTCTATGTCGATGATCTTACCCTTTGTTGTCAGGGTGATGATTCGCCTCTCCTTCAACGCCGGCTTCAACTTGCAATTGATGCCGTGTCGTCTTGGGCCACAGGTCATGGCTTCAAGTTCTCTACTTCTAAGACTTGTACCATGACTTTTACGCGGAAACGGGTTGTTCTTCGTCCCTCTTTGTCACTTTATGGTCATCCCCTTGAATACAAAGATTCCGCGAAGCTTTTGGGGTTATTCCTTGACACTCGTTTGTCTTGGTCTCCCCATATCTCTTACCTCCGTGTTGAGTGCTCTAAGGCCCTTACCCTCCTTCGGGTCTTGTCCCATACTTCTTGGGGGGCAGATAGGCGCACTCTCCTTGCTTTACATTCCTCTCTCGTCCTGTCTAAGCTCGATTATGGTTGCCCTGCTTACTCGTCTGCTTCTCCTTCTACTCTTCGCCGTCTTGATGCTTTGCACCATACTGGGTTGCGCCTCAGTTCTGGTGCCTTTCGTTCGACTCCCATCCTTAGCTTGTATGTTGACACTGGCTTCCTGTCTCTCCAGGACCGCCGTGATCGCTACTGTCTTTGCTATCTTGCGCGGTCCTTGCAACATCCTTCCTCTCGCCTCTGTCGTGCTTTAACTTTTGCCCCTCCTGCGGTTCCTGTTCCTCTTCACCACCTCCCTCTTTCTGTCCGGTTATCTCGCCTACAGGATTCTCTCTCCGTTCGTATTTTTGATGTTTCTCCTCGTGTTGTTCCTTCTTTACCCCCGTGGAGGGTCCCTCTTCCGCGGTTTTGTACTTCCTTGGCCCGTATCACTAAAGCTTTTACCCCTCCTACGGTTCTAAAACGCCTTTTCCTCGAGCACTTTTCTTCTCACTCCCGCTCCGTTTCTGTCTTCACCGATGGGTCTAAGTCAGCGGACGGTGTTGGCTACTCTGTTTTTTTTCCTGATCGCACTTATATGTGTCGCTTGCCTCCGGAGACTAGCATCTTTACAGCGGAACTTTATGCTATTCTCTATGCTCTTCGTCTCCTGCTTTCTCGTTGTCAGTCTTCCTTTGTGGTTGTTGTTGACTCTCGTAGTGCCCTCATGGCTCTCGGGTCCTTTAATCCGGTTCATCCAGTAGTTGTCGAGATCCAGCATTGGCTGTTTCTCGTTCACAGTAAATTTAAGTCGGTTGAGTTTTGTTGGGTTCCCAGCCATATTGGTGTGTCTTTAAATGAGCGTGCGGATGCTGCCGCTAAGGAAGCTGTCCGCTCTTGTCCCATCTCTCGTAAAGGCATTCAGTATTCCGACTTTTACCCGGTTATCCATTCCTCAGTCCTTACCCGTTGGCAGGCTTCTTGGTTGTCTGTTACTGGTAACAAGCTACGTACTCTTAAATGTTGTGTTTCCTCGTGGCCGTCCTCCTTCCACCGTAACCGGCCGTGGGAAACAGCTCTGGCGAGGTTGCGTATTGGCCATGCTCGCTTAACCCATGGTCACTTGATGGAGCGCCGCCCTGCTCCTTATTGTCCTAGTTGCATTGTCCCTCTTATGGTCGTGCATGTCCTTCTTGAATGTCTTGACTTCCAGGACGAGCGTGTGTCTTGCTTTCCGACCGCCCCTCGCGGTCACCTGTCCCTCGATAGAATTCTTGGTGACTCGGATACTTTTGATATCGTTCGCCTTATGCGTTTTTGTTCTCGTATTGGCATCCTTGGTGATATTTAGCGCCCTCTGATTATTTTGCGTATTTGATGGTGCTACATAGCCTTCCCGGTTTGGTGCCTTCTTTTGATAATTACTTACTTACTTTCTATCGACCTCATAATTTGTGATGGATTGTAACAATGTTCTTTTTAGGATAATTAACTAACAGGATTTTGGAAATGCTTGTCTATTATACTACGTGAAAACATTAAAATAAAACAAGATTAAACAAACCAATTATTCCTTTCATTGAGAGATGCCTCAACATCCTCAATTGTGAGGGTGATATTGACAAAGAAATCGGGTCAAAGTCGACCAGGAGATATCATTGAGCATCGGGTCAAAATGCGATCGAAAATCTCCGCAGTATTCATTTCCTTTTGAATTGCTGGGTTCACCAGGATACCAGTCTGCGGCGTCGACTGGGCGACCATCCAACCACCTCCACGTGCCATTTCTTCCTGCGTCCCTGAAGCCCACGAACCCATGAAGATGTTCGATTCCTGTGATATGAATACAATAAACAGTTGTAATAATAACTAGATTTATACACGCATTCTCACACATTGCAGTTTTAGCGCGCGCGCGCGTAGACAGACAGACAGACAGACAGACAGACAGACAGACAGACAGACAGACAGACAGACAGACAGACAGACAGACAGACATACAGAGAGAGAGACACAGAGAGAGAGAGAGACAGAGAGAGAGAGAGAGACAGAGAGAGAGAGACAGAGTACCAGGTAGCCAGTACCTGGTAGCCAAAGGTACCAGGGGAACAGGGAAGAGCCAAGGTGACGAAATGAAAGAAATGTTCGCCCAGATTCTGGAGGACATCAAGAGTGAGATGCAAGAAATGATGCAGGAAATGAAGAACGAAATAAGCAACCTGAAAAGAGAGCTGACAGCAGCAAAGGAGGAGATTAGAACCCTCAAAGAGAATGGTATCGAGGCTGAAAATCAGAAAACCATCCAGGGAGAAGGTGGTAATAGTTTTTTGGATGAGAATGCCATAATAAAAGCAACATTTGCGGAAATACTAAAAAAAAATAACTGAAGTAATGACTGCAGTGATGGAGGTGGCCATGAAAGCAGCCACCTCACAGGAGGCGGCACGCTCCACTAGCCAACTGCTGGAAAGGAACAGATCAGTGGTTGCTGTGGGTATTAAAGAGCAGGAAGGCTCTAATAGGACAGAGTGGAATGACAAGGACAAAGCAGCAGTGAATGAAGTACTAAAGGCACTTGACATGGAAGGGGATGAGCATAGCATTGAAAAGGTTTTCAGGGTAGGTTGGTACAACAAAGACCGAGACCGAATGATAAAGATAGTGTTTGCAAACGAGAGCACAAAGAAGATCCTATCAAGGAAGAGCTCCCTGAAAAACGTGGAAAAATTCAAAAATGTATTCCTCCAGAGAGACATTACAAGGGAGGAGAGAGCCGTGGCGGCAGAAGCAAGGAAGAGGCGCAGGGCGAGAGGGGAAAACCAGGAAGTCACAGCTCCCAACACAACACCCCCAGAAGCGAGGGGGGGAACCCACAACCAGCTACCCAGTAACACTAGAAGGGAGGACAACCCGGCCTCCCTCCTCTGCATAGAAAACCCCCCTACCCCAAACCCTCCCTGCCCTCACTCAAATGTTCAGCCAAATCTTCCTCCCCTCACACCCAATCCCCACCCTTCTACCCCTCCCCTCCTCCCGAGTCCTCCCTCCCCCCCTTTCCTTCCCGTCCTCCCTCCCCTTTCACCCCATACCCTCCCTGTCCCTCCCTCTTCACCGGATCTCCTGCTCCTCATCCCAGTATCCTCTGAGACCCTGTTATCCACCTCACAGGTCCTCACACCCATGGAACAGCCTCCCCCACCAGCAGAACACTCACCAAGGAGGCGATTTGAGAAGGGACAGAAGAAAGTGAGCCTCAAAGCGATGTACACTAACATAGATGGAATTACAAATAAAGCAAATGAGCTTGGAGAACGGGTACTAGAGGAAAGCCCAGACATAATAGCCCTCACAGAAACAAAGATCACGAAAACGATAACAAACGCAGTGTTCCCACAGGACTATTATGTTATGAGGAAAGAGAGGGAAGGAAGAGGTGGGGGTGGTGTAGCTCTGCTGGTAAGAAAAGGCTGGGATTTTGAGGAGATGGATATGCAGAGCTGTGAAGGTTTCAGTGACTACATAGCAGGTACTGTAACAAATGGAGGGAAAAAATTATAGTCGTAGTCATATATAATCCACCACCAAATGACAGAAGACCTAGACAGGAATATGATAGAAACAACATAGCCACCATTAACATAATAGAAAGAGCAGCTTCTGTTGCTAGCAGGAATGGATCTGGACTACTAATTATGGCAGACTTCAACCATGGGAAGATAGATTGGAAGAACAGAGACCCGCATGGAGGGCTAAGCTGGTGGACGTGGCAACAAGAAACTTTCTAAGCACATCACAGAACCAACAAGAATGAGAGGAGAAGATGAACCAGCAATGCTTGATTTGATATTTACCCTAAATGAGTGGGATATAAGAGAAGTTAAGATGGAAGCGCCCTTGGGAATGAGTGACCACAGTGTATTGAACTTTGAGTACCTGGTAGAGCTAGGACTTATCTCCCCCAAATACCTTGGGACACAGACCTCAGAGATAAGGCCGTACAGGGTATGATGGACTATGTTACCCAAAAGTGTCAGGAGGCAGTAAACAGGCTCATCCCGGCGCAAAGGGAAAAATCCGAGAAGCAACAGAAGAATCCATGGTATAATAGGGCATGTATGGAAGCGAAGAAACTGAACAAAAGGGCGTGGAGGAACTTCCGGAATAACAGAACACCAGAAAGCAGAGAGAGATGCCAGAGAACCAGGAATGAGTACGTCAGGGGTGAGAAGAGAAGCAGAGAAAAGTTTTGAAAATGATATAGCAAACAAAGCCAAGACCGAACCAAAGCTACACCACAGTCACATCAGAAGGAAAACAACAGTGAAAGAACAGGTATTGAAACTTCGAACAGGCGAGGACAGGTATACAGAGAATGACAGAGAGATGTGTGAAGAACTCAACAAGAGGTTCCAGGAGGTCTTCACAATAGAACAAGGTGAGGTCACTGTGCTAGGAGGAAGGGAGGTAAACCAGGCGGCCTTGGAAGAGTTCGAAATTACGAGAGAGGAGGTCAAGAGACACCTGCTGGATCTGGATGTTAGAAAGGCTGTTGGTCCAGATGGGATCTCACCATGGATACTGAAAGAGTGTGCAGAGGCACTTTGCTTGCCACTCTCCATAGTGTATAGTAAGTCACTGGAGACGGGAGACCTACCAGAAATATGGAAGACGGCGAATGTGGTCCCAATATACAAAAAGGGCGACAAGCAAGAGGCACTGAACTACAGGCCAGTGTCCTTGACTTGTATACCATGCAAGGTGATGGAGAAGATCGTGAGAAAAAACCTGGTAACACATCTGGAGAGAAGGGACTTCGTGACAAATCGCCAACATGGGTTCAGGGAGGGTAAATCTTGCCTTACAGGCTTGATAGAATTCTACGATCAGGTGACAAAGGTTAAACAAGAAAGAGAGGGCTGGGCGGACTGCATTTTCTTGGATTGTCGGAAAGCCTTTGACACAGTACCGCATAAGAGGCTGGTACATAAGCTGGAGAGACAGGCAGGTGTAGCTGGTAAGGTGCTCCAGTGGATAAGGGAGTATCTAAGCAATAGGAAGCAGAGAGTTACGGTGAGGGGTGAGACCTCCGATTGGCGTGAAGTCACCAGTGGAGTCCCACAGGGCTCTGTACTCGGTCCTATCTTGTTTCTGATATATGTAAATGATCTCCCAGAGGGTATCGATTCATTTCTCTCAATGTTTGCGGACGATGCTAAAATTATGAAAAGGATTAAAACAGAAGAGGACTGTTTGAGGCTTCAAGAAGACCTAGACAAGCTGAAGGAATGGTCGAACAAATGGTTGTTAGAGTTTAACCCAACCAAATGTAATGTAATGAAGATAGGTGTAGGGAGCAGGAGGCCAGATACAAGGTATCATCTGGGAGAGGAAATTCTTCAGGAGTCAGAGAAGGAAAAAGACTTGGGGGTTGATATCACGCCAGACCTGTCTCCTGCAGCACATATCAAGTGGATAACATCAGCGGCATATGCCAGGCTGGCCAACATACGAACGGCATTCAGAAACTTGTGTAAAGAATCATTCAGAACTTTGTATACCACATATGTCAGGCCAATCCTGGAGTAAGCAGCCCCAGCATGGAGTCCATATCTAGTCAAGGATAAGACTAAACTGGAAAAGGTTCAAAGGTTTGCCACCAGACTAGTACCCGAGCTGAGAGGTATGAGCTACGAGGAGAGACTACGGGAATTAAACCTCACTTCGCTGGAAGACAGAAGAATTAGGGGGAACATGATCACTACATTCAAGATTCTGAAGGGAATTGATAGGGTAGATAAAGACAGTCTATTTAACACAAGGGGAACACGCACAAGGGGACACAGGTGGAAACTGAATGCCCAAATGAGCCACAGAGATATTAGAAAGAACTTTTTTAGTGTCAGAGTAGTTGACAAATGGAATGCATTAGGCAGTGATGTGGTGGAGGCTGACTCCATACACAGTTTCAAGTGTAGATATGATAGAGCCCGATAGGCTCAGGAATCCGTACACCTGTTGATTGACGGTTGAGAGGCGGGACCAAAGAGCCAGAGCTTAACCCCCGCAAACACAACTAGGTGAGTACACACACACAGAGTGCAGAAAATTGAAAGCAAGCAAAAGAAAACAATTATATGCAATTGCATTTAGAGCAATTACAATCGGAACAATTGTATTCAGAGCAATTACAATTGGAAGAGTTGCAATCAAAGAAAAACACCGTAATCTAATCTAACAATCTAGTCTTTCAACAATTATTTTACATAAATGAATTCAACTATGGTAACACTTAAATACGTGCTGTACACTGCAACTTAAAACAAGAATCACATACAAAGTGTGGTGGGTTACCACACTTTTTTTTTTACATTTTTAAAGCATTTTTTAAAGGAGCAAGTGGTTGACTGAATTTTTAATAGTGTTGTGCCAGGTACACAAGGAAAAGCCTCACAGTATAAAAAGGATTCAGAAGAGTATTTAGATCAAAGAACTAGATAGAACGTAGCCCACATGGTCTGGTAGAACATTCCCAGAGCTACTGAAGGAATGTACTGCCTAGTTCATTAATGCAGTAAAGATAGGACATAGTGTTATTATATAGTGTAAGGAGGCGAGAGAGAGAGAAAAAAAGATGAGATGCAAGAAAATATATATTTTAACCATATAATAATTGACGGTTTGAACTAAAATGAGAGAGAGATGGGCATACGGCATAATCTGCAATAATCTTGCACAGTTAGATAGTATTTGTTACTGTGCCATACAAGACAACCACTCCACAGATTGTGGGAAATTCCCAGGATTTGATTTGTTTGTATGAATATTTAAAATTTAAACGAACTGTATGTTTAATTAATATTCATTTTGAAACTTCCTATGTACACAACAAAAATGGGGGGAAAGTTAATCCAATAATGGTGAATCAATCTAATAATATTAATTGCTTTATAATCTCAATAATAACTATTCAATAATAGTCATAGGGTTAGTGATCTAACTACGTAAGTTAAATGGAAACAAGAATCTGGCTGTAAAGTTAATTTAGGTAAGGGACATCAAACGAAGCTCTCGTGAGCCAAGTATATTTTCGCCTCATTAGTAGTAGTCTCGTGTCCCAGTGAAACCCGTAAATATGAGATGGCTGAACCCAGTTGTTGATCACCACTGTGTAGAATTAATACACTGTAGCTCATGCAGCACTAACATTTCCCTGATAAAGTTCCATTAAAGAAATAATCCTGTAACTGGACCTACACTGATTTTGGAATTTTAAATCTTCTACAGCATAAACGGTTGGTTAATCTCTTTTCTAGGTTATGTGGCCACCTTTACCTAATATCGAGTTCTGTACCAGCCGGATACACTCTGTAGTGATGTATGGAGCTAGCATCAAAGTCTGTGAGGTCTAATGCGCTGGATGTTCCCGATATTTGACGATGATAATGGCTGGCTCTGGTGGGATCAGATGGAGAATATGCAGAATCAGATGTTCTCGTGTGGGGATTTTTTGCGATTCTCCTGGGCCTCTCTTCCCTTCCTTACTTTGAGCTCTGCGGTACATGTCAGTAAATAATTCACTCTGTTTACTTTAAGTTATTCAAGGACTAATTTAAGTTAACGTCAATTTTCACACCAATAAATTACTATAAAATCCAGAGAACAATTACCTTTGTTCATAACACTGGATCACGGAGGTTGTGTGATTTACAAAACGTGACTTTATTTCTGACTTGTTTCATGAATGCAAACATTTACTGGGGGATTGAAATATGCCCTTATTCCTAGTAACTCTAGTCTATTCCTAATCTAAATGAAAAATGTTAATAGAATTAACATGCATCTTAAGTTTAATGAGAGATAGATAAGATTAGTCAACACAGGTTGCTGGCTGGCTGACGCAGCAGTCTGCCATCGACAGTAAGAAACTTTTGGCATTTCCCTGGATGTGAATATTATCAGTAATTTTAATTTCCTAACTCAACGTAATTTCTTGTTGGGCTAGGAATTAGGGAAGCAATATTGGCATAATGCATTATAACGTATAATGCTCGGGGTTAGTAACATTAGTATCTTGGAATAACGTATTTATCGTATAATGCCAGTATTTAATACCTGGGGTATTGGAAATTTCCGACATAATTCCGGGGGGGGGGGGGTGGAAACACAGATCTTAGTTCACTGCTTAGTACTGATGTACACCCATGTTCCCTCCCGAAATTATAAACTTAACTTGTGTTAGTAATGTAGTACGTTGGTAAGTACAGTTTGGATGTCCCGGATCGGTGTGACAGACATGAAGAAACTAAGACATTTGGCCCTGTCATCATGGGTACATCTAATTAGTAGTTAAAGGGATCTTTATCATCAGGATCTTTAAGATCAAGGGGACGTCAAATTCTTCAGCGGAGTCAGTGATTAGGGTCCTTGTGACTTGTAACTGGATGAGTTACTAGAGACTGGCTCATCACTGGAGACTCCTTGTGTCACCTCAACCTCAAACGACGAATTGTCTGCATCTATGCAGAATTAAGTATTGCTTAAGTTTGAGTTTGCACTGTTATACAGTTGTTCTTTCCGGACGAACATAGTTCTCCAAAGGAGTATTTTCTTCTGGAATATGTTGGGTCTGGGTTTTGAGTAATCTCAGGTTCCGCTAATTCCAGAGGAACTAATTTCTCGATGGTTTTAAGGGTACTAATGCCTCGGTAATGAACCTCAACAATTCTTTGGATTCCCTGCGGTTTGAGTGTACAGCGACAATTTTGACTATAGGCCATCCTGACCTCAGCCCATCGCTTTCCACCAAGACAAGATCACCGGGTTTTAAACTAACTTTATTATACAGGCTAATTGCCCCATAGTGATACTCTCAGAGCAGTTATATACACCTGATTCCACACTTCATTCCACTTACCTATCATCCTGGAAAGGTGTTGGTAACTCTGTGCTAAGTCACTCCTTCCGACATATGAGAGGCCCTCTGGTTCCTCGTCCGCTAGGGACACTAGAGGACTGAGAAGACCCCCATGCATCAGATGGGAGGGACTCATTGGTTCCCTTTGTGTGATGTCAGAGAGAGATAGGTTACAGGTTGGTTATTGACTTGTGCCCCTATTTCTGTCACAACGGTTTGGGGCTCTTTTAGGCTAATTTTCTGGCGGTGTAAGGCTTTCCTTAATTACCACGTTTTACTGTGCTTACCATTCGATCATAGAACCCACAGTGCCATTGGGCTCTGAGAGGTCTATGATCGAATCTTGTCCTGTGTGCCTGTCAATATGAGCGCCCTTGTGTAATCCATCCCTGTGGTCTCAAACGGATGAAGATGTACAACACGTTCTCTATGGAGTGGTGGAGGTCCTGGGTACGGGCACACCCGAGCATCATACGTCAGGCAGATTATAAAACAAGTTTTAATTACAAGATTACACAAGTTTTAATTATAGATGCAACAGTTTGGCAACCCTGTGGCAGCCAGAATTTCTGTCTCAAATCAGTGAGAGTGTCTAACACTCCATGAAAAGTGCCATATTCATGATAATGTAGCACTATTAACTTGCAGAGGATGCGGTGTTGGGGGATCAACATGGGATTTTTAACATCCAAACCTATCTATGTCAGCATGCTGCAGACGTCCTCATCTAATAATGTTAGAATTTCTTGTGTCAAGAAATAGACCTAAAGATTTTGTTAGTTTCTCAGGGAGATTTTCATAGTCTTTCCTGTAAGTTTCCGTTTGGGCTCGTTTGACCCAGTATATCACTGGATTAGGGAATCGATACCTGATCCCTATTTTATCAAGAAAATCAAATACTAACTGGGTAATCCTCAGTAGTTTACTTAGCCTAGTGTATCGACTAGGATCAATGGCCAAGGTTCGAGGGGGTTCTGGCATCTCAGTGGGAACAGTGACATTGGTCACTATGACTTGTGTCTTTTGTTCAGGCCACTGGTCACTGACTAACCACTGGGGTCCATTGAACCATATCTCTGCTTTGATCAATTGCCGTAACGTTAACGTCAGCTGGAATTTCCTTTATAGGTACATGTCTCAATTTGTACCCAGCTCTTATCTCTCTAACATGATTGCTCATGTAAGGAGTTTTATTATGATTATTTTTCTGCCCATTGCAAGACTGCCTCATTATCTGACCACACTACTATTTCAGAGAAGTGAAGATTATTTAAGGTTTTGATCAGGTAATGACCCAATCGATCTCCTACCAATAAAGCTGTTAATTCCATTTGTGGCAATGACCGCTTTTTTAACGATGTCACCCCTAGCTTTAGCAGTGAGCAGTCTGGCATGCTTATTGTTCACTAGATAGGCTACTGCGTCATACTCCTTTCCTGAGGCGTCGCAAAACACATACAAGTTGATAGGTTTTCTGGGCTTAAGGTATTGCAAGGAAATTTAAGTTTACTGAGGACATTTAGATCCGTGGTCATCAGCTGCCACTTTTCCTGTAAGTCAGGATCCATTTTCCAGCAATGGATCATCCCAACTTAATTTGTTTTGCAAGCACTCCGGCATGAGGAGTTTGCCCTTAATTAAGATGGAGCTTATCAAGCCCAAATAATCAAATAGTTTGCTGACTAAAGACAATAATTTCCTCATGGTTAAACCAGTGTCATGTGTATTCACTTATTTGATATTTAACTCAGAGGTGGTGTCCCATCCTATACCAAGCACCTTTAGTCTTTGAGGTACTTTATAATCTGGAAATTCAGTCTATTAACCGATTCAATTGCTGATTATTGGAGGCCCACGACTGGAGGTTATCTTATCTTAAGGTGATTTCGGAGCTTAGCGTTCCCGCGGCCCGGTCCTCGACCAGGCCTCCATTTTTATTACACACATCCCCAGGAAGCAGCCCATAGCAGCTGTCTAACTCCCAGGTACCTATTTACTGCTAGGTAACAGGGGCATCAGGGTGAAAGAAACCTTTTGCCCATTTGTCCCCACCTCCATCGAGGATCAAACCCGGAACAACAGGACTACGAATCCGAAGCGCTGTCCACTCAGCTGTCAGGCGTCCTCGGCAACTGGGCATATTGAGGTCCTAATAGAGGCCTATTGGTTTCTAATAGTTCACAATTAACCACATGGTAAATTTCTATTTATTTAGATTTGTCACTGGTGGTCCCCTGGAAATTATCCACATACAGATTATTTTGCTAATTTCAGTCTTGTAAAGGTTATATGACTTCTTCAAATGCATATCCAATGTTGCCTGAAGCAGAAACGAGAAGATGTTGCCCCAAACAAGACTGAGGCAAATCTGTATGTGACAGTTTCACTATGTGGATCATTAGGATCCTTAACCCAGAGGAACTTTTTGAAGTTTCAGTCTTCCTCTTGAAGACCTACTCTAAAGAATGCCTTGCTTAAATTGGCGGTGAAGGCATAAGTTCCAAATCGAAACGGTAACAGCACGTCATAGAGTCAATGTGTCAGACTCGGGGCCAGTTTGAAGGCAATCATTGAAAGAGACAATATTTGCCTTTGCATTGCCCCCTACAGTTAAACACAATTCTAATGGGCGTAGTAACTGAATCTAAGTAGCCGTGGTGAGGCAAGTAATGTCCTTCCTTAGAGATATCATTTTCGAGAATTTCAATGAACTTGTTGTCAAGTTGTTCTTGAATAAACTCATGTTACAGTTTTATTTTTTCAGGTTGCTTATTCACTCGAGCCACCTGAGATTTTAATTGACTCAGTGCCATGAAATAGTTCACCGGTAATTGCTGATGATTTAGTTTCCATGATAGTCTGACCCAGTACTGGTTCTCCTTATAGATAACTGAGTGTAGATATTGTTGGTAGGTCCAGGTATTATCAGGACTGGGTTGTTCAAGGACGATGCCTAAGGTGTCTAGATCCCATAATTTATGTACTGGAGGATCAGAGTCATCCTCAGACATGTCTCTGAACTTGAGAGGTAACTGCTCGAGGCTTAGTCACGCAACCATTACTGAATTAACTTGTTGGCTGTCCACTGACCTGGGTTGTCACAGACGTACTGTTCTACTGTTCCTCTCTACTGTTCCAGACGTACTCTTCTACTGTCACAAACGACATACTGTTCCTCACGTGTGCCCCAAAGAATGAGGTGATTTGATAAAGTACTATGCCCAAGATTACCATCAGAGTGCCAGCAGGCTGATGGGCAAAATAGCCTCGGCTACCATCAGCTTTTGACTGATCGTCATGGTCGAGTGGATTAAGGTGTCCTGTACACACCAGTTGCAATGTGCCCCTGGCAGTATGAGTTCGAGTCACTTTTGGGTTGTGAGTTTCCAGTTGCATATAGTCCTGGTTACCATTCAGGCTTGTTTGCATTTGTGTTCCTCACGTGTGCCCCAAAGAATGAGGTGATTTGATAAAATACTATGCCCAAGATTACCATCAGAGTGCCGGCGGGCTGAAGGGCAAAATAGCCTCGGCTACCATCAGGTTTTGACCAGTCGTGATGGTCGAGTGGATTAAGGTGTCCTGTACATACCAGTTGCAATGTGCTCCTGGTAGTATGGGTTCGAGTCACTTCTGGGGTGTGAGTTTTCAGTTATATATATATATATATATATATATATATATATATATATATATATATATATATATATATATATATATATATATATATATATACACATATATATATATATATATATATATATATATATATATATACACATATATATATATATATATATATATATATATATACACATATATATATATTAGTATATTTTGGTAGCAGTCTTTCCTGTAGACATATTTTATTAAATATGACCGAAAAAGTAAGATTAATAATTCTAACACGAATTTTCTCAATCTTTCGTACATTATGCTTCACTGTTGGAGGTAAATCAAAAATCACTTCTCCAAAATTCATTTTTATTTCTAGTCTGACGCGACACGGGCGCGTTTCGTAAAACTTATTACATTTTCAAAGACTTCACAAATACACAACTGATTAGAACTTGCGTTTCCCTGATTTTATATCTACATTTGAGTGAGGTGGGAAGGGTGATGTGGCATTACATTTGAGTAAGGTGGGAAGGATGATGTGGCATTAGAGGATATTAATAGGGTATTAAAAGTATCAACACAAGACAGAACACGAAACAATGGATATTGAATAGAAGTGTTTGTAGAAAGCCTATTGGTCCATATTTCTTGATGCTTCTATATTGGAGCGGAGTCTTGAGGTGGGTAGAATATAGTTGTGCAATAATTGGCTGTTGATTGCTGGTGTTGACTTCTTGATGTGTAGTGCCTCGCAAACGTCGAGCCGCCTGCTATCGCTGTATCTATCGATGATTTCTGTGTTGTTTACTAGGATTTCTCTGGCGATGGTTTGGTTATGGGAAGAGATTATATGTTCCTTAATGGAGCCCTGTTGTTTATGCATCGTTAAACGCCTAGAAAGAGATGTTGTTGTCTTGCCTATATACTGGGTTTTTTGGAGCTTACAGTCCCCAAGTGGGCATTTGAAGGCATAGACGACGTTAGTCTCTTTTAAAGCGTTCTGTTTCGTGTCTGGAGAGTTTCTCATGAGTAGGCTGGCCGTTTTTCTGGTTTTATAGTAAATCGTCAGTTGTATCCTCTGATTTTTGTCTGTAGGGATAACGTTTCTATTAACAATATCTTTCAGGACCCTTTCCTCTGTTTTATGAGCTGTGGAAAAGAAGTTCCTGTAAAATAGTCTAATAGGGGGTATAGGTGTTGTGTTAGTTGTCTCTTCGGAGGTTGCATGGCTTTTCACTTTCCTTCTTATGATGTCTTCGATGAAACCATTGGAGAAGCCGTTATTGACTAGAACCTGCCTTACCCTACAGAGTTCTTCGTCGACTTGCTTCCATTCTGAGCTGTGGCTGAGAGCACGGTCGACGTATGCGTTAACAACACTCCTCTTGTACCTGTCAGGGCAGTCGCTGTTGGCATTTAGGCACATTCCTATGTTTGTTTCCTTTGTGTAGACTGCAGTGTGGAAACCTCCGCCCTTTTCCATGACTGTTACATCTAGAAAAGGCAGCTTCCCATCCTTTTCCGTCTCGTAAGTGAAACGCAGCACGGAACTCTGCTCAAATGCCTCCTTCAGCTCCTGCAGATGTCTGACATCAGGTACCTGTGTAAAAATGTCGTCAACATACCTGCAGTATATGGCCGGTTTCAAGTTCATGTCGACTAAGACTTTTTGCTCGATGGTACCCATGTAGAAGTTTGCAAACAGGACACCTAGGGGAGAACCCATAGCGACCCCATCTACTTGCTTATACATGTGCCCATCCGGGCTCAAGAAGGGTGCCTCTTTAGTACAAGCTTGGAGTAGTTTCCTCAGAATACTTTCTGGCATGTCAAGAGGAGTACAGGCTGGATCACGATACACTCTGTCGGCTATCATTCCGATTGTCTCGTCCACAGGTACGTTGGTAAACAGCGATTCTGCGTCCAACGTTTCTTGGCGTCCAACGCCAAGAAATCCGGACTCCACCTGCCAAAGATCATTGGGGAATATAAACCTGGATATGCGTATGGAAATGTCAAGACGCACAAGCCTGGAAACCCACTTCGGCCAATCATTAGCCAGATACCCACACCCACGTACAGATTGGCGAAGCGACTCAACGGCCTGCTGACTCCTTATGTTCCTTGCGCCTTCAGCCTGAAGTCTCCAAAGGAATTTGTGGACTTACTGCGGGGCGCACGGGCCACAGGGATAAGAGCCTCGTTGGACGTAGAATCGCTGTTTACCAACGTACCTGTGGACGAGACAATCGGAATGATAGCCGACAGAGTGTATCGTGATCCAGCCTGTACTCCTCTTGACATGCCAGAAAGTATTCTGAGGAAACTACTCCAAGCTTGTACTAAAGAGGCACCCTTCTTGAGCCCGGATGGGCACATGTATAAGCAAGTAGATGGGGTCGCTATGGGTTCTCCCCTAGGTGTCCTGTTTGCAAACTTCTACATGGGTACCATCGAGCAAAAAGTCTTAGTCGACATGAACTTGAAACCGGCCATATACTGCAGGTATGTTGACGACATTTTTACACAGGTACCTGATGTCAGACATCTGCAGGAGCTGAAGGAGGCATTTGAGCAGAGTTCCGTGCTGCGTTTCACTTACGAGACGGAAAAGGATGGGAAGCTGCCTTTTCTGGATGTAACAGTCATGGAAAAGGGCGGAGGTTTCCACACTGCAGTCTACACAAAGGAAACAAACATAGGAATGTGCCTAAATGCCAACAGCGACTGCCCTGACAGGTACAAGAGGAGTGTTGTTAACGCATACGTCGACCGTGCTCTCAGCCACAGCTCAGAATGGAAGCAAGTCGACGAAGAACTCTGTAGGGTAAGGCAGGTTCTAGTCAATAACGGCTTCTCCAATGGTTTCATCGAAGACATCATAAGAAGGAAAGTGAAAAGCCATGCAACCTCCGAAGAGACAACTAACACAACACCTATACCCCCCTATTAGACTATTTTACAGGAACTTCTTTTCCACAGCTCATAAAACAGAGGAAAGGGTCCTGAAAGATATTGTTAATAGAAACGTTATCCCTACAGACAAAAATCAGAGGATACAACTGACGATTTACTATAAAACCAGAAAAACGGCCAGCCTACTCATGAGAAACTCTCCAGACACGAAACAGAACGCTTTAAAAGAGACTAACGTCGTCTATGCCTTCAAATGCCCACTTGGGGACTGTAAGCTCCAAAAAACCCAGTATATAGGCAAGACAACAACATCTCTTTCTAGGCGTTTAACGATGCATAAACAACAGGGCTCCATTAAGGAACATATAATCTCTTCCCATAACCAAACCATCGCCAGAGAAATCCTAGTAAACAACACAGAAATCATCGATAGATACAGCGATAGCAGGCGGCTCGACGTTTGCGAGGCACTACACATCAAGAAGTCAACACCAGCAATCAACAGCCAATTATTGCACAACTATATTCTACCCACCTCAAGACTCCGCTCCAATATAGAAGCATCAAGAAATATGGACCAATAGGCTTTCTACAAACACTTCTATTCAATATCCATTGTTTCGTGTTCTGTCTTGTGTTGATACTTTTAATACCCTATTAATATCCTCTAATGCCACATCATCCTTCCCACCTTACTCAAATGTAATGCCACATCACCCTTCCCACCTCACTCAAATGTAGATATAAAATCAGGGAAACGCAAGTTCTAATCAGTTGTGTATTTGTGAAGTCTTTGAAAATGTAATAAGTTTTACGAAACGCGCCCGTGTCGCGTCAGACTAGAAATAAAAATGAATTTTGGAGAAGTGATTTTTGATTTACCTCCAACAGTGAAGCATAATGTACGAAAGATTGAGAAAATTCGTGTTAGAATTATTAATCTTACTTTTTCGGTCATATTTAATAAAATATGTCTACAGGAAAGACTGCTACCAAAATATACTAATATACATATATATATATATATATATACATATATATATACATATATATATATACATATATATATATACATATATATATACATATATATATACATATATATATATATATATATATATATATATATATATATATATATATATATATATATATATATATATATATATATATATACATATATATATACATATATATATACATATATATATACATATATATATACATATATATATACATATATATATACATATATATATACATATATATATACATATATATATATATATATATATATATATATATTTCATTGAATATGACCGCATATTCTGTATTTATTATTTTCTGGTTTAGGGCTTCTATCCCTCTAACTATTTTCTTAGCATCAGGGCTTAATTGAAATAGGAGTTCTCCAAAACTCATTTTCGTACTTTTAAGGTGAAGAAAAGAAGTGATTTACTATAGAGTGTATTACACTTATTTGTATAATTTGCACGACGTTTCGAACCTCCATGGTTCATTCTCAAGTGAACAGATCTTACAATACTAGTTGATTTTATACCCGCATTAGGTCAGGTGATAATACAATGAAGGTGAAAACATGGGGGGATACATAAGGGATAAACATAGGGGCTGCAGAAGGCTTATTGGCCCATACGAGGCATCTCCTATCCAAACACAAAGATTAATCCAGTGTAATTGGCCTGTTATGTTGGACATTGTCTTCTGTGTTGGCATCGATATGTTCTTGTCTTGTCCTTACTCTCATGGTGGGTAGAGTAAATAGTTCCGTGATTTGGGTGTTCATGGTAGGTCGCTCTATTCTTATGTGAATTGCCTCAAGAATTTGTAATCTTCTTGAATCTTGGGTTTTGTCTATTATGCAAGTATTCGTGTTCAACATTTCTCTTGTTAGAGTAATGTCATGGGCTTGTCTCATGTGATTCCTAGGGGCACCAGATTGAAGATGGCATGTCAAACGCCTCGTCAGCTTGGTCGACGTCATACCTATGTACTTACATTGAAGGTTACATCCTTCGTGGGGGCAAGTGTACATGTATACAACGCTTGACTGCTGTAGAGGGTTCTCCGTCGGCTTCGGGCTGTTTTTGATAAGGAGTTCGGAAGTCTTCTTGGTTTTGCAGAATATTATCAGGTTTATGTTTTGGTTAGGAGTAGTGCTTTTTACTCCTTTACGGATTATTTCTTTCATTATTCTTTCCTCATTTATATGTTCACTGTGCATGGTTGATTTGTAATATAATTTTATTGGGGGTGTTGTGGTTTCTGTTCTAGGTTCTGAATTATACCAACGGTCCAAGTGTCTTCTTATAGCAGCGTTTATTTCCACGTTGCTATATCCGTTGTTCACCAATACCTGAGTTACTCTTTCAAACTCTCTACTCACGTTGCTCCATTCAGAGCAGTGGGTAAGCGCTCGACGAACATAAGCATTGAGAACACTGGCTTTGTATCTTTGGGGGCACTCACTTCTACCGTTCAGGCATAATCCTATGTTGGTGGGCTTGGTATATACGTTGGTGCTTAAAGAGGTTCCTGTTTTTGTTATTAGGACATCCAAGAATGGCAGACTGTTATTTTCACTATTTTCATGTGTAAATCGGAGTACTGACTCTCTCTCTAGGTGTCTTTTTAGGTCAATTAGTTCATCTGAGTCTTTTACTATTACGAATATGTCATCTACATAACGGCAGTATACAGTTGGTTTTTGTCTGCTACTGAAGACCCTATCTTCGATGGTTCCCATATAAAAATTAGCAAATAAAACTCCTAAGGGGGAGCCCATTGCTACTCCGTCTATTTGTAAATACATGTCTCCTTGTGGACTGATGAAAGGGGCTTCCTTTGTACATGCTTCGAGAAGACTTTTCAAGTGTGGCTCAGGTATGTCTAATTTGGGGGTGCTCTTGTCTCTGTATATTCTGTCCAGTATCATTCCTATGGTTGTGTCGACTGGGACGGATTAATCTTTGTGTTTGGATAGGAGATGCCTCGTATGGGCCAATAAGCCTTCTGCAGCCCCTATGTTTATCCCTTATGTATCCCCCCATGTTTTCACCTTCATTGTATTATCACCTGACCTAATGCGGGTATAAAATCAACTAGTATTGTAAGATCTGTTCACTTGAGAATGAACCATGGAGGTTCGAAACGTCGTGCAAATTATACAAATAAGTGTAATACACTCTATAGTAAATCACTTCTTTTCTTCACCTTAAAAGTACGAAAATGAGTTTTGGAGAACTCCTATTTCAATTAAGCCCTGATGCTAAGAAAATAGTTATAGGGATAGAAGCCCTAAACCAGAAAATAATAAATACAGAATATGCGGTCATATTCAATGAAACATGTTTGAAAGAAAACCAAAAAAACGTCCCAGTCGACACAACCATAGGAATGATACTGGACAGAGTATACAGAGACGAAAGCATCCCCAAATTAGACATACACTTGAAAAGTCTTCTCGAAGCATGTACAAAGGAAGCCCCTTTCATCAGTCCACAAGGAGACATGTATTTACAAATAGACGGAGTAGCAATGGGCTCCCCCTTAGGAGTTTTATTTGCTAATTTTTATATGGGAACCATCGAAGATAGGGTCTTCAGTAGCAGACAAAAACCAACTGTATACTGCCGTTATGTAGATGACATATTCGTAATAGTAAAAGACTCAGATGAACTAATTGACCTAAAAAGACACCTAGAGAGAGAGTCAGTACTCCGATTTACACATGAAAATAGTGAAAATAAAAGTCTGCCATTCTTGGATGTACTATTAACAAAAACAGGAACCTCTTTAAGCACCAACGTATATACCAAGCCCACCAACATAGGATTATGCCTGAACGGTAGAAGTGAGTGCCCCCAAAGATACAAAGCCAGTGTTCTCAATGCTTATATTCGTCGAGCGCTTACCCACTGCTCTGAATGCAGCAACGTGAGTAGAGAGTTTGAAAGAGTAACTCAGGTATTGGTGAACAACGGATATAGCAACGTGGAAATAAACGCTGCTATAAGAAGACACTTGGACCGTTGGTATAATTCAGAACCTAGAACAGAAACCACAACACCCCCAATAAAATTATATTACAAATCAACCATGCACAGTGAACATATAAAAGAGGAAAGAATAATGAAAGAAATAATCCGTAAAGGAGTAAAAAGCACTACTCCTAACCAAAACATAAACCTGATAATATTCTACAAAACCAAGAAGACTTCCGAACTCCTTATCAAAAACAGCCCGAAGCCGACGGAGAACCCTCTACAGCAGTCAAGCGTTGTATACAAGTACACTTGCCCCCACGAAGGATGTAACCTTCAATGTAAGTACATAGGTATGACGTCGACCAAGCTGACGAGGCGTTTGACATGCCATCTTCAATCTGGTGCCCCTAGGAATCACATGAGACAAGCCCATGACATTACTCTAACAAGAGAAATGTTGAACACGAATACTTGCATAATAGACAAAACCCAAGATTCAAGAAGATTACAAATTCTTGAGGCAATTCACATAAGAATAGAGCGACCTACCATGAACACCCAAATCACGGAACTATTTACTCTACCCACCATGAGAGTAAGGACAAGACAAGAACATATCGATGCCAACACAGAAGACAATGTCCAACATAACAGGCCAATTACACTGGATTAATCTTTGTGTTTGGATAGGAGATGCCTCGTATGGGCCAATAAGCCTTCTGCAGCCCCTATGTTTATCCCTTATGTATCCCCCCATGTTTTCACCTTCATTGTATTATCACCTGACCTAATGCGGGTATAAAATCAACTAGTATTGTAAGATCTGTTCACTTGAGAATGAACCATGGAGGTTCGAAACGTCGTGCAAATTATACAAATAAGTGTAATACACTCTATAGTAAATCACTTCTTTTCTTCACCTTAAAAGTACGAAAATGAGTTTTGGAGAACTCCTATTTCAATTAAGCCCTGATGCTAAGAAAATAGTTAGAGGGATAGAAGCCCTAAACCAGAAAATAATAAATACAGAATATGCGGTCATATTCAATGAAACAGGTTTGAAAGAAAACCTGCTGCCAGTATACACCAATATATATATATATATATATATATATATATATATATATATATATATATATATATATATATTATTAAATATTACCGAAAAAGTAAGATTAATAATTCTAACACGAATTTTCTCAATCTTTCGTACATTACGCTTCACTGTTGGAGGTAAATCAAAAATCACTTCTCCAAAATTCATTTTTATTTCTAGTCTGACGCGACACGGGCGCGTTTCGTAAAACTTATTACATTTTCAAAGACTTCACAAATACACAACTGATTAGAACTAACGTATCTCTGCTATTATATCTACATTTGAGTGAGGTGGGAGGGATGATGTGGCATATAATGATGTGGCATTAGGGGATATTAATAGGGTATTAAAAGTATCAACACAAGACAGAACAGAAACAATGGGTATTGAATAGAAGTGTTTGTAGAAAGCCTATTGGTCCATATTTCTTGATGCTTCTATATTGGAGCGGAGTCTTGAGGTGGGTAGAATATAGTTGTGCAATAATTGGCTGTTGATTGCTGGTGTTGACTTCTTGATGTGTAGTGCCTCGCAAACGTCAAGCCGCCTGCTATCGCTGTATCTATCGATGATTTCTGTGTTGTTTACTAGGATTTCTCTGGCGATGATTTGGTTATGGGAAGAGATTATATGTTCCTTAATGGAGCCCTGTTGCTTATGCATCGTTAAACGCCTAGAAAGAGATGTTGTTGTCTTGCCTATATACTGGGTTTTTTGGAGCTTACAGTCCCCAAGTGGGCATTTGAAGGCATAGACGACGTTAGTCTCTTTTAAAGCGTTCTGTTTTGTGTCTGGAGAGTTTCTCATGAGTAGGCTGGCCGTTTTTCTGGTTTTATAGTAAATCGTCAGTTGTATCCTCTGATTTTTGTCTGTAGGGATAACGTTTCTATTAACAATATCTTTCTGGACCCTTTCCTCCGTTTTATGAGCTGTGGAAAAGAAGTTCCTGTAAAATAGTCTAATAGGGGGTATAGGTGTTGTGTTAGTTGTCTCTTCAGAGGTTGCATGGCTTTTCACTTTCCTTCTTATGATGTCTTCGATGAAACCATTGGAGAAGCCGTTATTGACTAGAACCTGCCTTACCCTACAGAGTTCTTCGTCGACTTGCTTCCATTCTGAGCTGTGGCTGAGAGCACGGTCGACGTATGCGTTAACAACACTCCTCTTGTACCTGTCAGGGCAGTCGCTGTTGGCATTTAGGCACATTCCTATGTTTGTTTCCTTAGTGTAGACTGCAGTGTGGAAACCTCCGCCCTTTTCCATGACTGTTACATCTAGAAAAGGCAGCTTCCCATCCTTTTCCGTCTCGTAAGTGAAACGCAGCACGGAACTCTGCTCAAATGCCTCCTTCAGCTCCTGCAGATGTCTGACATCAGGTACCTGTGTAAAAATGTCGTCAACATACCTGCAGTATATGGCCGGTTTCAAGTTCATGTCGACTAAGACTTTTTGCTCGATGGTACCCATGTAGAAGTTTGCAAACAGGACACCTAGGGGGGAACCCATGGCGACCCCATCTACTTGCTTATACATGTGCCCATCCGGGCTCAAGAAGGGTGCCTCTTTAGTACAAGCTTGGAGTAGTTTCCTCAGAATACTTTCTGGCATGTCAAGAGGAGTACAGGCTGGATCACGATACACTCTGTCGGCTATCATTCCGATTGTCTCGTCCACAGGTACGTTGGTAAACAGCGATTCTACGTCCAACGAGGCTCTTATCCCTGTGGCCCGTGTGCCCCGCAGTAAGTCCACAAATTCCTTTGGAGACTTCAGGCTGAAGGCGCAAGGAACATAAGGAGTCAGCAGGCCGTTGAGTCGCTTCGCCAGTCTGTACGTGGGTGTGGGTATCTGGCTAATGATTGGCCGAAGTGGGTTTCCAGGCTTGTGCGTCTTGACATTTCCATACGCATATCCAGGTTTATATTCCCCAATGATCTTTGGCAGGTGGAGTCCGGATTTCTTGGCGTTCACAGTTTCGATCAGTTTGTTGACCTTTGCTTTTAATTCGGCTGTAGTGTCCTTCGTTACCCTTTGGAACTTAGTTTGGTCAGAGAGTATGATGTTCATTTTCGCCAGATATTCGTCTTTTTTAAGAATGACATATATTGGCGACTTGTCACCTCTCCTGACAACTATCTCCTTGTTCTCACGAAGGCTTTTAGCTGCCGCTTTAAGCTCGGGGGACAGTATGGTGCTTCTGTAGTTGCCTCGATTCTTTCCTCCTTCTGCAATAAGTTCTGCTTGTAAGGTATCTTTGGTAGTGACCTTCTTTTGTGTCTCGAGGTCGAATATGTCGTCCAACAGAATTTCCAACTCTACTTTCCGGGCCATTTCACTCGGTCTGGACATAACATGACAGTTTATGCCCAGATTTAGGAGAGTGACTTGGTCCTCAGTGAGGTTAATTCCTGCAAGGTTCAGGAAGCCATCTCTTGGTCGTGGAATTGCCATAGGTCCTCCATATAATGTTGTTAGTTTCTTGATAATCCTTGTTTCAGTGCTGAGGTGATGTTGGTCTGTGAGGATGTCGAGGTGTTGTTCAATGCGGGTACGGATACTATGGTCGATGTTGCTATTTCTCCATTCTGTTGGACGACATATTCGACCTCGAGACACAAAAGAAGGTCACTACCAAAGATACCTTACAAGCAGAACTTATTGCAGAAGGAGGAAAGAATCGAGGCAACTACAGAAGCACCATACTGTCCCCCGAGCTTAAAGCGGCAGCTAAAAGCCTTCGTGAGAACAAGGAGATAGTTGTCAGGAGAGGTGACAAGTCGCCAATATATGTCATTCTTAAAAAAGACGAATATCTGGCGAAAATGAACATCATACTCTCTGACCAAACTAAGTTCCAAAGGGTAACGAAGGACACTACAGCCGAATTAAAAGCAAAGGTCAACAAACTGATCGAAACTGTGAACGCCAAGAAATCCGGACTCCACCTGCCAAAGATCATTGGGGAATATAAACCTGGATATGCGTATGGAAATGTCAAGACGCACAAGCCTGGAAACCCACTTCGGCCAATCATTAGCCAGATACCCACACCCACGTACAGACTGGCGAAGCGACTCAACGGCCTGCTGACTCCTTATGTTCCTTGCGCCTTCAGCCTGAAGTCTCCAAAGGAATTTGTGGACTTACTGCGGGGCACACGGGCCACAGGGATAAGAGCCTCGTTGGACGTAGAATCGCTGTTTACCAACGTACCTGTGGACGAGACAATCGGAATGATAGCCGACAGAGTGTATCGTGATCCAGCCTGTACTCCTCTTGACATGCCAGAAAGTATTCTGAGGAAACTACTCCAAGCTTGTACTAAAGAGGCACCCTTCTTGAGCCCGGATGGGCACATGTATAAGCAAGTAGATGGGGTCGCCATGGGTTCCCCCCGAGGTGTCCTGTTTGCAAACTTCTACATGGGTACCATCGAGCAAAAAGTCTTAGTCGACATGAACTTGAAACCGGCCATATACTGCAGGTATGTTGACGACATTTTTACACAGGTACCTGATGTCAGACATCTGCAGGAGCTGAAGGAGGCATTTGAGCAGAGTTCCGTGCTGCGTTTCACTTACGAGACGGAAAAGGATGGGAAGCTGCCTTTTCTAGATGTAACAGTCATGGAAAAGGGCGGAGGTTTCCACACTGCAGTCTACACTAAGGAAACAAACATAGGAATGTGCCTAAATGCCAACAGCGACTGCCCTGACAGGTACAAGAGGAGTGTTGTTAACGCATACGTCGACCGTGCTCTCAGCCACAGCTCAGAATGGAAGCAAGTCGACGAAGAACTCTGTAGGGTAAGGCAGGTTCTAGTCAATAACGGCTTCTCCAATGGTTTCATCGAAGACATCATAAGAAGGAAAGTGAAAAGCCATGCAACCTCTGAAGAGACAACTAACACAACACCTATACCCTCTATTAGACTATTTTACAGGAACTTCTTTTCCACAGCTCATAAAACGGAGGAAAGGGTCCTGAAAGATATTGTTAATAGAAACGTTATCCCTACAGACAAAAATCAGAGGATACAACTGACGATTTACTATAAAACCAGAAAAACGGCCAGCCTACTCATGAGAAACTCTCCAGACACAAAACAGAACGCTTTAAAAGAGACTAACGTCGTCTATGCCTTCAAATGCCCACTTGGGGACTGTAAGCTCCAAAAAACCCAGTATATAGGCAAGACAACAACATCTCTTTCTAGGCGTTTAACGATGCATAAGCAACAGGGCTCCATTAAGGAACATATAATCTCTTCCCATAACCAAACCATCGCCAGAGAAATCCTAGTAAACAACACAGAAATCATCGATAGATACAGCGATAGCAGGCGGCTTGACGTTTGCGAGGCACTACACATCAAGAAGTCAACACCAGCAATCAACAGCCAATTATTGCACAACTATATTCTACCCACCTCAAGACTCCGCTCCAATATAGAAGCATCAAGAAATATGGACCAATAGGCTTTCTACAAACACTTCTATTCAATACCCATTGTTTCTGTTCTGTCTTGTGTTGATACTTTTAATACCCTATTAATATCCCCTAATGCCACATCATTATATGCCACATCATCCCTCCCACCTCACTCAAATGTAGATATAATAGCAGAGACACGTTAGTTCTAATCAGTTGTGTATTTGTGAAGTCTTTGAAAATGTAATAAGTTTTACGAAACGCGCCCGTGTCGCGTCAGACTAGAAATAAAAATGAATTTTGGAGAAGTGATTTTTGATTTACCTCCAACAGTGAAGCGTAATGTACGAAAGATTGAGAAAATTCGTGTTAGAATTATTAATCTTACTTTTTCGGTCATATTTAATAATATATGTCTACAGGAAAGACTGCTACCAAAATATACTAATATATATATATATATATATATATATATATATATATATATATATATATATATATATATATACATATATATATATATATATATATATATATATATATATATATATACATATACATATACATATATATATATATATATATATATATATATATATATATATATATATATATATATATATATATATATATATATATATATATATATTATATATATATATATATATATATATATATATATATAATATATATATATATATATATATATATATATATATATATATACATTATATATATATATACATTATATATATATATATATATATATACATTATATATATATATATATACATTATATATATATATATATATATATATATATATATATATATATATATATATATATATATATATATATATATATATATATATATATATATATATATATATATATATTGGTGTATACTGGCAGCAGGTTTTCTTTCAAACATGTTTCATTGAATATGACCGCATATTCTGTATTTATTATTTTCTGGTTTAGGGCTTCTATCCCTCTAACTATTTTCTTAGCATCAGGGCTTAATTGGAATAGGAGTTCTCCAAAACTCATTTTCGTACTTTTAAGGTGAAGAAAAGAAGTGATTTACTATAGAGTGTATTACACTTATTTGTATAATTTGCACGACGTTTCGAACCTCCATGGTTCATTCTCAAGTGAACAATCTTACAATACTAGTTGATTTTATACCCGCATTAGGTCAGGTGATAATACAATGAAGGTGAAAAACATGGGGGGATACATAAGGGATAAACATAGGGGCTGCAGAAGGCTTATTGGCCCATACGAGGCATCTCCTATCTAAACACAAAGATTAATCCAGTGTAATTGGCCTGTTATGTTGGACATTGTCTTCTGTGTTGGCATCGATATGTTCTTGTCTTGTCCTTACTCTCATGGTGGGTAGAGTAAATAGTTCCGTGTTCATGGGTGTTCATGGTAGGTCGCTCTATTCTTATGTGAATTGCCTCAAGAATTTGTAATCTTCTTGAATCTTGGGTTTTATCTATTATGCAAGTATTTTTGTTCAACATTTCTCTTGTTAGAGTAATGTCATGGGCTTGTCTCATGTGATTCCTAGGGGCACCAGATTGAAGATGGCATGTCAAACGCCTCGTCAGCTTGGTCGACGTCATACCTATGTACTTACATTGAAGGTTACATCCTTCGTGGGGGCAAGTGTACATGTATACAACGCTTGACTGCTGTAGAGGGTTCTCCGTCGGCTTCGGGCTGTTTTTGATAAGGAGTTCGGAAGTCTTCTTGGTTTTGTAGAATATTATCAGGTTTATGTTTTGGTTAGGAGTAGTGCTTTTTACTCCTTTACGGATTATTTCTTTCATTATTCTTTCCTCTTTTATATGTTCACTGTGCATGGTTGATTTGTAATATAATTTTATTGGGGGTGTTGTGGTTTCTGTTCTAGGTTCTGAATTATGCCAACGGTCCAAGTGTCTTCTTATAGCAGCGTTTATTTCCGCGTTGCTATATCCGTTGTTCACCAATACCTGAGTTACTCTTTCAAACTCTCTACTCACGTTGCTCCATTCAGAGCAGTGGGTAAGCGCTCGACGAATATAAGCATTGAGAACACTGGCTTTGTATCTTTGGGGGCACTCACTTCTACCGTTCAGGCATAATCCTATGTTGGTGGGCTTGGTATATACGTTGGTGCTTAAAGAGGTTCCTGTTTTTGTTATTAGTACATCCAAGAATGGCAGACTGTTATTTTCACTATTTTCATGTGTAAATCGGAGTACTGACTCTCTCTCTAGGTGTCTTTTTAGGTCAATTAGTTCATCTGAGTCTTTTACTATTACGAATATGTCATCTACATAACGGCAGTATACAGTTGGTTTTTGTCTGCTACTGAAGACCCTATCTTCGATGGTTCCCATATAAAAATTAGCAAATAAAACTCCTAAGGGGGAGCCCATTGCTACTCCGTCTATCTGTAAATACATGTCTCCTTGTGGACTGATGAAAGGGGCTTCCTTTGTACATGCTTCGAGAAGACTTTTCAAGTGTGGCTCAGGTATGTCTAATTTGGGGGTGCTCTCGTCTCTGTATACTCTGTCCAGTATCATTCCTATGGTTGTGTCGACTGGGACGTTGGTAAAAAGGGATTCAACGTCCAGGGAAGCGATGATTCCATCGGGCTGGGTAAATTTGATCAATTCTAGGAAATCTGCTGATGATTGTAGACTAAACTTACTTGGAGTGTATGGAGTTAGGAGTTCATTGAGTTTTTTTGCCAGGTGATAAGTTGGGGTTGGTATTTGGCTGATTATAGGGCGTAGTGGGTTACCTGGTTTATGCGTCTTAACATTGCCGTAGGCATATCCTAAGCCATAGTCGCCTTGAAGTTTATTGAAATGCACACTACCTTTCTTTGCGTTGATTGCTGTAATTGTTTTGTTTACTTTCCGCTTAAGGTCTTCTACGGGGTTCCTCGTGATTCGTTGAAATTTGGAGTCGTCACTTAGGATGTCGCTAATTTTGTTCATGTATTCATGGGTAGGAATCAATACATATGCTGCTGTTTTGTCGGCTTTTCTTATTGTTACGTCTTTCAGATTTTTTAGTTGTTTCGCTGCTTCTTTGAGTCGTGGGGTTAAGATTGTAGATGAATATGTTCCTCGTTTTTTCCCTGCTTCTGCAAGTAGTTCAGCTTGAAGTGTGTCCGTGGTGATGACTTTTTTGTTGTCTTCTAGCTTATGGATATCGTCCAGAAGAATTTCGATTTCCAGGCGTTTTTGATGCGTCTTTGGTTTAGATAAGAATTGACAATTTAGACCAAGATTTAAGAGGTCTCGTTGGTCCTGAGTAAGATCATAAGAAGTCAGGTTAAAGTACTTCTTTTCTTCACCTTAAAAGTACGAAAATGAG